>NC_016091.4:587468-951284 GCF_000004515.6 Glycine max | reverse complement strand
CCGAAACGAGAAACCAGGAAAATTATACTCAACTCTCCTTCTACAGTAATTAGTAGGAAACCCCAGTCCACTCCAGACCTAGGTTCCTTAATATCCACAATGATGTCATTCACTTGCACCCATTTGTCGATGGCATCATGAACATACCTCTGCCTATAACCCGAAAGTCATTGAATATTGCAAGATATGATGGTATATCAGATCTGAACAAACATTTGAACACATTTGCCACTCAAGTAAACTTATATTCAAACAACAATGTCATATTGTGCAAGGTCTATCCCACATCCCTCAAGGGACCATGGGTAACGTGGTACAACCGATTACCACCACGATCTATTAATCCATTCACAACCTTAGCCCAATGTTTCAGAGCGTAATATGCAACCAGTCGTCCTCATCACACAACATCTGTAGCTTGGTCAATTTGCGTCAAGCTAATGACGAATTGTTGCGTTCATTCATGGAGAGATACACGACCATCTTTGTCAAGATTAGAGCTTAACTATAGATAAAAAGAAGATATGAGTTTTAAAAACTAGTGAACAACTCTCTTGCTTGACAAATATTGACTTCACTCTCAGATTGATACAAGATGCAAGAGTTGAATTTGTCTACTACATCTTACTGCCATGCTCCATAGAAACATTATGCATAGAATTATTGATTTTGAGCCAAATCATTTCACTTAAAAATCATGTATTCTTATTTATGTTTTTTTTCCACTTTTGATAAACTTATTTGTTTGTTTTAAATTTACATCTTTAATGGATTTATTTAAAATAATTAATAACTATAACTTGATTTTTAAACTATCTAATCAATAATTAAAAAAAATTTAATCATTCCCGTTAAATTCGGGTTAGATATATTTAACTTTTTTTTAACCAATAATTATGAATGCATTTAAGTGTCTCCTTTAAATTCAAACTACATGTACATTCAACCAAGTGATTGGATGCAACTTGTTAATATGTTCACGTTAATGTTAAAATTTTTGGATATTATTTAAATTTGATCCTTAGCAAAAATAATTTTTAACAATTTTACTTACTTCTTTGTCGAACTTTAGATTGATAAATCATAAGACAAAAAAAAAAACCTTACATATATCTTCACTTTTGACTTTCCACACTTTTTATTTTATTTTAGTGGATTTAAATTCATTTTGAATTAAATATATTTATTTTTTTGACTTGAATGTATTTTTAATAGTTATGATTCACCATCTCACTCAATGAAAAATTCAAACAATATTGCATCATATTTTGAGAAAGAATACTGAGTCTTGGCCATCCAGATTGGAAGACCTGAAAATCCTTGCTACCTATACATCTCAATCTGCTTCGCAGCTTGGTTAGAAAACGATAATGCCAAACAAGTGTTCAATGTTCTTTTGTTACCAATTTGATATCAACATTATATTAAAACCAATATTATACTCGAGTGAATTTGCTAACTCATAATAAAATGACCACAATTTTCAGGGGATATATTGAGCAAGACTTCTGCAAAACAAAGGTTTTATTTGAATTGTATTGCTTGAGTCTTATGAGAAGCGAAAAATTATTTTCAGAAGCATGCTCTCCATGAATTATTGGATTTTTTATAGATTCTACCACCAAGATAAAGTTGAAACTAATTCTCAAACCTGTTTGTGAATCAATATCAGAACAATGAGCAAAGCAACAACTTTGGTCTATTCACACAATTTTTGAAGAAGTCTACCAATATACACATCCTTCTGCAGACACTTAATTGGTAACATTTATTAATCGTTATCATTAAATTAACAAGCGAGTTATAATGTAGGGCAAACTAAAATTGCAGACAAAGCAAAGTCTCACACCAATGTACCATCCATATACGATTAATTGATATCAAACACTCAAACAGATTGCTCCTAGGCAGGCTTGGTTTGAAATAGTTCTCGCGCAGGGTTGGTCGAAATGAAATTCTCTCGGTTCAACATTCTCAATTTTGGCATATTTTTGGAATTTCTTAGGATTAGTCATGGATGGTTTACAAATGTGTTCAATAACCAGTCAACAATAACCACCAATTCCATCCAGCAAGTTGAACAACTTTCAAATAAAAAAAAAAAAAACAGGTTTTCTTTTTGTAAAGATACTACAAGGGTGAGTGATGAGTAGCTCACTACTTGAGGGCTAATGTTCAATGAAGCAAACAAAGTTTTCACAATAAGAATGTCATCACAAAATCACATACAAAGTAATATGCTTTTATGTTTTTTCGTCGTCAGTTTCGTCACCATTTAGGATTTTAATGTTATGGGAGTCAAGGGGTAGGAAGCTGATAATTGCTCTGCCTTATGCTTTGTGAATTTTTTTGTTGAGAAAAATTGATGAGAAGCCCTTCATCATAGAACTAAATTCGGAATGTATCAAAATGAAATAAATTAATAGCGTACATCTAGATGTGGTTGCAGTATTCTGCATTAAGATACAGTTTCTTTCTTGTACAAAGCAACAAGCATTTTTATATTTTTAATTTGGAATATCATGATTTGTATTAACGATTTAGATTTGATGTGAGTCTTTAGACGTACATACAATGTCAATGGATCCCGTCATATACATAGGTGTGCGTGCGACACACAATTAGCTATAGCCAATAAAATCATCTAAGAAAGCAACCAAACTAAGGAACCACCAAATGTCTAGGTTACATGATATAACATAAATTCATATAAGCAAAAGTGGCTTAATTTCGATAAGGCAAAACCCAACTTTGAACATAATCATAGTTATCAGCCAAGAAAAGAAAATGCAACCAAAACCAAAGTAGGTACACAATACCAACGCAGACAAAAAATTAGCTATAGCCAATAGAATCATCTAACAAAGCAACCAAACTAAGAAACCACCAAATGTCAGGGGGTTACATGATATAACATAAATTCATACAAGCAAAGGGTAGATTAATTTCAATAGGGCAAAACCAAGCTTTCAATAAAAAATGAGTCAGTTGAACTAAATCTCAAATAAATTAACGATATTTTAGATATAATAACATTAAATGAAATAAAATTAATTGAATTTTTTTATATTTGAGACTAAGAAAAACTATTTTTTTTTCTTATATTTAAAATTAGAGAAAGTATTTGCTACAAAAAATAAAAATGCATTTTCTTAAAGGTCAAAAATATTTTTTAAAAAAATATAATAGATAGAAATAAAAAAAATGTGTGAAAATAATTAAAAAATAAAATAGAAATAAAATATATTTGATTGAAGATAAATAAAGAAGAGATGAAAAGAGATAAAAAAAAGAGTAAATAACAGTATAATAGGTTCTACAGATTTTAAAATTTTCTCAACTCTAGTTTTTTTTTTTTACCAAACAATTAAATAATTTTAATCTTTCCTCCTCCTCCCAAATTCTTCTCTAAAAAAAGCATAACGGACAGACGATTAGCAATTATAAATAATAAATTGAAAAAAGCTTATTACAGAATCAGATTTGGAACAAAAATAGAAACCTTGATTTTAGCTTCCCCTTTCTTTCTCTCATTCATTTTTTCATTTTTGTTTTCCTTCTCCGGACAAGTCCAGAACAATAATAACAACACATCCCGATCTAAAAACGCAACACAAAGAAAAATCGAAATGTCGAAACGCCTCCAGATATGAATCTGGCGACGATGTTTGGTGGTTGCGCTAATGAGCGGGACCTTGGTCGACGACGCTGTGAGGGAGATGCCTTGGTGCACAACCACGATGGTGAGAAAATAATAAAGGGCGAAATGGGAAAGAGAAGGAGAAAATATAAAAGAATCTAAGGTTGAAACATTTCTTATTGAAAATATAAAGGGAGACTTTTGTTTTCTGCAGTAGTCCTATCATCCTAGTATTTTAATACTTATGGGCAATGCCTCTAATTAAAATTTATATTTTATTACTTCTTACACATATACTTAATTTATGTATATCAAGAAAAAATAAAAATAATAAATAAATAAACAATAATGATATGATCATCTATGTTATTTTAACACTAACCATATAAATACAAATGAAAAAACTCTAACTATATAAAAGCATTAAAAATCAAATGGTTTAATTACATTTTTATTCTTCAATTATAATTAGTAGGAGATTTTGGTCAGTCACTTAATAACTTTTTTAACTCAATTTTAATCCCCCACTTTCTTTAATTTCCATAATCAATTTTTTTCTGAGTATTCTTCTTCTTTATTTTTGTTTAACTGCTATCATTTTTAGTCTCAGTTTTTTTTAATAAATTGTATTAATTTGAACTCTTTTTTTCACTCATAAATCACAAATTAAAATATTTAAGAATAAAAAAGAAGTGATTTTGATATAAACTAATTTAGTGGTTTTTGTTTGGAGACTTTTTCTAAAATGATAGAAGAAGAATCTAATTTATGTTTGTTTACAATACTAAAAACCAACTTTTTTTAATAAATAGATATTTTATGGGAAGATTTTAAAATAACTTATAATTTTAATCATATTTTAGCTTTTGTTCAGCTTTTAATTAGTTTGAAAAGCTGTAATAAATACCTGAATAACTAAACGAAGTTATTGTTTTTTTTTTAAAAAAAAACTTATTCTCTTAAAAAAAATGTAACAAATTGACCCATTATATTTCATAAAAAATAAAGTAAAAAATTATTTTTTCCTTACTTTCACATCTCATGTAACTGTTTAAATTTTATGAACTTTTAAACTCATATATGAACTTTTAGCATCATTGTGTAACTTTTTTTAAAGAATAATTTTGTAACCTTACATTACCCTAAATGATCTATTATTTAAGTGAAAATATGAAAAAATTGGGAATTTTATATAATGGAAAAATGCCAAATGACTTTTATAACAATTACTACAAAGATACTAACCAAGTAACCATGCTTTTTTTTTTAGATTCCCGTGGATGAAAAAAAAATGGAATCAAGATCAACCACCCATATATGTGTGTGCACATGAAGTTTTGTTTTTTTTTTTTTTTTTTTAGTGTTAAAAGCATAACGTAAGTTTGTTATTTGGAGCTAAATCGAATTGATTTAAGTTATATAATTCAAATTATTAGAATTTTGGAAAGGGTCAAATAAGGTAAAAATTTAAGGTAAATGAAAAAAACGGTAAAGTGTTAAAAGAAATAAAGATTTCAATCCACTAAAATCGGCTTACTGATAGAATTTTGAATAATAAAATAATTTTAAGTTAAATATTAGTATGCTGTTAAAATTTTAATAAAAATTATTTATTGTGACATATTTATAATTAGGTGATATTCATATGTGAATGTGATAATTTGATATATATATTGACATGACATTAATAATGTATCAATGTGAAGTTGATCTGTTTTAATGTAATATATGTGTGTCAGACTATCATATTATCATATCATTACTAACATGTGATATTACCAATTTATTAAAATTTATATTTTAAAGATTTTAGGGATCAAATGTCTAATAAAAATTTGTTGATATACTAATCTGGTGCCTGTAGGTTAGCATCGGTTGGAAATGCAGTCAAACGCACTCTAATTTTAATAAAATATACTGTATATTTTAGTTACTTAAAATGAGTATGATTTGAATGAAAAAAAATGTTGAATTAAAGAGGACTTTTTTGGGGGGGAATTAAAAAGGACTTATTACACTGTTATAACAAACATTTTCTCCTTTGCTTATTTATTAATTAAAATAAGCCCGTATCTTAACAAAACCGTTAAATAAAAGCACTTTTGGTTTTCATTAATCCGAAAACAGAGTGAAGAGAAGTGACCTTGAAGGCTGCGGTCGCCGCTTCTTTCTCCGCCATCCGAGTTCTCTTCAGCCAAGGGCCACATTGCGAGTGGGTTTAAGTGCAACAGTGCGGTGTGATTGAGCTTTCAACATGACTGTATTGTGATTTGATTACATCATTTTTTTCTTCTTCGGATTAGTGTTAATATGAATATCTATCTTGTGTCGGTATTTTCTTTGTTGCTGGGTTCGAACGATGTGGCCAGAGAACTCGTGTTGTAACCGTATAGTTTTTTTTTTTAATCCATAAGAAACTAACTGAGTTAGCCTCTACTGTTTAGATTTGGTTAGAAATTTGTTGGAGCTTCATTAACCCGAGAGATTAGCTTTTGGTTGTGCATAAAGCTGCGCATTAAGTATGCAAAGAATAAGTCTTTAAAACTGAAACTGAATACATAGCACCAATTAAGAATATGGAAAGCTAGGAGGCATAAAGAAAGTATAACGGATAAGAGTATCTTATTCCCAATGTGTGTGTATTTAAAGGGTCTCTCATGCATTCTAGTTTTAAAATGCTTGCTTTGTGAAATGGCACATGGCCACCCGCATCGCACGGGATTTGACTTCTGTTGTCTTTTCCTGTTCTCTAAAGTTAGATCGTTGTGATTTTTAAAATTAAATATTACCATTAAATATTAACATAACTCATATATATTATTATTTTAACGAGGCTAATATAAAAAAAGATAATAAAGAAGTTAGATCTTATTGCACGCCGCGTCTTTTATTTTAGGTTTATATTTTTCTTTTGTGTATAATATTAAAAGTTAGTAATGGTTGGATTGATATTATTATTATTAGATGTAGAGATATAAGTGTTTATAAATCGATCAAATTCACTGTGGATAAAAAAATTGATAAAAGAATGAAAATCATTCGGATAAAAAATTTGAAAAATTTAATTTTTTTTTGCGATTTGATTTTGGATTTAAACTTAGAAATGAGTTCAAACCGAAATTATATACATGTATATATTTTTATTTATAAATTTATAATATTACTCATTTTTATTTTTTATTTCTTACATATTTATAAAATTATTATATAACTTATATCTATTTATGAAAAATATACTTAATTAAAGATATTTATACTAATAATTTGAGTTATGATGCATAAATATTCTATTATTCATTATATAATTATATCTAAATAAAATATTTGATATTTTAAATTATTTTTTATTATATATTTTATCTTTTATTTAGTATTTCTAAAAAAAGTTAAAATAATATTAAAATCTAAAATCAATCAAATCTAAATAGCTTTAAATTAGATGAAATCAAATTAAAAGTTTAAAATAAATTAATTAAATGATAAATTAATAAAATTAAGATGGTTGGATCAAATAATTTTTCTCCAAAATTAATCTAATCCTATTCATGAACACTCCTAGATCAAATAAGATTGTAAATGACAAAGTCTTGTCCAGCAGCCAACAATCAACAAATGAAAATTTGTCAATTGTTTAATGAGATCTAATATCCATGAGATGTGCTGAAATTCTCTTAGAATATTTTGTTTGAGAAAAAATGATTGTTTATGCTTTTAATCTCCATTTAAATTTTATTTATTTTGAAATTAATTACTTGTAACACTAATCGTAATCATCCCATAATTATGAATTTATGATTGTGTTAAAAATATAATATGATTGGGCAACTTATTTTTTTTAAGTACTTTTTATCCTACTATTGATGTATAATATTTATCAGTTTTATTGGCAAGTAACATATTACTTTTAGTTGGACTGTCCGTTTCAATCATATTTTTTCATTTATAAAATTGGTTCTTAATATTAAAAAAAAAATCACGATATTTTAATAAGTTGATTCGGTATCCTTACTTCCCATCACATGCTGAATCTTAACTTTAAAATTACCCAAAAATACAAACCATTGTTTTTTTTTTTATCTTGTGATTGTTCAACTTGATTGTTTTTTTATAACAAAAATCATGTCTTTGGTAACATTCAAAAGAAAAGTGATATTACTATCAGACTTCACTGTGTTTACCACGTGTTTCCTATACAAATACAGAGTGAAGTCTGATAGCAAAGAAACAGAATGTGTTTCCTATACAAACAAGCTTGAGCTCATTTTCTGTGCTGACACATGAAGTGTTTCATGAATAAAATATTCTTCTTCTTTGACCCCCTCCCACCTACAATTGTTTAATTTCAGCCTCTTGTTAGCGATAGGGAGACACTCCTCCTTTTCTAAGCGCGTGTTTCATATGGCGTCGCGTTTTCACTCTCTGTTATATAAGTTATTCTTTTTAACTTCTGATATTTACGTATTTTACGGACATTAAAAAACCTCAGGACTGAACCAAGCACAATGCTGTGTATACGAAGACAAGACGTATGATTAGATCATAGGAGGTCATTTTTTTTTTTAAATTATAAAACATCTAATTTCACAGAAAAGAAAACATCTCATTACTTTTATCTTTTTTTCTATTCACAAAAAATGTATAAAAAATAAAAAAGATAGTATAATATTATTTCAATATTTTATATATAAATATTTAAAAAAGGAAAATAAAATAATGTAACATTTTTATAACTAAATAACAAATATTTGGGAATAAAAAAAATAACGGTCAGTTTCTTTTGAAAAAAATGTTTTCTATTTCATTCTTCATTTTCAGTTTTAATTACAAACTTATTACTTTGCTTTCAACGAATTTCTGTTTTTAAAGGTTTATATCAGAAACAAAGAAAGTAAAAAAAAAGTTATATTTTTAATAAATATTATAGAAAAATGAAAATAAAAAAAAATTAAAAATAAGGCAGCAAATTTTGTAAGTAAAAGTGAAAACAGAAAATCACAATAGAAAATGTTTAAGATGAGTATTTACATGAGTTATCGTCAAAAAGAGCGAAGTGGTTAGAGGTGGACCTTCTCAGATTATTCCCTCTAAACATTATCTACCCCAGTGAAGAACTTGACAAAATAACATGTTTCTAAAATATCATAGTTCATTAAAATTACCTATATTACAAGTTACAACTGTAGGATAAGGAGTAGGAAGATGGGGAAAGAGACAGAAGAAGATATGCAGATTCATATAGTAGTACACTACACACACATATGCTTTACACAGCTGGTGTTGACGCAGGCATTGCTTCAAACCATTTCAGCTTTAGATACTTCAGAAGCCTGGGGCAAGCAGATAAGCTAAAACAAATCAAACAAAATCATGAACAAGTAATTATATATCAAAATGGAAACATGAACAGAATATAGTATCAGATTGCGGAGTGCATGATCAATTTGGTGCATGTCACGTAATGGAGACCACGAGTTATATACATATATGGTTGTATGTTGTTGAATAACTTTGGAAGGGACAGTGAAAAAGTTAGTTAGTTAGTGCAAAGGTAGGAGTAAGCATAGAGACGGAGAAATTATTAGGTGATGTAAAATTATTATTGTTCATACTAATCTATACGTAACATTTAATACAATGTTATTAATTTTTTATCGTAAATTAAAAAATTTGAGTATATGCCACATAAAAATTGGTTAGTATTATAAACATGTGATAGATTTGGACCATCTAATAATTTCTTAATTTGTCGTAGAGAGAAGAAAAAAAACAATTGTAATTTGGAAGACGACCTACGAGTGTTGTTGAAAGAGGAAAGGTAGTTGGTGTTGATTTGTAATTGGGAATGGGAACATGGCCAGACTCAATGTGCCTGAGATCCTCCAAGAGTATCTGATAGTGTCTCTTAACATCATCTTCTGATTTACCACCAATTGCTTTGGCTACATTGTGCCAGCGGTCAGGGGTATCCTTGTCATACTTTGCAAGTGCCTTTTCAAACACCTTGTTCTGTTTTGGGGTCCAACACGAATCATAAGGCTTTTGTTTGCTCAAAGTGCTGGAGGCCATAAGGAAGAAACAAGTTGGAAGGGATAGATAGCTTGAGCATCAAAATGCTGTGGTCCTTCACTTATAATGGCTTGAGCCTTGAGGAGGATTAGTGGGTTGTAGCTCACTCATGAGCGAATCTGAGTTGCCAAAAGTTTTCTGCTTTGGAACCACGAAATGAAGAAGGACAAGGTACAGCTACTGGCCAAAGACAAAGAGGGGAATCGGTTTCAAATGAATCTGGTTCCGCTTGTTCAGATTAATTTCTTTTCTTTCTCGTTCTAAATAAAGTTGTTCCGCTTGGCTAGTTATGTTGTATATATATATGGGTTAAAGTTGTTTTTGCTTAGGAATTTTGCAACTGCGCTTCACCTAGACCAAGTATTAATTCTATAACCAACTTGACAGAATTAAGATGACTCAAGTGATCGAGTTGGGCAGGTACTAATAATCTTGATAGCATCTTGACATTATTCATTTATTCTACATAGTACATGGCATCAAGGAGGGCCATCGTTTTTGCTCTGAAGTTGAAAAAAAGAAAGAAATCGTAAATATCTGTAATGAATAAAGATGCATGAACGGAAGAAAACAAAAGAGCCATAAAATAGAGCATGCCGAACAAATTAAAGAGCTGAATAGAAGTATATTCATATTTGTCAATTCACTTGCTGCGATTTTATGCTTTATTTACTCTTCATTTACTATAAAAAGGCTGCTTCCGAATTCGTAATGTTAGACAGAATATTTCTCTAAATTTATAAAATTTCTAACTCCTCAAAGTGAGGTTTACTGAGGTGAAAGTGATTATTTTCTTTCCCCTGAATGTGAAAGGGAAGATGAGCTCCGATAGCAACATTATAATTATATTACCTTCGGTCTTCTGTGTAAGAAACAAATTGTGTAGTATAATTTATCCTTCAACTTATTTCTTATAAATAAGACGAGATAATAGTTTATTTAGTCTGGTTCCGATACATAATGAATCCATTAACACCAATTTTTGTATAAAAAGAAAATAGCACACAATGCAACTATATATATGAATTGTATGTGGTACATGGGATTATATAACAAATTAGAGGATGAAGATACTTGCTTCATGCCCCCCTTTTTATTTGGTGCTAGAGATAAGAGTCAATCAAATATCTAAAAGGGGTGGTCATCAGTCAGCACTGGCGCCATCAGTTGAACTGGTAAAATAAGCTGACAAGAAACCAAAATTAGAGTTATCTGGTAACTGATGGCAGAGAATAATTCATACAAGAAAAGTACTCGTCTAAAAATAATTTAGAATTTTAAGGTATACAACCCAAAATTTGAATAACTGAATTTTATTTTAAAAGTTTTCAATTCTATTTCTTTCATACCATATGTATATGATTCCATGCTTCTTTTCCTTCTTTATATATATATCATTTTCGTAATGTTAAAAAAATGAGAATAACATTATTATAAAAAATCACATTAACTCTCGCAGCTTCTGTTCAAAAGGGTACGCGAGTTGCGCTGTGGTTAAAGTCTGGCGCGCTTAAACGGAGTGTGGGAAAAGGAGTCTCTAGAATATCAAAATAAAGAAAATGGGTGACTTTGTTTATATTTATTTATAGAAATAAGTGTTTATTTAATTAAAATAAATATATATATTTTTTAATTTTTAGTATGTTTATTTAAATTACTTCTACTGAAAAAAAATGTTTATTTTAAAAAGCAAATTTGATCTTGTTTCTTAAAAAAATTACTTATATAAATTTTTTTATTTTAAAATTATTTTTTTAACAAAATTTAAACAAGCTCACTCATATATAACTATGAAAAGGTGTTTTTAGTGCTGATAATGTATTTGTGGTATAAAATTGTTTCTACGGATATGGTGCTTTTCCACGAGGTGCAAATTGAGACATAAAAGTTTATTACCAAGTTGAAAACATGGGAATTAATTTCTCTGCATGTGAAGTATCTTTTAATATACAAACTTACGATTAACATTTATTTTATTAAACTTTTAAATAAATGAATTCTAAATCATCTTACTTGGTTTGAGTCTGAGCAAAGCTAAGATATCAATATTATACACCTTTTAACATATATACTTCTTTTAATACAATATTTTTTATGAGAATTTCATTAAATAATACATGCATAGGCGGTTTCAAGGCCCGGCTACCCTGGGCAATTGCCCAGGCTCTGGCATAACCCTTTTAATTTTATGTTACTAATATTTTTTTTTTGGTGCTGTACTATTATTTTTCTTTATTAATGAATTAAACGGGCAACTATAATGTTTAGCACGCAGATTCAACAAAAAGTATCTTGATGTTAAATAGTTAGTTGAACTAGCTGGCATAACCCTTTTTGTGGACTGTGTATTCTTATCCTTCACTCTTTTTTTTTTTTTTTGGTAGAATTTTCCTTCTCATTTATTTACCCTTTGTAAACAATAATTACGATAATTCATGCAATAGGGTAATAACAACTATAGAAACACCAATCACATGAATTCATTATTATTGGTCAGCTTTTTCACAAATTTACTATGAGCTTAAAGCAAATATCATGTGATGTTGTTCTATAAATCTAAGTTGTACATTTATCAATTACTAGTATTTTAGTGAATGTTTATTTTATATAACTAAAATTTATAATTTATAATAAATAAATACTTATATATAAATTATGAAATAATTTTACACAAACATAAAAATGGAGAAAATTAAAAGAAAAATATTAAAGAAAGGGCAAGAAATTGAAAGGGCAAAACAATTGTAAGAGTTAAAAATTAAAAGGGCAAAAATATAGGTAACAGAAACAAAAGAAGTAAAGCTTCGTCACCGCTGTAGAAACCTTAAAGCTTCCGCCATCGACACCTACTGGTTCTTTTCCGACTACCGCCTTCCCCTTTTTTTTCGGTTAGTAATTGTTTAATTTCAACTGATTGTGATTTTAAATTGAAACTAAAGTGTGTATCTAGTAATATTATAAGCATATAGTATTATTTATAATAGCAATAAAAAGAGATCTTTTACAGTGGAATCATACCACTTGTAAATTTGTTTATTGATAGATAAATTATCTACAATAAAGGTTTCTTTTGGTTATCTAATTTTATTAGTTTCTATAATGGTGTTTAAGTGAATATAATATAATGCTTGTTCCTACTCTTTATAAATCATAAGAGATTACTTTTATTTTGAAAAACTATTCTTATTTAAATTTTGATTCTTATGATTTTAATTGTTAATTGAGTATTAACTTAAGATCATTTAATTTCAGAGATGAGGAGATTTTTGGTTGATAGATTTTTGGTTGATAGAGAAAGTATTGAGAATGTGAATGTTGTACAACAAGAAGCCGAATTAGAACCGCCACCTAATGTGGTTAATGAGTTTAACCCAAATGAGATTGTGCGTGATCCAGGTCATAGGAAACAAATGAGCTTTCAAATATATTGCAAAGAAAAGATCTTAATATTGTGAATGCCATGGAATTAGTTGATGTTGTCAAAGCTCGGTTGGGCACAATGAGAGAGAGTGGCTGGAATAATTTTTTTGCCGATGTCCAAGGATTTTGTGTTGCTAAAAGTATTCTGGTACCAAATATGGATGACGAAATACCAGTTCGGGGTCGTTCAAGAGCAGAAGGGAGGACTATCATTAATCTTCATCATTACCGTGCAGAGATTTTTTATGTTGCCATTGATAAAATATGTGTGGAGATGGATCACCGCTTTAGTGAAGGAAGTAACATTATACTTGATTGCTTCTCATGTCTTGACCCCAAGAACTCTTTCTCCAAGTTTGATGTTGATAAGCTTGCTCGTCTTGCTGATCTTTATCATGCAAACTTTTCTGATGATGACCGAGGAACAATTAGGGATCAACTTGAAACTTATGTGCTTCAAGTGAGAAGAAATGCTTCTTTTTCCACTTGTGAAGATGTTCAAAGTTTGGCTATGAAGATGGTTCAAACTGAGAAACATTTGGTATTTCCATTGGTTTATAAACTTATTGAGCTAGCTTTGATATTGCCGGTGTCGACAGCATCCGTTGAAAGAGCTTTTTCAGCAATGAAGATTATCAAGTCTAAATTGCGCAATAAGATCAACGATGTGTGGTTCAATGACTTGATGGTATGTTACACCGAGCGGGAGATATTCAAGTCACTTGATGATATTGATATTATTCGAACATTTACCGCAAAGAAGTCTCGGAAAGGACACTTGCCTCGTAATTTTATTTAACCCGCTATTGTAAGATTATGTTTATCTCTTTTATTTTAAACTATATTTTTGTTGACAAAATGACGAGTCTCTTTTATTTTGATTGATTACTATTTACATATTATATACAATGTGAATTTGCTATCTTTAAATTTTTGCCCAGGCTTTATAATTTTTCTGGCTCCGCCACTGAATACATGAATTTTATTAAATAGTGATAAGATTGAATCATTAGTGAAGTTGTTCATGAATCTCAAATTAATAAAGAATATTTTAGTTCCATCTTAATTATGTTCATTTCATCTAACAACTAACTGATAAAAAAATTTATATCCAATTATACTCATATAATTAAATAAAACAAACAAGTTGACTTAAAGATTATTAAACCTAGAAGCTTTTATAGACAGGGACGGAGATACGTTGGGTTTAGACCTTTTTTTTTTTTTTCCCTCTGTTTTATATATCATTTTTTTATACATGATAAAAAGATAAAAAGCTTTATAAAAATTTATGATATAGGATGAAAAATATTTATTAAAAATCACTTAATTTTACAATCTAATTTGATAAATCACCCACTACTACATATAGGTTGTCCTCTATAGTTTAAAAATTATAATTTAATATAAAAATACCTATATATCAAAAAGAAAATTTAACAAAGTACCATTGACTTCCAATAACAATTTTATGGCTCAAATCTCTGGGCTTATAAGGCGGTAATTTATTTTACATATAAATTACGTAGTGTAACTTGCAAATATTTTCTAGACGTGTTAATATCTATCCAATTAGAATTACATCTTCAAATTATGTAAGCCTACTTTAATATATATGTGAAACTTGTGTATAAGTGTATAAAATTCTAAAGTTTAATTTGGTTTCTTTAACTAACCCTATATATAAAATTGTCTTAATATGTTTTTACGTGTTAAATGACTATTATAATTATGATTTTATAAAATAATTATTGCCTAACATATAAAATTCTAAAACAATAAAAAAATAGAAGTAGTCTCCTCTCTATTTCTAATTAGTTTAGACTAATGCTGAACCGTTTTAAAAAACAATTACACTGATATTTCTCTTTCTACATATGTAAGGGCTTGGACAAATTCGTGTTTGAGAATTTTAGATTTAAGCAAAATGTTGCTAAATTTTTATATCTTTTATTTTACTTTAACTTTTTAAGTTGTAATAGTGTTGCCAAATTTTTATAATCTTATATTTTTATCATTTTACTTTCAATGAATAATACAATTAATTGTTTATTTTATTTTGTAAATAATTAATTTCAAATCTAATTTTAAGTGGTTTTATTTTTTAAGAAAATCTCACAATAATAATAACAAAAAGATATTGTTATTCAGAAAAAAAAACAAATATTTTATGTTAATAATGTTATATCGATGCTGATAAAGGAATATCTATTATCATTAATGCATGTATTAATAATAGAATTTAATCTTTTAATATGATATAATACCTATTATTATAATAAAACTACTATTCAATTATTTAAGTTAATAATATTTTTTTCAAACTTTATTGTGTTAGTCCGTACAAAATGTGGGATCCTGGCAAAGGAAATGTCTTAGCGGCGCGAAGCAAGCTCAAGCTGGGCCTGGACTTACGTTAAACCTACACTTAATTCATGGGCATTTTTTAAAATTAAATTGACTCAAATCTTGTTTAATTTATATTAACTATACTAAATGATAGATTGAATGAATTTTAAAATTTATATATTGAGAGCGACATATCATAAATGTATGATTATAAAATTTTGATTAATAATTTTGTAGTCGACAAAAAAATAAAATGAGAATTTTTGAATTATAGTAAACACAATTTTTAAAATGAATTCTACTAGAATCTTAAAACTTGACCTGCCTGTGAAGCAATTTCCATAGTTGTTAAAATTCTTTTTTGTCTGAATTCTCTTTATTCATCTCATAAGGAAAAAATATCCTAATTAATCTGAAATTTGACCGACTAATAAAATTTGATAAACTCGAATACTATTGGAATGATTCAATCTTAACTTCAATTTATTAATTATTTATATCAAATCACTTGGTTAGATAGTTATTAAAATAAAATAAAAAACTGGAAGGCCATCGTTCGCTGATAGAGTCGATAATGGATAATGCAATTTTAGCCCTTAAGTTAAAATTAATTTATACACACTTTAAAAAATAGCTAATTTTAGTTTGTAAAAAAATAAGATGCACAAATGAAACAAATTTATCCCATAAGTTAAAGTTAGTCTATGCATACTTAAAAATAGCTAATTTTAGTTTGTAAAAAAATATTTTATTTTATTTTCATTTAGTAAATACGTAATTATTGGAAAAGTTGAATAGAATTATTTCAAAGCTATGTGCCTTTCTTGGTGCGCTTCATTTTGCTTTCGTAACAGTTATGGTAGTTTAGGGCAGTTGGACCTGATTACCAAAATGTCAAAGTAGAAATCTGGTTATGTAGACTTTGATGAGCAGTATGACTAGGTACAGAAAGATTACATTTGTACTTCATTTTTCAAGATCAAATCAAAATGAACATATAATACTGGCAATTTCTGATGTATTTCCACCAATGGATCGGAGTGGCATACAGATGTGTTATTTTGTAGATATCACGCGTTACAACTGGCCATCGGAAAATAATATTGACTTTGCTTATATAACCATACAAATGAAGGACTTGTTCATTCCCATCACCCTTTATTATGAACTCAAAAGGCACACGTATTTCCAATTGCACATATACTTTTCTCCCTCAACAGTCTCCCCAGTCCCCACCCCTCCCTGGCCCAAATATTTTTTTCCTCAATAGTGGGCTAGAAGTATGTTTTCGAGGATGAAAAATGCATGTAATATAATATGAACGACGTGTGATCACATGTCTCGAATAAATGATGATAAACATTATTTTTAAAATTACAATTTTTAAGGATGACATGAAAACCAAAAAATATTTAGAGGGTTAAAACTAATTTTACTCGTATATGTTTATACTAAAAATATATTTAAGTCTCTTATTTATATATACTGAAATTACTTAAGGTACATTGTTCAAGAAAATGGTATTCTAAGCCAAACAAAACATCACCTATCTTTGTTAGGGAGGGGAGCTGTGTGTGATCTAACAACGAATGTAACGTGGGAAAGTTAAGAAATCTTGATGGCGTTGCATCTCTCTTGACCTGTTTGTTTGTTTTTTATGTTTTTAATTTTCTTATAGTTGGTGCCTGACCTCTAGCCTTAGCCTAGGTGAATTTTTCCCCATTTCGAACATTAGAATATGAATAAGCAAAGGTATCTGTCTGCTACTTGCCATTTATTTAATCCATACAGGACATTTTATATTGCCACTTGCTAATAAAGTAGATAATGATCAAACATAATTGATTATTGATGTGTCATGTGTGTATTAATATTCAGGGAGAGAAAAGAGGGTCTGATATATATATATATATATATATATATATATATATAGGCAACTATTATCTTTAGTAGGTATACAAGGGATTTGGAGGGGAACACAAATACATACTAAATTGTTGCACATAAAACAACTCGAGAATACAATGACATGAGGTAGTTTAGTGCCTGTAAGAAACAGGAACAAACCCATATGCTTTGTGAATTAAATGCATCATATATAGATACTCAAAACACTGATTGAGATCTCATGGTCTCTCTCTTCACAGTCACATTTGTCTGTAGTCCATAATCTTCTCAAGAGTCCCTCCCTCACTTCGCCGACTTTAAAATTCTATCTTTTTCAAGCAAATTAAATGGTATTGTCTTAAGGCTTTTGTGTCTTTGTTCTTAGTGATTGTTCCAAAACCATCATGTGATATTGCCCCTCTTTATCCATTCACATCTTATTTTTCTCTAGTTACGTTTTCAAGCTATATATGGGCTTCCTTCTTTCATGTATATAATTCTGGGAGCATCATTAATTAAAGTCATAGGACGATGTAGGGTCACTCTAAAATTAAATATCAGAGTTGTTGGTGAACACTATGCAGAGCACCTATATGATGACGAGTTTGAAGGTGCTTGATATGAGAACTGCCATATGTTAACAAAGGAATTAGTATTTGGCAAAATTTCTCAAATTATTTGGAATAATTGGAATCTAACAGGGAGATGAAGGTGTTATAAGATAAAGGCTGCTATATTCATGTGAGCAGTCGTTACAAGTGCATCTTATCCCTATATAAGAGTTATATAGGCATCAGTTAAATGAATTGAAAAAATTGCTTTTGAATGTGTTTGTCCAAAACACTTGTTCAATTGAGAAATTTACAGGTGCACCGAACTTGGGTAAAATGACCAAAAGCTCTTAAAAAGTAAAAAAAACGTGAGACTCGTTGCATGTTGCCACTGTCATGCCATTAACTGCGTGTACGTCAGTATCTTCTTATACATGCATTTGTACATTGGATTTTTTATGAACAAAAGTAGAATGGCCACGCTTTTAATTTTTAAGGACACGAATAAATTTTTCTAAAAGAATTTATAAAAAAAGAAATAAATTGATTCTCTAAGCTAAAAATAGCTTATATACAAGATTTTAGAGAAGATAATTGTTTTTTACTTTTTAAAAAAAAAAACTTATTTTAAGTTATGTATAAGTGATTTTTAACTTGTAAAAGAAATTTAGTTTTATTATTTCTTCTTATTTTCGTCTACTGAGAAACTTTTCTAAAAACCAGAGTAATTAAGTTTTGTTCAGCTTCACCTTCTCGCAGATAGCTGACAAGGGACCAGATATATCACGCTGCAGCTGCAGCGGTACTGCTTAGCAATTGTAAGTTTGGCATGTTTAATTTCCACCGCTTATGTTGTGAATTTTTATCATTTGCATATTTTCCATTACGGTCAAAAAGCTATAATAAACTGTATTTCGTCCACATTCGAGAATTATTGAGGCTGCAACAGACAACAAAATTAAGAATTACATATGTTGTCAGAAGTAGGCTTAATGGCTAGCTAGGGTCGGCATTGAGCACAAAGTATAGCTTGAATGTAGTACAGACTCCATCTAACATGAGCACAAAGTATATATATCCAAGGATCCTTTCATTCTATCAAGTATTAATCAAAAAAAACAGCGGTCAAAATGGTCAAATCTTTAATAAGGGTATAGTTCAAGGTGCATGAATCGTGAATGTACGTACCCAAACACACCAGGTGCATGTATGCTTCAATCTGTGGTCCAATATAGAACATAGTATGTGTTTTCTTGAAACAGAAACAGAATTGCCAACGCAGAGTGGTGAAATCAGCACAAGACAGGGGTAGAGAATATATATAGCCATCAAATGACTTTAGTAAGCCATGCGGGCATCCTTCTAGGATATTTTGGCCTCAATAGTCAATGGAACAGATATCATGCATTTGATTTTTCATTTTTTTTTTTGTTGAGAAAATTCTGTCTTTTCAAATAAAATTATTTTAAATATAAACCATCCCTAGTACATATGTGACGGATAGATCCAACACATGTATAACATGTTTGAAGGGGATGAAAATCAAAGCAAAAGAAATATATTGAGATGAAATGTGGAGAGCTCGAGAGAAATTGTGCATATGCATGCTAACAGCTAGCCAGCACGCAGCTAGCTTGTTGCTTGTCTATTCTGGATTCTTCTAAAATCTTGTTATGTCTTTTTGCCCAACTGTCCACCTGATTAAACTGTAGATTATTATAGATATCATAACAAAATTTCGTAAAAAAATATCTCGAGAAATTTTTTATGATCAAATGAATTTTCAAAGAGAGAATAAGTGTTTTAGTTTACTATCAACCACAAGTTTCACATTCTTTTCTTTGATCCATAAGAACTAAAGATACCTATCGGAATGTTTACAATAATTCTCATGCATCTACTCACCCAATTGAGTTAGACTTCATTAATCACTAGTTTCACATTTGATGCAGTACTCATACAATCGATAACGGTTAAGAAATATTTATCAACTGTGCCACATTTTTCTATTAAAAAAAAAGTTCAGTATCCCTATGAAACTAGTAAAGACACGAGGAATGTTGTGTTTGTGGAAGATTTTCGGGATTTTGGATCCCGTTTAATTGTTTATTTAGTCTTTATACTAGTAGTGTCTTTGAATGGTGGGAGATCTAATTTGAATTGTAAGCTAGTATGAGTATCAGTATTTTTCATCTTTTAATTATTAACTATTATTCTTTATTTCCCTTCTTTTGACAATGTATAAGTTTGGTTTGTCACACTCAAAGGAGCATCCTTCACGATATCTTTCCAGCGATGTAAATGTTAGAGGAGAATATTTGTGTTTCAAATTTTAATTTACACGGTAGCAAAATCTATAATTAGATTAATTAGATGTTGATACTAATGTAACATTATTCGTCAAGTTTATTTTTATGATTGACTGTTGTGAGAAAGAAATTTATTGCTAGCTGTTGCATATAGTCATAGTCATATAGAACAGAAGACAAAAAACACTATTCTGCTGCCATTAAAGTAGAGTATATCATAATATTCACATGCATTGGCCGCCAGCATGACAAGTAGGGGAAACTTTCGGTGCGAACTTAAAGGTGGGTTCGAACGTCAGTTGGTTGGAACTTTAAAAGAGATTCAACCTATGGATGAAGAATAAGAGAAATGCTAACAATGTATTGTTTAACATGCTCTTTTGAGTATTTTTTTATTACTTAAACCAAGTTAGAGTAATTTTCTTTTTGACATTTTAAAAGTAGTAAGATTTTATTAAAAACATTTATTAGGTACTTAAAATATAAATGTATAATAATTAAAGTTTAATTTTTAAACAAGGTTAGCGTAAATTTTGTTTACACTGTTAATTAATTAAAAATAACCCAAATATGACTTAAAATAATTATAATAAAAAGCAACAATCATCTTAACATATATGGTACACTATAATTTTTGACACATACTTACTTAGAGAAGGGAACTCTTGCACTGATTGGCTTGCAGAAAATGGAGCCAGGAACAAGCACATGTGATTCACAATTCTTGTCCATGACATTTGCTTTCTGTTATTTAATTTTAGCATATGCTTTTTAGGTGTTTTCTTTGTTAGGCCTCAGCTGATTCTTTCTTTTCACACTGATAAAAGAATACCTAAAATTCATATAGTTTTTTCTTTTTTAACCAAATCTTACTGCTTTTAAGAAGGGAATTTGGTGTGAATGTAGTGTTGAGCACGTCTGGCATTTAAGAAGTCAATGATTTATCTGTTCTTTGTATATATACTGATCAATTGCAAGTGGACCAGACCAAAGTAGATATGGATAGTAACAGGCGCTTCCAAGTACCAAGAAAATGGATTCTCTCATTTAGAATTTTCACAAACTTTTTACATTAAAAAATTTGCCTTCATAAAATATGACAAAGTTGTACTTATTTATTGTTGATTAGAAAAGAAATAAATGCAGAATTGTTACTACATACTAACAAAGTTCATTCTCCGACTTCTTCCTTTCTGTGTACATTGGATCTGCTGCTCTTCTGCGTTGCCACATGCCAATCTGATAAGATAAGGAGAGAAGAAGAGATCTTCTTCCCAATCATCATTGGGATTTTAATTGCGTGATTGGTCCGAACATCAGATTCTCTACCGACAGTAGCAAATGGAAAATCGAAAAGAAAAGGAAACTGGGGGGGAAAAACAAGAGACCTGAAACTCTGAAACTGATATCGCAGGGTAGTATGATCCAATTAAAGTCGTGACGTTTTTCATCAATAGTTTGATTGACAATATTAATTCTAACTTATAATAATAGTACTTATTTGATTGCGATAGTTTAATTTACTAAACCTATACTAATTTTTTGGAGGTGTCATATGATATGATGTACCCCCCTGAAGAATAGGGAACGTGCCTAATTAGTTAGCACGATAGCAATATATATATATATACATCCGGCGTTTATCTAGGGTGAGGTTCCAAAAAAATAAAGCCCTTTGACGGAGGATAATTAAATTTTACAGTATGAAGAAAAGGAGGTTGTCAAAGAGGTACATAAGACAAAAAAACGCCCCCAGATTACATAAGGTTGATTTTATAATTAATAAAATCAACCATTAAAAATAGGAAGGAACGGAACCATTTACCTGTTGGCTGTTGCTGTGCTTTTAGTTTTAAGCTCATTTCCTACTGCATGCAAAACCAGTGACAGTGTGAGGCCATTCAATTTTAAATATGTGGCAATTTTAACTAGTTGATAGTTCGATGCGGAAAAATGTTAAGCTAACGTGTATTATAAATTGTTTGATAAAATTAAATGCTGAACTAGTTGATAAATAAAAAAATAACAGAAATAGATATATTCATATGATATTTTTATATAAATTTTAATTTATTAATAAAAAATTATTTTACTATTCATCTCATTAATAATAATATATTTTAATTTTACTATTCATAAAAATGACATATTTCTTTTTTTCATATTATGTATTTTAAAATACATTAAAATATTTAACATCAAATTTAAAATAAAATGAAAAAAATACTTTTAAGTAGACATAAATGGTTTCAGAAAAATAAAAGTAAACATAATACTTTTATTATATATGTTAATCAGTGATGGTTAAAATATCTTAAAGTATAATTTTAAAAATAACAGAAAATAAACAGTATAATATAAAATATTTAAAAATTATATTTATTATAAATTTGAGTTATAATATAATAAACAATATATTTAAAATATTTATTTATTATAATTTATTAATTTAAAAATATTTATTTATTATAAAATATATATTACAATTATGTATATATAATAGATACACTAATATGCTAGTTATAAAATAAATAAATGAAATATCGAAAAAACCGTTATCCAACTCAGAGGTGTTATAAACTCAAATTCCACTTGTCTAAGAATGGAAGCAAGAGACAAATATAATAATGCCTAAACAGTAAACAGTGTTGGACACAAGTTGATGAAATAAAACTAACGATCGGAATGATGCTCTTAATTTGGTCTGAGAATTGAAGTTAAATGGCATTAAACATGGGTAGAAACTAGAATTGGGAGAGTACAGTGGAAATGATGCTCTTAATTTGGTCTGAGAATTGAAGTTGTCGTCTGTAGGAGGATGCTGGGTGATTTCGCTTGGCGGAGGAGCAACTTGTGACTTGTGAGTTGGCTGCGACTACAAGGGAAATAGTTTCTCTGCTTTCTTATGGCAGCATATTTTTATTTTGCTGATCCAAATTAATTAACAAGGTGGTGACAGTGACTTGAAGCATGATAAAGGTGGAGAGAGGAGAGGCCCATTAAGTCATGCCACTCTCATATTATATTTCCTCCAAATGGCACCATAAATTTGCTAGCAAAGCATGATTTAGACTATTGACTCTTCATTTCAAGCTGTTGTGGGCCTTTTGCATGGCAACCAGATGCTGTGCACGCTACCCTCAAATTATCTCACTAACCTTGCAACAACTGGTTCCAACCCATGACTTCCTTCCCTATTTTAGAAATTAAGATCAATTAATTATTTTTAAGAGAAAATTTAAATTAATAATATATATAGTTAATTTTATTAATGATGAAATTCTATGTTGACAAATAAATTTTATGATAAATAATAAAAAAATAAATAGAAAATTCACCTGATATTTTTAAAAATGTATTTAACTTTAATTTGATCTCATACTTATTTGTAGGGTAAAAAAATTAATCTCATACTTTGAATTACTATTTAATCATAGTTAATTATATATGATTTGATAATTAAAGTATTATATTCTCATTTTTATTTATATAATCATCTAATCAGAACCTATTATATATATGATAAATTTATTAAGTTTGATGATAATTATTTTAAAAATTATATTAATAAAAAACTAGGTATAAAAATATTTTATACAAGTGCGTGCAGAGTATTAAATTTTATTTTAGTATTAATCTTCTCTTTGTATTTTTCGCATAATAAAAGTAGGAATTGTAACTGAATAGGAATAGCATCCACAACAGAACGGATTTTGAAGCCGTCCCATAGGGGTGGTGGGGCAAGTTTAGTACCTATGGCTGAATCGAAATCAAGTTGCCAAGCTTCGATTTCGATATCAACGGGGGTTTCTATTTTTGGAACGGACTAACAAGAGCTTAAGAATCTTCACCTGCTATTGCTAATCATCAACCAACTGTGCTTTGTACCTTAAAACACACGCGCGTGGCTTGCACGCCCTTTATGTTTGGACAGTATAAAACACGCGCCGCCTGTCTTTGTCGGGGATTTCTGCAACTTGGTGGGTAAGTCATGAGAGGACTCATTCTTCGTTTCCCCACGTCACGTGACACGCATCATCTGACATGTCAAATCCGAAGCTCGACGAATCACCACGTGGAAGAACCCCACGTGGGCGAAGAAGTAGATTGGACATATTTCCACGGGGCCCACAAAAAACATCCAACACAAATGCTCTGATTCGTCTCAATAATAGCTAATTAAGGAATAAGTGTGTTGAATGATCACAAATTAATCCCACATTCTTGCAATTGAAAGACTTGTACATTTTTAATTTAGACACTGATGCATTGTTTGGTTTCGTAAATGTTAAAATGTGTAAATCAAAGATTCTATGTGGAGACGTAATGTTTGACTAGATAAATTTTCAACACTAGTATAATTAACAAAAAGGATGGTTTGGTTGATGAGTGATGATGATTTAGTATTAAGTAGTGGGTGGTGCATTAGGGAGGGAAAGGGCATGGCCCGTTTTGGGAGGGGTGAGAGTGAGACAGGCCCACGTGGCAGTCATGTCAATGGGGTCCAACGCCCACAGGCTCGTTTTTTGGACGGATCTCTCTCTTTCTCAACTTCTAATCTAATCCAATTCTTGTCTCTCTTCAATTAATTCACACTCATTTTTTTATTCTCGTCATTACTTATTATTTTTCCTCCTCCACTTTATATATACCCCATCCCTTTTCCACTTGAGCCTTAACAACATTTCACTCCTAATTCTCCTTCACTTGACAAAAGCTTCGTGTGTATCCACCTCTGTCTTTCCTTTCCTCTAAAGTATTCTTTTACAATATATAACTGTAACTACTTATTTCCTAAGAATTATAACTTACGTAAAACATGTTGGGCTATGCGAACCCGTCGGGGAATCTGGCTGTGGATGGAGACATGACAGTGTTGGAAAGACAGAGGGCGAGGATGAAGTGGCAAGAAGAGCAAGAGTACTTTTCTGGAAACAGCTTCAACGGTGTTTTTTCTTCTTCTTCTTCTCTGCACGTTCCAGATTCCATTATGGTGGCTGCTGACTCCGGTTGTGCACTTGCTGAGGTCGTGGCTCAGGCTCAGCCTCGCTCAATCAATAAGCCATCTGCTGCTCCTGGGCTTCATGCCAATTCTTCTTCTATTTCAAGGACTTTTAGTTGTCCACCTGCTCTGGTGGACCCCGAGCCCAAGCCCACTGACTCCTCAATTGGGAAAGACAGTTTCAAGAAGAGGAAAACTGACAAGCCTCACAATCCCAAGGTAGGTGTGTGCAATTTTGCCTAGAGAAAAAACAGAACATGTTGTGTCAGAATTGGCTAAACTAACCCATGAGAATTTTTTGTTTAGGTTGTTGCAGAAAATGAGAACAAAGACAAGAGGATCAAAGTCGGCGCTGATGATGGAGAATCCAAAATCACCAAGTGTAACACAATAAACACAAATACCAACAACAAAGAAACTTGCACAGATACTTCAAATTCAAAGCAAAATTCAAAAGCCTCCGAAAAACCTGATTACATTCATGTCCGAGCACGTCGGGGCCAAGCCACCGATAGTCATAGCTTAGCCGAAAGAGTGAGTAGTAACCTTTTTTTTTTTTTTTGTTCTTTCTTTCTCTTCAATGCATTTCTCTCTCTAGATTTTGCTTCTAGGATAGTAAAGTAATCATTCTATTTCGGTGTTTATGCAGGTTAGAAGGGAAAAAATTAGTGAGAGAATGAACTATTTGCAA
Source organism: Glycine max (assembly GCF_000004515.6). Taxonomy (NCBI): domain Eukaryota; kingdom Viridiplantae; phylum Streptophyta; class Magnoliopsida; order Fabales; family Fabaceae; genus Glycine; species Glycine max. Next base: position 925,369 of record NC_016091.4, on the reverse strand, counting down.
GATTTAGTACCCGGTTGCAACAAAGTCACGGGAAAAGCTGGAATGCTTGATGAAATCATCAACTATGTTCAATCTCTTCAACGACAAGTTGAGGTAATTAAGAGTTAGGTTGATTCCTCTTTGCCTTTCACATTGATCTATTCAAAATTCATGTAAACCTCACTTCATATGCAGTTTCTCTCAATGAAATTAGCTGCTGTGAACCCAAGGCTTGACTTCAGTATGGATGATCTATTTGACAAAGATGTAAGGGATCTTAATGTTTTTTCTTTTAGCTAGCTCAATTGTGTTCTCAGATTCTGACATATTTGATCTGAACAGGTGTTTCCTACTTGTGCTGCAAATTTTCCAAACATTGGAATGTCATCAACATCATCAGACATTACTAACCCTGCCTATCTTCCGTTTAATTCACCGCAGCAAATTTTTCAATATGATGGATTAGACACGGGGATTAACCCTTCTGATGTGGGGCTTAGAAGGACCATAAGTGCCCCCGTATCAATGCCTGAAACATATCTTCAATCGTCCTGTTTCACAGTAGGTTTCCTCTCTGTCTTTACCTACTCCTTGTTTGTTATATTGGTCACTTTTTTTTCTCAATTTGATCTTATTTATGTGTGTTTGCAGCAAATGCTACCCTCCTCAACATGGGAAGGTGATTTCCAAAACCTTTGCAATTTTGATGTTGATCAAGCACGAGCCACATCTTTCCCTTCTCAGCTGTTATCAGGTAACTATAAATTTGTGCCGTGTCGGATCACTTTTTTTCCTTAGCTTGCTATCTTAAAAGCAGAAAGCAGAAAGCAGAAAGCATAAAGCTAAACAGAGTGGATTTTAATAAATGCGGAGACCTTTTTTATTAATCAAAATAATGATAACTTTTAATATGGATCTGTTAAATCATTCAATTATACAACTTAGTTTTCTTTTATGTGCTGTTTTTTTTTTCTTTCCCTTCACCACTATTTTTTACTCCCCACTATTTAGAAAGTTAATTGTATTTTACCAAATAAAATGGATAATATTAAACAGGAAGCTAGCAATTAAGTTCTTAGGCAAGTTGGATGAATAGGGTAGGACAAGGATCAATGGTTTTCTTGAAGCATCTTACCTAGGGGATTGCAAATTGGACCTGTTTCTGCTTGTCATTTCACAATCTTTCTTTTAAAGACCAATCAAAATAATTACCCAGTTCGGAAGTAGTTACACTTGAGTACTCAATATAAATGCTAAAAAAAGTTGTTTGACATCTCTGCAGGTCTGGTTGAAGCTGGCAATCTAAAGATGGAGATGTAGACTAGAGCTTCTATTTCCTACTGCAACTTATCAAGATTCTTTTTGTTTTATTTTCAAGTACATAGCATATATAAATTGTTTGTAACTGCTCCATAATATAAATAAAATTTATTAATTAATACCTGTTAACTTCACTCACCTTCTTTTGGACGTTCAAATTATAATATTATCAATGAAAAAAAAACATAAAGGTTGATAACGATCAGCAGCCTAATGAGGGACCCAAAAACTAATCTCAGTTTACATAAGAGCGTTAGTCTCCCCTTGTCTTTACTATCTCCCAGTATTAAGAAATTTTGGTAAAGCGGAAATCAACATGAACTGGAAACGCATTTCATGTTAAAGTGTAAAGCATAAACAAATACTTAGTTGATTACACAAGCCTTTATATCCACAAACTTATAAGGGATCCACAAACTTACAAGAAGAGCATTCGGAGAATTAATTTTAAATGAAATTAATTTTATAAAATTGAACTGTTAAAATTCATTTCTAAGTAATTTATGTTTGATTATTTTTATCCTTAAAGTAAGTTTGATACAAAAATTTAGTATAACTTATTTAACTTTATTTTTTTTATGACTCCTACTTAAATAGTGGTTTTGAGGTAAAATCAATTTTATCTAATAATAACCAAACATCTCTTATTATGTTTGAATAAAAATTGGTCTATCAATTCCTGTACACAATTTCAAATTTGAATACACAAAATGAAGAACGAAGAAATGCGTGTTTGAATCCCACGTGAATCAGACTTGAATGTGTGATTATAAAAAGACACTCCTTATAATTTTAAACCAATTTTCAAACATGTTGGAAATTATTGCTTTTGAAGTAAAAATATTTTTGAGTTCTCAAATCCAAATATACTCTCTACATTTTTACAAAATCAAGTTCGACAGAAGTCAAAATCAATTCTTATGGAAACCAAGCACACTCTTTAAATCAACAATCCCTTAAAAAGAATTCATATTAAATCTATGTTGGCAGGCAATACCTGCAAATCATGTTCAAAACCAAATTAACTGAAAGAACCTTGGAGATACCTTTGTTTGTCTCTGTGTATCTATATTTGTTCCCTTCAAATCCAAATGATTACAGAATAAGATGTTAAACTAAGATATTACTCTTTAAGGAACTAAATGAACCCTGGATCCATGATTGAATTAAGTATCACTTACCCATCCCATTTAGTTAGGTGAAGCAGAAAGAAAACACAAAACATGCAAGGGAGAGAGGGAAGACATGAGGTTGATAGTGGACCTTCACAAAGCAGCAGCTTTTGCCCGTTTGGGGACAGAATAAGGGGCCTCTTGATTGGGACAGTGATAGCTAGGCCACAGAATGATGAATACATAGCTCTAAATATGGGGTGGAGAAGAGGGGGGATGGGCAGACACTTCAATTTATTAGAATGATCTTTTGTCTCTCAAGTACCCTAAACAATTGTGACTCACTTCAATCAAAACTCCCATTTCTTCTCACGTCTCAATGGTTAAAAGGATACAATATGGTCACCCCAGTTTTTAAAATGTTTAGAATAGTATCGACAAAGGACACTCCCGCGAAAAGGAAACGATGTTATTGTTAGCATTGTTCGTTTTGAGTTCTTCAATTGCTTACACTTCGGGACATGTAGTCATGGCAACCAAAAGCCAAATCTCCTAGTTCATTGATGTTGTGTTCCTGTTTCTATAGTTGAAGAAGTTCATGACATGATTAATACGTACGTGAAATTGGATTAGTTAATCATCTTGATATATAGTTAATAATATCTAGCTAGTAAGTTCATTGATATGCCCTTCCAAATAATTAACAGACATAAATATTGGGCGTAGATTCATTCATTCATGTCTTAATATGCATGAAAGGAACATTTCAATGTTTGGTTGCATCAAGGGTGAATTTAATTTATCTTGGAGTGACTAGTGCCTAAGCTAAACTTCACTTTCACAGTGACAATGGTGGACCTGTCTCATTCATACCAAAGATTTTGTTGATTCTTTGTTCCTGCGGATAGGGAGAGATGATATTGGAAATTGCTTTCACTGGCCCATCTTCACTGTTTCTCTTCTTGTGTCTCGCTCTCTGCCCTTTCGTTCACATGGGGCGCCGTTCACCACTTCCTACCTCATAGAGGCTAACCAAAACCCACAAAGATTCCCTTCCTAGCGTAGCGGCATCAAAATATATTTTATTATATTATATAACTTAAAAACCCAAAATCAACTTATATATAGCTTCCATGTTTCATGTTTGTGTCTTCTTCTTCTTTCAAATATTCGAAATCTTAATCACATCCCCATGCTGGATCAGGTTCTAAGGAGTGGAAGTGGAAGCATTTGGCCTATAACATTCTCAATATATACTCACTATTGTAAAATATTTTTTCAGAAAAGATATACTTCCATTCCCTGCATACATCAGAAAAATAATTTCTTACATTAGATATGATAGTTCTTGGGATTCCTCTTAATTGGAGAGGATCTAGAAAATTCTAGAGTTTTCTAGAAAAGTATAGAATTTTCTAGAACATTTTAGAGAACTCTAGAATAGTGTAAAATATGGAAGAATATGGAAGGGAGTAAAATAGTGTAGAGACTCCTAGAATATGTGAAACATCCTAGAGAATTAATCTCCACCCTAGGATACAAGTAATCTCCATCATTCATTGTGGAGGTGGAGTAGTATAAATAAGGATAAGAACCTTCATTTCTAACCATCCAAGAGTGAATCCACTCTTTAGAGTGAGAAAACTAAAAAGTTAGAGAACCTCTTTGAGAGAGAATTATAACCCTATTATTATTTTGTACAGTGGAAGAATCTCCATATTGGAGAATTATAATCGTGTAGTGGAAAAGTCTGAATTTTTCCCAACAATAGTCATATATAACTTTTTTTTAAGAAGATATAATATTGATTGAGTGATTAAGAAAGAAGAAAATAAAGAAAAAATGGTAGATTTGATTTTCTCTTATTAAAAAAAATTAACAAACTAACAAATAATATTTGTCAATAAACAATATATAGGTTATTTTTATGCCGTGGAATCATATATAGGTTTGAATTCTTTTTAGGGGACATTTTTGTTTAATAAAATTTCAACTCTTAAAAGAGACATTTGATAGAAAGAAATTTTTTCATGTTCAAAGATCATGATTATTGAAAACCATGAATTATGTGATCATGTTACCTGAGAATACATAAAATTTGTTTGGTTGGAATTATATATACGTTTTCTTTTATGCAGTGGAATCATATATAAGTTTGAATTCCTTTGTGACATTTTTCTCTAATAAAATTTCAAACCCTTAAAAATGAGAGAAAACTTAAATAGTAAGAAAAGAAAGGTGTGAGATTTCGATGGTGGTATTTTGACCGAAGAACAATCTAACTTAAGAGGATCCATTTCCTCAATTTAAAATATACTCTCTTAATTTAACTTATTAGTCTACTTTCTTAATTTTAATTTAACTTTTAAAATATTATAAGTAAATTTTTATAATGTCAATTTTTTTCCTTTTAATTTTTAATTTATCTGAAAAACTATACATATCTCCCCTTATAACTTAAATATTTCATAAACACTTTTAAATTTATATTTTTAAAATTTTTAGAAAATGAATCACACGAGGAAAAAAACACAGAATATGTCTTTTTTCACATGGTTTTAAATGTTTATCCCCGTTTTTAGTCCAAACGTTAGTCGAATTTCATAGTTTCATGTAGAGAAATCTAACTGGACAAGCTTTATGTCTTGTTTGTTGATAAAAAAAATGTTTCATGTCTTAAAATAATATTAAAAAATTCAATATTGTGTCTTTAAATGAAAAATAATCACTATTTTAAAAGGAAAACATTAATTCAAATTAAAAATTAAAGAACCAAAATAAATATTTTAAAAGATAAAGAAACAAAACAATTAAATTACAACAAAATAAAGAATAAAATTATATTTTAGCCTAGCCTATTTATTACTTAACTACTAGTTGTATGAGCCCCTATTTTATTTATATCAACTAGGCTTCGAATATTCTGGTAACTTTTTTAAAACCCAAACAACATTGGGCTTTAAACCACTAATTGAGAAAGGCACGACAACCGAAGCTATCCAACTCAGGACTCATCTTTTAAATATATATATATATATATATATATATATATATAGGAAACCCAATTTAACTTTTAATTGGAGAAAGGTGCCTATGGTATTTGTGCAGCTGAAATCTAAGCTGTTAAAAAATTTGAAATCAATTATACAGCAGATAAAACAGAAAATATAGGAAGAGTCACTGGATTAGTTGTAAGAACTGATAACTATACTATGTATGTTAGTTAACATGATACATTAAATTTTTTTATATCGAGCTCTATGTCTATGTATGCAAACTATTCCAGACGGTTTGATAAGGGCATTCAATATGCTCGTAAAAGCCTTGTCAAGTAAGATTGGAGATGCCATCTCCTTGACTCCTTTATACCAATTTTATCCAATGGAAAATATACTCGTAAAAGCAAACAGAGACAGACCATGGTGGTGGAATTAATAGTTACAATTAGATTTTTGAAAATGGGAACATGGGCAACCAATCAATTGTGACTTTCCAGAAAAGAATATTAATAATCACAGCATGTGATGCTCTTTTTTCTTGTTCTAATGAATTAGAAACAATCTTCACACTAGTATTTGATAATAGATACACACGATAAAACAAATGCGATAATAAAAACACAGCCTTTTACAACATAATTCGACTAGAGGATTGACGCATCTCCAGCCTCTGTGAATCAAAGAAATGAAACTCCTTTAATATTCGGCTGCAAGAAAAAAATGTTGAAAAGAAAGACTAAGGCAACGATGGCACACCTTTTCCAGGAACAATAACAACAGGTGCTGCTTTACAGTGGTGAAAGCAGTACTCACCAACACTTCCCTGTAGCACACTGAAGAAAATCACAAGAAGATGCTTCAGTAACATGATAACTGCTGGTTTCAGATAGAGGGATTGTTGAACCAAACCTTTGAATCAAGCTTCTGCCTCGGGTCCCCATAACCACAGCTGCAGGTTTGATCCTCTCTGCTTCCTTGCAAATTACTTTTCCTGGATCACCTTCCACAATTCGAGCTACTGTTTTCACCTGTATTTTATATCTTATCAATTGTGATCAATCATAAAAGTGAATTCACAAGACGTGGAATTCCTTGTATTCAACTAATAAAATGCTGGAAGGGATTAATAGTTTCATACTACATGCTAAGAGAATCATCATCTCAACTATTAAAAAGATGTTTCAACTTATGGCATCAAATCTGAACAATATTGGGGAATGTGGAATTTCTTAGAAAATTGATGCCCGCGGTTCATGTGTTTCGGGCAATAGATATTTTGGCACAACACATTTCGTAGTCAAGTTAATATCAGCAGCTATATTTTAGAATAAAAATCATCCATATATTGCGGAATCTCTAATTAACAAGTTATTACCCATAATTCAGGCCTTCAACAAAAATCTCTTAATAACAATCCACATCATTGTTCATTGCAATAATATGATATGGTTTTATTATATACGAGTCTCAACTCTCAAGTGTCAAACAGAATATGAAGTCCGAAGATATATGGCAAATGACAATACTTGTGGCCAAATTGCCCAACATAGTTTCTTTTGCGGTCAATAGTTTAACAATTATTTTTGTATAAAAAATGGTAAGATTTGAATAATAGTCAAAACAATTCATAAAAGAAAAGAAAAGAAAAGAAGATGCTAACCATTAGTACTTGAAAAGCCTCAATGGCTAATTTCTCCATAAGACCCTGGGTTATGTCGTAGACAACTTGGTTATGCAAGTCTGAAAAAATATTAAAGAAAAGATAAATGAATTTCCACAATAAGAGACAAAAAAAAAGTGGTGGAGTAAGTAAAGTAAGGAAGGAACCGGAAACGGCGTGAACGAGATGGATGGTATCAGCGAGCCTGCAAAGGTGAACCAGAGCCCAATCGAAAGCATGTTTGGTATTGGGGCCATGATCTATGGCTATTATTATGTCCCTTCCTCTTCTCCTTTCCCCTGTTTCCCTCCCCAGCTCTGGCTCGCCCACCACTGCTATCAGAGAAGGAAGCCTCACTTCTCTATAGTTGTATTCTTCCTCTTCCATCACTGTCTCCATTCCTATACTCATAAGACAATTAAACAAACATAAGTTACTTTTTTTTTTGGCCAGTTAAGGGTATTGCTCAAAACATTTATCCTATGTATGTTTTTGATAGACAGGAAAAGCAATTTTTTTGTTTATTGAAGTTAACTTTCTTATGATTTATCTTTTTTTTTTTCTTTTCAATCAAATAAAAAAAACATCGTTATACTTATTTTCTCTTAATTTTTTCTTTTTTTTTTTCCTCATTCTAAACTGATCTTTAGAGTATAAATTATTGAAAGACCAAAAATCACATTTATAATTTAAATAATAATTACTTTTCTCTTGTGTTACTTAACAAATGTCCTTTAAATCAATGAGCTGGCCCTTTCTCTTTATCCTGTCCATAGCCGTCTAAACAGTCGTGTCCAAATTGAAAACGTTTCCTGCATGCACCCGTTCATTCTTCATTGGCCTCCACTTTAAATCTTTCTTCATTTCTATTATTTATACGCTACTTTCTCTCCCAAGATTCTCTATAAGATATTAATAATGACTAAGGATAAAGTTTAGAATAAGATATGTAAAAAATATAATTTATCGAAACAAATGGATGGCAGCCTTTCCACTACCCTCGTGTAGTTGACTCATAATTTATATTGACAACGGCACCACAATACAACATGTGGGACTGTTAAAGAAATACTTAAATTTTATAAATTTCTAATTTAGGATAGGTTATAACTCTACATAACAAGCCATTCATATTTGAAAGAAATGAAATGTATGCACGCGTTGCTATGTGATTTTGTTGAAATTCCAATTATTTACTCTCATAAATCATATGAAAGACATCAAAAGCTGGGGGATTTGACAATTTTGGGTGTTTTTGAAAAACATTTAATTGATATGGGTTGATTTTCGAATTATTTACTTGTCATAAGTGATTTTTATCATGTCAAATTTAGATGATGTTAGTCAATATAGTGTCACCAATTCCTTTTTTATCATGTAATGAATGACTATTTATTTGTCATAAGTGACTTTTGGACTTGTCAAATCAATTGATTTTATCCAGTGTTCATATAGTGATATATCATCTTGTTTCATGTCATCCCTTCTAGCTTGTCACAATAGGTCGTGTCACCCCGATAAGTGTTACACAAGAAACATCACCCTAATGGTTGTCTCCTTTTCATTTTATATTTAATAATTATAATTAAATAATTTTAATAGTTAATGTAATTTAAGTAATTTTAATTTTAATACAAATGACTTTAATTAATTTAATTTAAGTAATTTTAATAATTGAATAATTTAAGTGATTTTAGGTTTTAATAATTTAAATGAAATGAATTAGTCCAAATATCAATGTGCACCACCTATTCATCCAAATTGTCCACAAGAGTACACCAAAATCAATTGTCCAGAAGATTGACATCAATTTGTGGTAATTTCATCCAAATTGTCATTGTAATTATTATAATGAATTTCAATTTATTTTTTATTTCATATATATATATATATATATATTACTATTTAATAGAAAAAATTATCAATAAATAGAAACATATACCTAATAAAACCATTAATCCTAAATCATAATCAATATCTCTAAAGCCTAAAGACCAAAAATTTATAAAATTAAAAATAAAATTCAAAATTAATTAAAAACACTTAAATTAAAATTATTAAATCCTAAAAAAACCACTTAAATTATTTAATTAATAAAATTACTTAAATTAAATTAATTATTAAAATTATTTAATTATAATTATTAAATACAAAATAAAAAGAAGATAACCTTGAAGATGATATAACACCAGTTAGGATGATACCATCTCATCTAACATGAAATAGAAACAAACTATATGTTATAACAAATATTATTATAAAAGTTACTTAAAAAAGTGACATAAAGTAAAGTGTTATCACTCATTACATGACAAAAAATAAATTAATAAAGTCACATTAATTGATAACATACAAATTTGATGTGACAAAAATCACTCATTATATGTAAATAGTTTGAACACCAACCCATATTGATAAAATGTTTTTCAAAAACATCCAAAATAGTCAAATGCCCCAATAAGGTTTCGTACTCTGTGCATACCTGTATCTTAACGAAAGGAAGGAAGAAAATGGTCATCATAGGAAGAATCAATTTGTTATGGTATAATACTTTTATATATATATATATATATATATATATATATATATATATATATATATATATATATATATATATATATATGACATTCTGGGACCTTGCCCCTATTGGATACTTGCTTCTTTTTCTTTTTCGAACAGCAAATCAATTTATATTAAGATGAAAGCATTGAGAATAGCACAAGTAGTGGCATCTCACATGCAAAGCATTAGAGAGTTATAAAACAAAGAACCAGTACAAGTGCATGTGCATAAGCAATTACAACCCTTTGCCCCTATTGGATACTTGCTTCTCTTAGTTTTTCTAGGAAGCAACTTTTATCTAATTCTTAAATAATCGCTTTTAAGAATCACTTTTTTCAAAATTATTTTTTTAAAAGTTTAAATAAACGGATCCATTATAAGATTAGAAAAGTATTATATGCAGTTTTTTCTATTTTTCCTTTGTTTTTATCTATTTAAACAATATATTTCAATTATATTTTTTCTTTAAACATATTTTTAATTGCTATGAATATGATATGCTTTTTTTATATATAAAAAAATTAGTGCATATATAATTACAATTCTTAACATTATAAAAATCATACATTTAGTTTTTAGTAAGGTAGGTAGGTGATCAGGCAAGCAGATGATTAAATAAGATGAGTATAGGTCAGACCCGCAATTATGAGCCTATGAAGCATCCAATGTTATTAATCATTGAATTTAAGGAAACACAATTTTTTTAAAAAATTCATTTAAATTCCTAAAATTAGTTATTTTTCATTTTAGTCCCTAGTGTACAAACTTAACCTGTGTTTGAATTAAAGTTTGAAAAACATTTCTACAAATTTCAATATATAATTGCAAATTCTGATATACATATGATGAAGAAGAAAATTATTGCTTTGAGAATAAAAGTAAATTTGAGTTCTCTCAATTTTAATCTAAACATGTATTTAAATAATAATAATAAATATGTTTAGAGACTAAAATAATAATAAAATGATTAATTTTAAAAGCTTAGAAGCTAAAGTCCGACCCGCCCTCACTCATTTTGATTGTAATGGAACGGGTGAATTTATTTTGTAGCATGTAAATCTGAGTGCTCACAAGATATTACTAAAATACAAACTTTGACGATACAAAATTTATATCTATTTAATCTTGCAACCTTTTCCTTTTAAATTTATATCTATTTAATCTTGCAAAGTGTGACCTATTTTACTATAACTTTGACTACGTTGCTGACATGTTATCCGGGGTTCCTTTTTTTTTTTTCAATTACCTAACTAGAGGCCTGTTTATTTAACCTTTTTTTAAGAAAATATTTTTTAAAAAAAACAAGTATTTTTTTTTAATTTTTCGTATGTGGTTGTATAAACTACTTTTTTATTTTTTTAAGAAGCAATTTTTATCTATTTCTTAAAAAATATTTTTTTAGAATATTTTTTTAAGTTTAAACAAATTGACTCTAATTTGGGCCTCTTTGTTTAAGTTTTTTTTTAATTGTATATTTTATCACTTAACCACTATCATTTTTTGCAAATTCTACCATCCAGGTTTTTATATTTTTTTATTTTTTGCACATATTACTATCATGTTTATAAGAAAACGATGTTATTTCATGCATAAAAATTAATAATAAGAAAACGATGTTATTTCATGCATAAAAATTAATAACAAAATGGTATTATTTTTAGGGGACACATCAACACTTTTGTTGCCTATTTAATGGATCAATGAAATGCTCAAAAAATAAAAAAAAATGATAAAATATGTGGAAAAAAACATTGATGACAAAATTCACATAATTAGGTTATAAAATGTACTATTAAACTTTTTTGTTTTAATCAAATGAGCCTGTTAACAGGCAACCACAAATTATGATTGTCATTAGAATTAGAATTCTTTGTTGTGAAATACATTAATTTATTTTAAAATAGTATTATTTCCCCTCTTTAATTATAAGAATCTTTCAACTCATATTTTTTAAGAAAAATAATTTATTTAGTTAATCACATTAATCTATCAATTAATTATATTATTATTCTAAAATTATCATTTTTTTATCTCTTTATCTACTTAATTATTTCTCATTAATATTTGGAGAGAGAATAACTAAGTAAAAATATGTAAGAAAAAAATAATTAATACATATAAAAATTAAAAAAAAATCTTATAAAAAAAGATAATTTTTTTTTTAAAAAAAGAATCTTATAATTTAGGACAAATGAAATAAGTTTAACAGATGCAATCCAACATTAATTTATTTTAATGGATATAATAAATGAATATTAATTCATTTTTTGACTAATCAAGTACAACTCCACTTAGTTCTATATTTTCTATAATATTATTATTAACTTAAAATAAGTTAGTAAAAACCAAAAAGAAAAGATGAACAAGTGATACAAATCAGGCTCCATACACCATACATCAGTTTCATGAAAAAAAAAATATTATTTCGCAATATTTAGGATTTTTATGAAAATATGGTACAACTTCCTTTCGCCACCTACCATATTTCAATCTAACAATGAATGGGGACTTGTTATGTGTTGAAATACATTGGTTTATGGGAAGAGAGCAAGGCAGGAAGTCAGTGTTTATAAAACGACAGTAGGAGCCTGGTCTGGTCGGTGTGGCACTCAAACATTGTTTGTTGTAGGAAGAGGAATCTTGAGAAATGGCAGGGGACAGCAAGAGCAAGATTCTGTTCATCGGAGGGACTGGTTACATCGGAAAATTCATCGTGGAAGCCAGCGCCAAAGCTGGCCACCCAACTTTCCTTTTGGTGAGGGAGTCCACTCTCTCCAACCCCGCAAAATCACCCCTCATCGACAATTTCAAAGGCCTCGGTGTCAATCTTGTTTTAGTAAGTTAAATAAAATCCTCTATCGCTTTCTCATGTCTGAGACTGTCAATTAAACGGATATTGACCTTATAATTATATGCAGGGAGATCTATACGATCACCAAAGTTTGGTGAGTGCTATAAAGCAGGTCGATGTGGTAATTTCTACTGTAGGACACCTGCAGCTAGCTGATCAAGATAAGATCATTTCTGCAATTAAAGAAGCAGGAAATGTTAAGGTATACTTTTTTTCTCTTCCTTTTGGTGTGTGTATACCTTTTAAATTCTGAAGTGGAGCACTTGTAGTGATACTCTGTTGCACCGAAATATATATATTGGCTATGATTGTGATGTTCATTTTGTTTGTCAACGTTTTAAATAAAAAAATTGGCAACAATGAAGGTGTAAATAAAATAGTCCAGATTTCCTAATATTTAGAAACCATTTCAGATTAGTGTCATGGTGTGAGATTTCCTTGAAATGATTTACATATAACAGTCATAAAATCAACCTTTGGATTTTAATCATAACTCCTAAGAAATCTTACAAATAAAATGTTATTCAATTGTGTAGAACTGATGTAATTTTATAACACAGCGTCAAAAGATCCTTCTTATCCATGTGTATGTGGGTATGACCGTATGATTATTTGCCCACTTTGTATTTTGTTTTCGGCAAATTTGTTTCTGTGCTTTGTAGCACTGTCTGATGCTTATATTGTTTCATAACCAAAGTCAAGCCGTTTTGTAAGTGTAGAAAAAAGCAAAGGTGATATTGGTGGCTTGTTTTGGATTCACAGCCAGGTTACACAACTTCTGTGTTTTTGGATTGACCTTTACCTTGTTAATTGAAGATTTTATGAAAAATTGTGACAAGCTAAAATGCTAATTTGATTGTTCTAATTTGATAGAAACTGTGGTGACTGCTTTGTTGTACAATTCTAGATGACATATTACATATATTATAAACTAGAGATATATATTTTGCCAAGACTCTAACACTTAACACTAATCTGTTTTACAGAAGTTCTATCCATCTGAGTTTGGAAATGATGTGGACCGGACTCATGCAGTTGAACCAGCCAAGTCTGCATTTGCAACAAAGGCCAAAGTTCGCCGAGCTATTGAGGCTGAAGGAATTCCCTTCACTTATGTGTCAAGCAACTTCTTTGCTGGTTACTTCCTGCCCAACTTGTCACAGCCTGGAGCCACAGCTGCCCCCAGAGACAGAGTTATTATCCTAGGAGATGGAAACCCCAAAGGTAGTGTAGTATGAATGATACAGTATTGTATCAAAGATTGACTAGAAATTACTATAAATTTACTTGTCACCTTTTTCCTATTAACATTTGCTTCATTAACAGCTGTTTTTAACAAGGAAGAGGATATTGGAACTTATACAATCAATTCTGTGGATGATCCAAGAACCTTGAACAAAATTCTCTACATTAGACCACCAGCTAATACCTTGTCGTTTAATGAGCTTGTTACTCTCTGGGAGGGAAAGATTGGTAAAACTCTTGAAAGAATCTATGTTCCAGAAGAACAACTCCTGAAGCAAATTGAAGGTTAGTAAGTGATCATTATTCAGGTTATGTGCTGGATTTAACAGTGATAACTTATTTCCTTCTTTTTTCAGAGTCCGCACCACCCGTGAATGTGATCCTGTCAATTAACCACTCTTCTTATGTAAAGGGGGATCATACTAACTTTGAAATTGAGTCTTCTTTTGGAGTGGAAGCTTCAGCTCTATATCCTGATGTGAAATACATCACTGTGGATGAGTACCTTAATCAGTTTGTCTAAGGTGCAAAGCCTAGCTGATAAGTTTGTTTAATTGGTAAAACTTTGTTTTCTAAATAAAGAGAATCATGTAGTAAGACTGAATTGCTGCATGTGCTCCTCAAAAGAACAATGTATGAAATACCTATGCTATGCTATATGCTATGATACCTTTATTACATGCATATTGGTGTCATCGATTTTAATTTTATTTAAGTTCTATCACACGAATCATTGGTGGAGTAATTACGTTACATAATGTGTCAGATCAAGCTGAACAAAATATTAGAAAAGTAAACTTTTACTAGTGAAAAAAAAAAATTCATGTTGACCAATTATTAAAATGAATAATATATGAAAGTTAAAACTTGTTTAAAATATGAAATATTGTTAAATTTATTTAATGTCCTTGTTTTTTTTTTATCAAATATTTGCTTGGATTATTTCACTCTATCAATTTAGTATTTAGTTGTATTATAAAATTAGGTAAAACTAAAATATTTTATATTTATAAAATAACTTCAAATTAAATTAAATGGTGGAATATATTATAATAGAAATGAAAAAATTAATGAAGGAAGCTGATGATTACTTATTTAAAAGGACTCTTTAAAAATATGTTAATGATAAATAAAATATTAATTATTTAGATAAATATAATAAATAAAATATTATTTTAATAAATGCCTGAAGGGATATTTAAAACATAAAAAATAGAAATATATTAATATACATTTTCGTACTCTTTTTACTTCTTAAGACTTTTTAACTAGTGTCCTATACATAGATATTAATTAAAGATTTATATGTTTTTTGTCTTTCAATTTTGGGTTACTTTTATTTGTGGACCCCCAAATTTAAACTTTTTTTTAGTCTCTTTAATTTCAAAATTTATTCTTTCGTCCCTTAAAAACATTTAAATCTTTTTTAAAATTTTATAACTTAGTAACACCATCCATTAAAGTGTTTCATAAAGACTAAGCAAGCTAATACGTTTTCCTAAAATAATAAAAACCATGAAATTAAGTTATCATCTTGGTATTTTATTTTCTTAGTATTTCATCTCTTAAATTAAAAAAATAATTATCTTTTTAGAGAAAAATACTTCTTGATACTGTAAAATAGCACATAGTAAAGGATTTCTTTTATTTTGCAAATTATTAAAGTCAACTTAAAACTAGACTTATTTAAACAAAAAAGTTCAACTTATTTGGTAATTAGTGGCGGCTCTCCAAAACAATATGGTATGTTTAGTAGCGAATAATTAAAAGATAACTCTCATTTGTGAAACGGCACAAGTACCTGTGTAAACCGATCGGTATATGCAAAACGACCAATACTCAAATCAAATGGACAATGCCTAACAGCTTAGAAGAATATTATTGGCTATCAACAGCATCCTAAGCAACGGGCCCAAAATAAACGAAACCTGAACCGATCCAATCTCTCAACTTTCGCTGATGGTGTTCAAAACCCTATCTAATCTGAACGATGTAGCAGAGGCAGACAGAAAGCGATAGATGAACTTTGCCTTAATATTGAAGTAGAAGCCACCAGGCATGGAAAAATTACAGCATCACAAATGCACAATACAAGCTGAGATTTACAAGGAAATCCAATCAATACATGTGTACCGACAATGAAACTCACTACCAATATTAGCACGTATTTCTGTAACTGCATAATGTATAGTGCATATTGGCATCCATAATGCCCAGAATACAATTTCTTTCATTAAAAAAGGGGGAAAATTAACTAGCCTGAATGTTCACAAAACCTAACTTAGTAGATCTTCAAATCATAAGAATCAAGTTTCAGTCTGCACGAGAGCCACTGCTACTTGCAGAAGACTTCTTACCGCTATACTTCTGCCAATATTAAAAGAAATAGTGCGTTATATTTCAGGCAGTAAGGACACAAAAACGAAGCAAATCTTACTTGTGGGGGATTCAAGGTACAAAGAAATAATAGTTGCAAAAAATAAATGATAGAATGGCAATTTAAGCATAAGAAAACAAACCTGCTTCCCCAAGTTGAAGGGGATATATTTGTATTTCATCATGTGTGCAACTTGGCGCCTCATTGTAAGGACAAAGAGAACAACCCAGTAACAGAGTAGTATAGGCCAAAAGACAGGAACATCAAACATGGAAAAAAAGGTCATCACAAACGCTATGCAGAGAGCCTTGGTGAAAGAATACCTGCGCTCATCACAAAAATTCACGCGCATGAATAGCAGCAACCACTTCAAATACATACAAGTGAACTCACCACTGAAAATCACTACTCACTACATAAGTTTAAGTTGATTTTAATTTCTGGGAGAAGTTTAAGGCCTTGTTTGACTAAAAATATCAATAAACACTATAAAGAGGAGAAAATAAAGGGTAAAATGAGTTAAGCCATGTTTGGATAAACTTCTCCATTAAAAGAAGAAATGAAAAGGTAAAATAATTTGAGTTGCTCCCACAAGTTGAAGTCAAATTATAAACTTAATTTTATAGAAAGTCTTGAATTTAATTTCCCCAAAAGTTGAGATGCATAAGTTGATTTTAGTTTATAAGAGAAGCTCAATTCATTTTGCCTTCCAAATTTCTTATCCTGAGCACCAATCCAGTGTTATTAAATAGCAGTTATAAAGGGTTTTAAACCGTTAAGAGAACCCCAATAGAAAAGGCTCTATCTAGTGCAACTCTTCGCTTGTTAAAGTTATGGCTCCAGTTGTTAGAGTGCTTCACTTTGTGGATGATGAAAAGAAACTGGCCATGGCTTTACACCATCCACAAAGTGAAGCACTTTAACATGGATTTGGAATTAGATTGTATCATTGCATTAGAAAGTTGGTTCCACAATCTGTTGGGCAACAGAAGATTCTATCTTAGTTGTATCTTTACAAGATTGGAGCTAAACACTTCAGTTCTGAATTTGCCATGACACAAAGGAAAACCCATTATCCTAGAAAGAAACTACTAATAACAGATTTTTTGAAAAATTTTAATGTTACAATTCAGAATTCGAAGTGACGCTCTTGGTTTTGTAGCTTATTGGTGGCGAATGTATGGGCCCCAAGCTCCAAATTTGCAAAGGCTAGCTATCAGAATTTTGAGCCTGACCTTCCTGCAGTGCTTCAGGATATGAAGGAAATTGGAGTGTACTTGAGCAAGTAATTGCCTTAAGGCTCATAACTATGCCTTTTATTTTATTTTCATAGTCAAGTTTTATTTGGAGAGTATATGAGATTTTGAGCAAATTTTATTTATGATGCATGTTCATTCCAAAAAAGAAATAGGCTTGAGCACAAGAAGTTGCATGATTTGGTGTTTGTCAAATACAGCCAACAACTCAAACAAAGATATAATGCTAGAAATTAAATTGATTCAATTTCTCTCAATGTGATTGATGTTGCGAATGGTTAGTGGGAGAGATGGATGATCATGATAATGGTGCTGGTAATGAGTTGGTATTTGAAGATGATGATGCACTAAATTGGGCAACTACGCATGAGGCTTCGGGAGTTGGAGAGCCTAGAATATATATTAGGTGCAAAACAAAGAAAAGAAAGGAACCAACAAGTGGTAGTGTTACTCTCATTGTTGCCCAAACATCTAAAAACACAGGCAGTGGGTGCATCTTCAAAAAAGAAGCAAGTAGCAGTCCAAGAAAATGACAAGGATGTGGAGTTTGGAGGATGTGGAATCCAAAGAAGAGGTCATGATTAATTTTGAGGAGTCCGATGAGGAAGAGGGAGAGGGATATGCTTCACTACTTGATGATAACAATGAAGAGGATTATGTTGGGGTTGAGGAAGAGGATTAGAGACTCTTTGTTAGGCATTGGTTATTGTGAACTCATAAAATTTGTAATGTTTGCTAGGAATGCAATCCATTGTCATTGGTATCTACTGTTTTTTAGTATCTATATCTGCTGTTAAATTTATATCTACTGTTTATACACACAGAAAAACCCATATATATTGGTCCACCATGGCTTCATATGGTGGATTTTGGGCTTTCGGCCGTCTGCTATTAACAACAGTGCACGTATCCTCTCCAGTTTTTCTCAACTGGAGAGTGAGCAATTTACAAATCTTGCCATTCAATACATACTTTCTATTTTTTATATATTAATATGATATGATTAAATATTAAAATTAATCAAGTGCTAAGATCGTATCCAGTTTTTCCAAAAGTGGAGAAATTTTATTTCCCCTATATGAGAGAATTACTATAAATCAGCTTATGAATAAGATAATTTTAACTAATGGGAGAAACTGCATTCATTTTAACAGTTTATCCAACCAGAGTCTCAATCATTGTATCTCCTCTTCCTGTAAACGCTTATGAAGAGGTTTATCCAAAGGGGACTATATAGTCATTAATTATCGTTTATGATGTCATTATAATTGCAGTCATACAAAAGAATTTAAAATTGAGGAATAGAAATGGAAATTACCAGAACTTGAACTCAGGGAGGCGGCGAATGAAGGGTTTGAACTCATCGGAGCCTTTGGTAGGAAGCATAGGGGCGTTGGAGGGATCGAGTTCTGGATCAACCAAAGGGGAGAGAAAGCCAATCAAGAGATTGAGGAGGTAGATTCCGAGGCCATAAGAGACAATGTAAAACCCCTGCACATAAACAACACGCAAAACGTAGATGGATGCAATGACGAAAGTCCCAATCCACCTGTAGGGGGGATGGGGAGTGGATTTATCCAGATAGTACTGAAACAGCTTCGAGAATTCCTGTAAGTATTGCTTCAACGGTGCAGACGGTGAAGCACCGCCACCTCCACTTCCCTCCATTCAAATCACAATAACCTCACCTGTGATCCCAAAATTAGGGTTTTGTTTCCGAACAAAGCAAAACAATAGGATATTATTGGTAAGGGATCTGGATGGATAAGGAGAAAAGAACAAAAGAAACCCTTGGAGCTGACCTGCTGGTGCCTGCGCGAGCTAGCGGATGCGGATGGATCTACAATCTACAATACATGCTCGGGGTTCGCTTTTATTTTATTTTATTATTATTTCCGTCAAATTCAGAAAGCTTCGCTCAAATGGGCTTTACAGGCCCAATACATCATCATGATTTTGCCTCCAGCTTTCTTATGCCCAAACCAGCCGATAGATCGATTGTATCAAAGCCTTTCCTTCTCTGTCCAACTTTGTACGGCGTTTCACATTTACACAATAAAGCATCTTCATGCATATTTATTTCTTATATTTTACCCATACAATACGAGTCTCGCTATTTTTTCTTCTTCTCATTTTCCAATATTTAAATAACTCTTTTGTTTCTAAATAATCATGATTTTTCCAAATAATTATATCATCCCACCAAAACCAAGCAATCCACTCCATGGAGGAATTTACTAAAACAACACTTATTTTAAAATGTAAGAAATACTTGCATTAAGGATTTTATTTTTTTTGCAAATTATTAATTTAAAATGTGCAAATTATTACTTGCATGACTTGTTAAACAAAATTTTTAACTTTAAACTTGGACTAGTATGTTTAGTGGCGAGTTTGATCAGCCTTTTAGCAAGTAGAAATAGAATAATTAAAAAAAATTGCTCTCGTTTATGAAATGGTTCAAGTTCTTCTTTCGCTTAAAATAGCGACACCCACCGTCATTTGCACAAGTCCCTGTGAAAAAATAACTGATTGGTATATGCAAAACGTCCAATACTCACAAATCAAATGGACACTATCTGAAGTCTGAAAAGCTTAGAAACACATCTGCTATCAACAGCATCCTAAGAAATGGGCCCAAAATTTGACTTACTTTAAGAGCTAAGCCTGAACCTATCCGATCTCTCAACTTTCGGTGATGATGTTCAAAACCCTACCTAATCTGAACGATGTAGTTGAGGCAGACAGAGAGCGAAAGCGATAGATAAACTTTGCCTTAATATTGAGATAGAAGCTACCGGGCAAGGAAAAATTACAGCATCACAAATTCACAATACAAGCTGAGATTTACAAGAAAAATCCAATCAATAACATGTGTACCGACAATGAGATTCACTATCAATCACCAATTCTTCATGTATAATAAAACGAGTGGACATTAAGATTTTCTGTAACTGCATAATGCATACTGGCATCCATAATACCATGAATACAAATTCTTTCATAGAAAGGGGGGGAATTAACTACCCTGAATGTTCACAAAACCTAACTAAGTAGATCTTTGAATCGTGAGAAGCAAGTTTCAGTCTGCACGAGAGCCACTGCTACTTGCAGAAGATTTCTTACCGCTATACTTCTGCCAAATATTAAAAGAAACAGTGTTATATTTCAGGCAGAAAGTAAATCCAAGGTATATGATGGAAGGGAAATTTAAGCATAAGAAAATCAACCTGCTTCCCCAAGTTGAAGGGGATATATTTGTATTTCATCATGTGTGCAACTTGGCGTCTCATTGTAAGGACAAAGAGAACAAACCAGTAACAGAGTAATATAGGCCAAAAGACAGGAACATCAAACAGGGAAAAAAAAGTCATCACAAATGCTATGCAGAGAGCCTTCGTGAAAGAATACCTGCGCCCATTACAAGAATTCACGCACATTAATAGCAGCAGCCACTTTAAATAAATAAATTGCACATACAAGTGAAACTCACACCACTGAAAATCACTACTCATTACATAGGATGATTTTAATTTATAGGAGAAGCTTAAGGTCCTATTTGACTAAAAATCTTAACAAACACTTATAAGAGGAGAAAACAAAGGGTAAAATGAATTAAGCCATATTTGAATAAACTTATAAACACTTGTTTAAATCAACTTATACACTTAGCTTATATAGAAACGATTTGAGTTTTTCTCACAAGTTAAAATCAACTTATACACATTTAGCTTATATAGAAACTCTTGCATTTAATTTCTCCACAAGCTGAGATGCATAAGTTGATTTTAATTCATAGGAGAAGCTCAATTCATTTTGCCTTCCTATTTTCTTCTCCTACATACAAGTGTTTACACTCCTATTAGTTAGAATTAGATTATGCAAAAGTTAAAATCAGCTTTTAGAGAAGCTAAATAAGGAGCACGGATCCTCAGTCTCCACTTGAGAAAAACTAGAGAGCGTGCAATTTAAAAATCTCACCATTTAATACACGTTTTTCTATTTTTTACATATTAACATGATTAAATATTAAAAATTAATCAAGGCCTATATGAGAGAATTTCTATAAACCAACTTAAGAGAAACTCAGATCATTTTAACAGTTTATCAATCAGAGACTGAATCATTTTATCTTATCTTCTTGTAAATGCTTATGAAAAGGTTTATCCAAACAAGACTATAGTAATTATTATAATTGCAGTCATGCAAAAGAATACTGAATGAACAGAACTTAAAATTAAGGAATAGAAATGGAAATTACCAGAACTTGAACTCGGGGAGGCGGCGAATGAAGGGTTTGAACTCATCGGAGCCTTTGGTGGGAAGCAAAGGGGAATCGGAGGGATCGAGCTCTGGATCGACCAAAGGGGAGAGAAAACCAATCAAGAGATTCAGAAGGTAGATTCCGAGGCCATAAGAGACAATGTAAAACCCCTGCACATAAACAACGCGTAAAACGTAGATGGATGCTATCACAAAAGTCCCAATCCATCTGTACGTGGAATGTGGAGTGGATTTATCCAGATAGTACTGAAACAGCTTCGAGAAATCGTGCAGATATTGCTTCACTGGTGCAGACGGTGAAGCACCGCCACCGCCACCTCCACTTGCCTCCATTCAAATCACAACAACCACACCTGATGCCACCGACAAACAAGTAACAGCCTAAGATTAGGGTTCTGAAGTTTTAAGATTGAAATCGCAACAAAACAAAAAGGCCGGGTATTGTTATTATTATTGTAGCAATAATTTTATTTATCGGGGAAATGAGATTCTGGAAAGAAGAAACCCTAAGACGGTGGGAAAGGGGAGAAGGAGAAAGAAAATTGAAAATGAAATGAAATGATGAAAGAATGGGAGCTGACCTGGTGGCAGATCGGACAAGGTGGGTTGGGTTTGATTTGGTTTTCCTTTCCGTCAACCCTTTCTCTGTCTCATGTTATTGTTAAGAGGGTGCAAGTATCAGCCAATACTCGCTACTCCTTAGTGCTTACTGCGTTCAGCTCAGCCTCACCATCTATACCCTTCCCAGGCTAGATTAAAACTAAAAACAAAATTAATTAGATTTTAAGTGATGGTGGGTTAAAATTTCTCATGGCCTCCAAATAAATTGCTATAACTTTTTTCTTATGAAAACTATATTTTTTTCATAATAATCTTGTCTTACCAGTATATTCCAATTGAAGCTGAATTTGATCTACATAAACAAAATTGGATTTACTCTCCTTACGTAAAACTTTATACTTAAATTTTGTGAATGAAAAAATAATTATAAAACTTTATACTTAAATTTTGTGAATAAAAAAATAATTAAAAAGAGAAATCTTAGTACATGTGACTAATCAAGTACTCTAATGAACATTAGTGATCAACAAATAGATATTTCAGATCATATTATAGTAACAACAAATAATAATAATCTTGTCTTTGTTTTTGCAAGGTGCCAATAAATTTGAGAAAGGTTGTTGAAATGCTCTTGACAAGCCCAATAGAGAATGGATGTGATTGACCTGCCTTTGTTGTTTTTCTGGCAGTTGTTTCCTACACCTGCAATGTGGCTTCCTGTGTCTAGCCCAATAGGAAAAGACATTCCAACTATGTTAGTACTTCTTTTCCTGCTAACATTCCATTTATAATAGTATACTGTACGTAGTATATATATTGGTGGCTGATTGCAAAACTTCTTAAGGTGTGATGTTAACGAAAGAACATGTGAAATAAGAGTTTGTTATATGATATAGCTAGGTGTCTAGCCCAATATATATTCGAGGATTCAGTAATGATGTTTGCATGAAGTACTATAGGATTCACCTTTCATGTTATCCCTTTTTTTCTTTTTTGTTCTTTTTCTTGATAATGGATAGTTCTTGACTCGTTGTTCTTGCATAGTTAGTTTCCTCTGTTATTGTTGAGAATAAAGGCAGTAAACATTATAGATCTACATCAATGAGTTATGAATAGCTTATATAAGTGAACAGACACCACATTTTAACTCAAACATTTAATGTTCAGATTATACTTCCTTTTTTTACTTATATTTTGCTCAACTTTTTCATTACTATCTAATCTGTGACTTCATCTTATACTTCTATCAAATAATGATGCAAAGTCAAAAAATTTGTTATGTGTGGTAATTGTTCTTTGGAAGAAGGAGAAAGAAGCAAACGGATTAAGGGACTATTATTTAGGCCGACCAGATTTTTCTCAGAGTGCCAAAAGTGAAAAAATTGAATATAATCATAAGACTTGAGCAAAATTTTGAAATGAACCAAGAACTTGGAAATAGGTCATGCAGAAACAATATTAAGTTATTAACAAATGGCGAGTCATCTTTTGCCAAGGTGAGGCAAACTGTATAAATTACATTCTCACGTCTCTCTAGAGTCATACAATCATGCTGCATCTTCCCAAAAGTGGTTTGAATTAGTACAGCTTAATGAGCCAAAATCTTCAAACACTACTATATAAGATCAATGATTATGAATAATAGCTCCATATTTCACTTGACATCCACTTTGCTCTAAGACAAATTCGAAAAACCCACCTCCATTAATGCTAGAATTCATATTTGGAGGTGCAAACTGCAAACTGTAGAATTATATCTCTCAGTGTGAGCAATCCTGTAACTTGCTCATTAGTATTGATCAGAAAGCTGAAACTGTCTCAGTTGTATGCTCCATTGTTTGCTTGAGTGTTTCATTTTCCTTGTTTGCAACGGGCAAGTCCATTCTGGGTATGAAGCTGTTTTTAAGCTGGAGACTTCCTGCTGTGAGAAAAACCCCATGGTCATGTTCAATGGCTCGTTCAGTTTCTACTTTGTCAGTCTCTATGTGAATGAATTCTTCCACAGTTAAAATCCTGTTATGGCATAAAAACAGGCAATTTTGTCATATTGGTTACATTAATATTGTAGCCTACATCAGCCCGTTGGCTTATTTTCAAAAGGCTAAAGGCAAAGAGAGGACATGTTTTGAACTTAAGCTCTATTTCTTAGGAGCTCATTAATCTTTACAAGATTATAAACGTCACTGTTCCTCACATTACCCAGGAGCTTCTTAGTTTGTCGATCTACAACAGCAACCGGACAAGTTTGGTTTTGCCAGAGCATATCTAATGCATTTGCAACAGTTTGGTCCCCATATACACAACTAGGATTTTCTTGGCTTTCAAATCTGTGGAAGGATAAGAAAGGGGTGAAAATCAACACACAAGATTGCCAATTCACTTGAACAAGTGGCAAATGGATGTATCATGTATGTACATTAAAGAATGTGAGAGTTGAATACCGGAAATCTGATAAGTTCTTATCTGCAATGTTATCAAACCACTCTAGTTCACTTGATTGAAGAAGGTGCTCGACTACTGCATTCTAGCAGAAAGACTAAGCATATTAAAAGAAGATACATGTGCTTCAATCCATTATTCTAAACTTGTGCTTAACTCAGCATATACCTGTGTAGCAAAACCGATAAATCCAGCTTCAGGTTCCTGTATGACTGGCAAAACGTGCACTCGATGCTTAGAGAGAAGTAGCAAAGCATGCAAAACCGTGTCATCCATGCTTACTGGGAAAAATGGTTCATAGAGGAATGACTTAGCCGACTCGCTAACCTAGAAATATTGTAGTAGTAACTCAAATTAAAAATGTGCTCAATTGGACAGTTTTGCAGCATGCTTTATGATGAGATTCATTCCTAATATCGTACATCAATGCAAAATTCAAACACAATTTTTTTGCCATGGTTTGTTAGGAATGACCAAGTAAAGAAAGGTCACAGAAAGAAAACACGAGAAACCTTGGTTTGCCCAATCTGAGGAACCTGATCCAGGATGGAGAAAAAGCCATTGTTCTATATTCAAGAGATGGCTTTACCTGGTATCATTCTTGATCTGATCAAATTCCTTGAAAATCCACATAGTTAGTGAGAAGGTGTAACTTAGTGGGGGTTATACCTCAAGGCACCAAAGAACCATGCTTGTAAAATCAATGAGACCAATATAACGATCTGAAAACCTTATGTCTGACATATCCACAATTGCTGCAGAAAAGATGTCGTTTTCGTACAACATATGAATTGCATCCATTATACTGTCTCCAGCTTTCAATTCCAAAACTTAGGATAGAAGGGACAGGACATGCATTGAATCATATAAGAATCATGTGGGCATATTGATACTGATTCTTAAACAAAAAGTTGTCAACAACTATAAATAAAAGTACCAGGTGAATTTTTTATGCCAGCTATTGAAATAATGGGTATGTGATCAAGAAATTGTTGGAGGGCAAAGCCAGAATCAATCTGCACGTGTTGGTTTTGGTTATCATCTTTGTGGAGGCTAGAACTGCGGTTCTTTTGCTTCTTGTCTTCTAACCCACCCTCCGAGACCTTCAACACGTCCGCAATTTTCCGAGATTGCATTGTTTTTGTTTCTTGTTCCCGATTCGCTAAACACCATGCATTTAATTTTAGCTTGACTATTAACTTTTCCATATGCCTCACACTCACCACCTGTGCCCCTCACCGCCAACTTAGGACTTTGACCTGTCTACAAAGTCACAAGTCCCACGTGCCAATCTCTTGGTAGTGACTTACCCTGATCTTGCCACGTGGCATTGGGCATTTCCATTTACCATGCATGCATCCTAAGTCATTTTTTCCTATCACTATTTTCATCACATGCTCGTTAAATTTAAGATTACGTAGGGGCTTCAGTTCACGTATAATAGCAAACAGAAAACAGAAAGATGATGCCAATGAATCAATTCAGCCATTCACTGATACCTTAGTAATACAAATAATTTAGAAAGTGTCTTTTACAAGGGGGTAAAGCAACTTTGTAGCTAGCTCAGGGTCAGCCCTTTAATTTATTTACTCCTCATGCATCTTGATTTTCATGGTTTTATTCATTCTATTTTTACATGTATTGAGTAGTGGGGGAGCCTTCTATTTTACATATAGCAAATGGGGTGATGTGCTGCTTCCTCCATTGTAACACAGCATTGCAAACAGATACCCTTCTGTCCCCAAAGATGGGAGCATTCCTCTTCCAGCGCCTTTGGATAATCAGCCCAGAAATGAGCTATCCATTTATACGATAGTGCCATCTTCTATGGTTGCCTTCTCCATTATGATGGTGATTCCTGATCGAATGTAGAATCCATCTTCTGGTCTATCTGCTTCTTGAACGCCCTACAGAGAAAGCTAATGAGTTGGTAAGACATGAATAGGTTGTGCTTATGATAGGTCTTACATACTGGCATTAATCAAACAGGATCATTGCTTACATCTTTGTTTGCGATGATGACATCTTTCCCGATCTTAGCATTCTTGTCAATAATACAGTTTCTTCAACAAAGATAACAAATTTTGTAACAATATTTCATGACTATCAGTTGGCAATAAATAAATAGAGTTGATACGTGACAATGCTAATTCTTTATCGTGATACTCATTCAATATTTATATTTACTTTTTAACTTTCTAGACCCATGAAATGATTTAAATAATCTAGTTTCAGTTAACTGAGTTAAAA
Organism: Glycine max; assembly: GCF_000004515.6. Classification (NCBI taxonomy): domain Eukaryota; kingdom Viridiplantae; phylum Streptophyta; class Magnoliopsida; order Fabales; family Fabaceae; genus Glycine; species Glycine max. Next base: position 898,474 of record NC_016091.4, on the reverse strand, counting down.
TTACCTAATTTTGGTATTCCTTCCAATACCAATTGGGACCTTCCCCTCTGCCAGCAGAGAAGCAATTTCAGATTCAGTTTGGTAATAGTCTGCTCCCATCATTACAGTGTCCTATAAAAGGTGGTTTTAATTAGGAGGAGGAATCATAAATGGAGTGGTTTAGCATCAGAGGTCTAGAATGTTTAGTAGTTTACCAGGAGCTCAACACCATAATCCAAACGTGAACGTTCACCCACAATGGAGTGTTGGACTGTGCATTCTCGCAGGAAACATCCATGGGAAATAATAGCATCCACAATCTACCAAAGAAAACCAAACAGAATGACTAAGACATTTCATGAAGTTACTAACATATAAGATAAATTATTATCAATGTTATCATACCTGGCATTTGTCAATCTTTGTTGGTGGTAAGAATCCTGGAGATGTGTAAATGGGAATCTTGGGGTCATAAAATTCAAACTTGTGACTCTGCAAGAGAGTGCCATAAAGCAGATAAGTATTAGTTTCAATCAACTGAGAAATGACATTGACAATTTTCAACATTCTTGCAGCTTTCTGTAAAAAAAAATAAAAAAATCTAAAGCTAATTGAGCTGAGTTTCACTGTAACTACTAATTAGGCCTCTGGGCCATGTGCCATAACAAAGGTACTATTACTGTTAGGAAGTCCCATTTCGGCTGTCTAAATTCTCGGGATACATTTCATATATCTATCAGACAATTTCATTTAGTGTCCGATTAGTTTTAAGCTGAAATCGAACAATTGTTTATTAACTAACACTACAGTGATTCATGCCTCCTCCGGTTTAGTATGGTACAATTTGCCATTTCCTAGTGGCCTATAATACTGAACACTGGATGGAAAACAAGGGCTAGTAGTATATCTTTAGTATTTGTGACTTGTTAATAATGCATAGTTCCTCCACTCATAATGGGGAAACCATTATATTGAACCCACCTCTTCAGTAAGGGCCAAGTTAGCATCGTAAAACGATTTTATCGTTCCAATGTCTTCCCAATAGTCTTCAAAAAAATACGACTGCAAAAAACAACAACCACATAACTTTGCATTGTTACCTCTGTCACAGGTGTAATTCTAAATAAATGGCAGATAAACCTCTAAAGTGTATAAAAACATTTGAAAAACGATACATTCATGGAATTTTCTCTTACTTGGACATCGTGATCCCTCACAGCTGCAGGGATGATTTCAGATCCGAAGTCATTGGAGGTAGGATATCTCCATTTCAGAAGATTGAGTAAAACATCTGTCTTGAATACATAAACCCCCATAGATGCAATATATGGTGACTTCAATGCATCTTGGGGAGACAACCCAAGAAGAGAGGTATCTGCTTGCTGCAGAGAATAACACAGACAAATATATTATGAACATATTATTATGGTGGCAGCAAGTTTTATAGAAAATTTAAATAACTATGGCAAAAAGAAAAGGATGAAACATAAGGATTTGGGGCTTTTTTTTGTAGGGAAGTTTGCAAATTCAGCCTTTATAACTTGTACCTTCTAAATCTACGTCTTCATATTTTTACATGCTAAGCTTATCAAATATTTGTTATCCTTTGATGTATTATTAGTCATACTAGATTTAAAGATGCAAAAATGCTATAGTGCTAAGATGTTCACTCTTAGAAGGATAAGGAAAGACTCTTGAAATTAAGAATGGTATTTTTTTTTTCCTTTTCCTTCTGGTAGTGAACAACCACAGTAGAATTACCAGACAACATGAAAACAGAAAGAAGATGCATCATTAGATTAGCTTGTGAGTTACCATTGCTTTCAGATCATCACCATTTGGTTTTTCAGAAAATTGAATGATGCGGCCTCTGTCATCTACTTTAACCAATCCATAATCTGATGCACGGCTGAAAAACAGGCAACTAAATTTGTAAATATTTTGTCTTCAGGAAGTTAGTTGTTTCTATTCACTCACCCTAGAAAGAAATTAAGCATAAATATTGACTCAGCAGCAAAAAGAAACAAATCTTAGAGAACACACCTGTCACCCACAGCAGCACATGAAACTGTAATATCAGCATTTCTATCAACGTGACTCTGTTCATTTGTAACCAAAATAAATCAGATTTTTTTTTTTTGAAAATGAAATGAAGAAATTATACATTCTATAAAACAATATTACACCATATACCTGCACAAGGTCCATGTAATCCATACGATATAGATGATCTCCAGCCAAGATCAATACATTCTCAACATTTGTATTCTTGGCATCCTACAACAATGCCCTATTACTTATTGAGAAGTTCAAAAAGTGATAGTGACAAACAAAAAAGACAAAAAGAAAAAAGTGAAGCAGTATATAAAAAAATTGCATGTCCACCTCAAATACCCAAGTGAATTGCCTCACAGCATCTGCAGTTCCTTGGAACCAATTCTTTCCAGCCTCTCCTGGTGTTTGAGTAGCCGCCAGAACCTGTTTTACGTTTTGATTGGCTTAATTAGTCATCACCATGAATCATTAAAAAAAAAAAAACTTACTTGAAAGTGGTCAACAAGAACCTCTCAAGTGGTTTATATTTCCCTATCAATCAATCACAGTAACCAAAGGGGCACACACAGTGATGGTGATGCACATACCTCCACAATCCCATCCCCAAAGTTGATGCCATTTCCAAAATAGGTGCGGGCAATGTGACGGTTGAGGGATGCAGAGTTGAACTGTGTCAGCACAAATATTTTGTTGATGCCACTGTTGAGGCAGTTGCTCATAGGGATGTCTATAAGCCTGTAGCATCCACCCACAGGAACCTGAAAACACAATGCATGCCACACCATCACAACAACAACAACATGGAACTGTTAGAAAATTTTCACAGGAACTACAGCAACAACTTAGGATTCAGATTTCAGACAAAAACCATGATTCACTAACCGCAGGTGTGGCAGCACGTTTGGTGAGAGGAAAGAGTTGTGTCCCAGGTCCTCCTCCCAATATGATGGAAATAACATTTTTTGGATCAGCCCTTCTTCTTAAAAAGGAAGGCACTTGCAAGGTCTGAAACTCAAAACCACACCAAATAAATAAATAAAAAAATGCAACCACACCAAGTTAAAAGACCAAGAAGTAGAATGAAATTCAGCTTACCAGTGATTCTTTGGCATTGTTTGAAGTGAGAACAGCAGATACAACACCAACACCATGTTTCACCCTCTTGTGGCTTCTAGAACGTATAGCCAACTGATTCATTACCAAGGCACTGTTGTTGAAGCCACCTTTTATTCTTTCTCCTAGAAAGCCCTTCTCAGAGTTTGCTAAATGGGTATTGGATTTCAAGGTCACACAAGCAGAAGCCATTGCAGTCACCTCACTTCACCTCACTGCTAAGAAGATGGTGATGGATCAAATGTTTAGAGTTCTTGCAAACTGCAAAGACCTCAATAATTTCAGTTACAAACCGTGAAGTGAAGTGTGCATTACACAAAGATCATGAGAAACTGTAAATAATTATTAATTAACATAAAGAAAAGCCTTACCCTGCCACCAAGGAAGGTGAACCTGAAGAGGATTAAATTAATTAAGTTATAAGTGTGCAATAAAGTGGAAATCTGGAGAATCAATCACACAGTGATTTTTTATTTTTAAGATTATTGAAGGTCAATTATTAGACTTTTAATGCGATCGAGTGGTGATGAAGGTACTAGAGGTTGCCTTTATTGGCTTGTGAGCCAGACCCCTCACGAGAAAAATCTTATATGGTTTTGATAAGTATTAATTTCCAAAAACTATAGAAAACAATAGCATATATATATATATATATATATATATATATAAAATGATGTTGGTTTGGCACTATAGTCCATGGCCCTCAATTCCCTACTTAGTCCAAGTTTCTAGGTGCCTGTTCCACGTGGGAAAGGCATTAAGGAACAAAGACATGTCAATTACGGGCACTGTACGTACATGAAATCAAAAGAAATAAAATAATAATATATAGATTCGTTCCAAAAATTTTGGCGTGAATTTTTACGGTTGTTATTTGCTTGAAATGTATCATAGTACCAAAGAGAGCCTGCTCTAATCTGACATATGATCGCCAGCCTTGGAGCTATGCAAGCCACTTCATATGCTGCAAAATTTGTCACTAATAATTATTCTGATGTTCAGTTTGGTTGAGTTTGATAAATGATAAAAACACTTCCATGCTAGCAATTTCCATTTAACTGTCAAATTATTTCGTACATTTATAAATTTAAGATTGAAGCCCGATGTTTATATTTATAAAAACAACTTAATTTTTTTGGCGTGGATTTTTATAAAACTATTTCTAAAATAATTAGTTTATATTTAAAAAGTAATTTTTTTAAAAAATGTTAGGAAAAATCATGTTATTTGAATAGAATAAAGTGAAGGTGTGTATTTGATTTGTCTAAAATAGTAGTAATAAAAACGTCTACATAACTTATAAACCATTTAGCAAACCAATCTAGATTGTATCCAAATCAACCACCAAATGGAAGGCGTAACAAACTACGTTATGATTCAGTTTCTTCATTCTTTTATGATGTTGTCATGTTTCTATTATTCCTTAAAGTACATGCATCTTAAAAATACTCTTTAAGTTTAAATTAACCTTAAAAAGTATAGAGTATTGGTTTTATATCAAGCAAAAAAAAAACAAATTATTGTTGTGATTTGAGAATAATATGGTGAAATTTTTCTGAATGTATAATATATTCGTTATTGCGTCTACTTCAAAAATTAATGAGATAATCATTCTTGTTGGGTAAATAGTTATTCTCTACTCCGTACAGGTAGAATTCATTATGTCAATTCACCAGAAACAACATTGACACAGGGAGGGGTGATTTGGTGGCAATTCTACACAGATCACGTGTATCTTTTACAATAATCAATAGTGCTAAAGTTGAATAAAATCATTTAACTTAACTCCGTACTTAGTTTTCAACCCAAGATCATTAATTAAATAATTTCATGCATATTAATCTACGCACTCAATAATATTTTATTGATCTAATCTATTCTTTCTTTTATAGGTTATTTGATAAAAATATTTTTTTTCAAATTTTATTTATTTATTTACTGAATTTCGAATAGTCAAAGTCTTTTTCTTCTAATAAACTGAAAGATTAAGATGAAAAAAATTAATTTATACGCTTAATAATATTTTATTGATCTTCTTTCTCTTATAGGCTACTTTTATACTTATACAGGTATATGTTTATTTTTACTCAGAAATATATATTATATCTTAAAATTCTTATATATATTATACACTTAAATTTTCATTTTTAATTTTTATTTTGTGTCTTGACCCCCTTAATTAAAATTTTACTTCCACCCCTAATGCAGAATTAATTTCATGTCAAACTAAAAAATTGCACTTTCTGAACCTAATGAGGTGAGAAGAATCCATTTGATAGCTAGTAAACAAATAATTTGATTAAAAAAACTAGTAAACAAATAATGTGATTCAAAAGGCAAATCATTTTGAAGAAGGAAAATATTCCTTTCTCTGTTTATAGGCTGTCAAATAGTGCAATTCTTTAAAAATGTCCAAATATAGATGAGGATCAACAATAAAAGCCTTCCAAACTCATTGATCGGCCCACTCATTTTGCCTGATTTGAATTCTTACTGTTTTGCAATCAAATTCTATCATAATCAAATAAATTAAATTATAAAAGGTTAGTTTGAACTACTATATAAAACTTGAGCAGCGATCAATTAACTTTTATAAAACATAAAACGATACCTCACTTGTTTGAGCATAATATGTAGGTTCATATCCCACCGTAAATCCTATACACCAAAAGAATAAATTAAAATATAGTTTTTTTTACCAAAAAATATGAATATACTTAACTAAGTTTAATTTCTATGTATTATTAACGTAAAAAATTTGTACTATCAATCAATAAAAAACTATGATTAATATAACTTTTAAGTTTTAAATAATTATCATAAAAATTAATAAATTTATTTACACAGGAATTCATAATTAAATGGCTACCAATGAATTGTTAGCTTAGGTAATATTAAGTTCGATCTTTTTATGCAAAGTCTCAAATTCTTATCTTGTGTAAAAAAATATATTTAAAAGAAATATTTTATAAAGGATGATCAATTAGGTTCCTCGATAAATATTAATTATGAATAAATGACAAAAAAAATTACAATATAAAAACTCTTCACGTTATATTGCATATACTATTTACTACTTAAGTAAACGCTTTACCACTAGGGACTTTTTTTTTAAAGGGTGTATTTTTTTTTTAGATTTTTTTATTTGGGGTCGATTTTAAATTATTATCGAAAATGAGATAAGTCATAATAAGTGTTACAATTTTTGAGTTAAAAATCATAATATTTATTACGACTTATTATTTTTTTACTTTTTTTAATTATCATAAATTTTTTTACAACTTCAGTTTAATTTTTTTTATATTTAGATTTCAAAGTCATATATTTTTTTTTAATCTTAGGACTTTGAAGTAGTAAAGTTTTTTGTTTTAACTTACGACTTTGAAGTTGTAAAAGAAAATTTTAACTTAAAGTTGTAAGTTTTTTTTTACCTTTAAAGTCTTTTCTTTTAAAATTTTGCATTTTTCCTTTTTTTATGCTTTCATTTTTTTAAAAAAATTGTAAATAATTTTATTTTTTAATTATTTGAATCTTATTTTATTTTTAAATATTGTTTTATTTAATATATTTCGTATATTTAAAATTTAAATAATTTTTTAATAATGCTATTGAATTTCATTTGTTTTTTAAATAAAATAAAAAAACTAACAATGTTATATAATATATTTTTTGAATATTTGTTTTATTTTAAATACTTAAATTTTAAAAAATAAAATTTTAAAATATTTTGTTATTAATATTAAGTTATACTTTATGAAATAATATTATTTATTTTGTATAAATTAATTTAGTATTAAAAGCATCTATTAATTTAGTAATAAAAATAGTTGTTAAGTGAAAAATAACATAATACATTAATATAAAATGAACAATACAAATTAAAGAGAAATATAAAAAATAGAAAATATATCATATTTATTTAGTAATTAAATAAATAAAATTATTTATAATTTTTTAAAAAAATTAAAAGCAAAACAAAAGAAAATAAATGAAAAATTCTAAAAGAAAAAACTTTAAAGGTAAAAAAAAATTACAAATTTAAAGTAGTAGGATTAAATAAAAATATATATACCACTTTGAAGTCATAAAATTTTTACAATTTCAATTAAAAAAGTAAAAAAAGAATCATTAACATGAGAAAAATTGACCCTAAAATAGAAAAATTGAAAAAAAAATTACACCTTTTTTATAAAAGTCCCTGTTCAATAACATCATTAACATGAGATGGAGGAGAACATGTACAAGTTTTTTTTTTTTTTTTCAATTTTCTAATTCCATTTTTGAATGTAACTAACGGATCGGCTGGATTAGGAAGAGGCTCGTCCAAAATACTGGCCGCATGCATGGATGGCTCACATACACCATTGTATATGTGACTGGGCCCACCACAACTATCTCTATTTGTGGCTCCTCATCTCTTGCAGTCCACCCATACCTTTCCCATTACACGCGTTGCTCATGTGTCAGTCAATCAAGTACTTTATTATATCATGGACCAACACTAAAAAAATCACTACATTCATTTAAATGTGAAAAAGATGTTCAAAATATGCATATAAACTATTCAAATAATATCATATCATAAGTTTATTAATTCATACGACTGCTTTTATAAGTTTCCGATCAATAAAGATAACAAATAACTCTAAGATGTTGGTTGAGTGGAGTAAGATAGAGTCTTATATTTAACAAATTACAAGTTCCAGTCTCTATTTATTTCTTTTAAAATGAGGTCAATATAAGTTTCTCATCTTCATGAATGATTATGTAAATGAGGGCCGTTGATCAGAAGTTGGAGGCCCACAGTGAATGATTAGGAGAACAATACATGTGAGAGGGCATGATGCTAGGAATATACTAATTATTTGAGTCTTAGTGTGTATGATGCATGTCCTCCATTTGCCTCCAGCGTTCACTTGTCTGTTTGCACTTGATTGTTTTGTTTGATTTCAAATGATATCATATGTGATCAGTTCGCTTCATCTCCACCGTTAAAGTGGTGTGGTTGAGTGTCTGCGGACACAATTCAAAAGTATCAACCTTATCAGCTCCACCACCACCACTGGAGTATCATCAGACATGACAACAGCTCTCAACCCTTTAGTCGTATTCCAATTATTTTATCTAAAATAAATATTTTTATTTAAAAAAAATGGTAATTACTTCTCTAACATTAATCTTATTCAAACTTCTAAATGCGTATTTTAGTTCTCAAAAAATATAGAGTTAAATATGTTTTGGATCTTACGGAGTTAACAAATTTTATTTTAGATTTTTAATAAGAAAATGTTATGTTGAGTCTTTAATAAAAACAAAAAAAATATTTTTAGTCTTTTTAATATTTTTTTTTCATTTTTATCCTAAAATATGTTGGTCGTTTTTTGTTAGTACCTATTAAATATTTTTTAAAGAGATTGACACAAAATTAACAAAATATTATAAGGATTAAAATGAAAAATAAAATATATTAAAAGGACTAAAATAAAATAAAAGAGATAAAAATAAAAAAATATTAAAGCCTAAATGAAAAAAAAAATATTAAAGAAAAAAACAAAATTTTTTAATTTATTAAGCACATAAAATATATTTAAGCTAAGCTAAAAATATAGGTGTCATGACAATCGTTTTAAACGTTGCATTTTATTATGAAATTTTAAAATAATATCAAATTAATCCTTAAAATAAAAAAATGAGGGTGAGAATGATTTCTCTATAATTTAATAACACAAAATTTATTAATATATACATATTTATAATTTTGACTTATTTTAAAACAGAATATTAGTAATTATTTTTAGGATGAAATTTAAATACACTACATTTTATGAATATAATTAGTGTTTTACATGCTCCTTGGTCCTTATTAGTGTTGTTTTTAATTAAATTCAATCTTTTTTTTAATAATTAAAGTGATGGAAATGAATAAAACCAAAAATCTGATATCGAACCCTCTGATTGTCCGTGCAAGAGCAAAACAACTTGCAAAGTGACAAAATTCATGTGGTATGCTCTGCCCTAGCAATTGATTAACACAAATACAAATACACTGATTGAGATCACTCGGATGGGTTTTTTTTTATTCTTATTTTGGTTTAATTGTTATTTTTATTTCTTTATTATAATTTGTGTGATTTCATTTTCAAAATCATTTTTATTTAAAATTAGAAATGAATTACAACAACGCCCCCTTAGCTTTTATCGAATTACACGTAACTTCTTTTTTTTTTTAAAAAAAATATCTGCACTAATTTTCCTTTAAGTTCAAAAATATTATAGGAATATCCTCTTGTATGTTTAAAAATATTGTACTGTCATCCTCTCAAATCTTACACTAATACAGTGAATGTAATGGTTAAAAATGAGAAGGTATTTATATAATTATACAAAACTTTAGGAGATGTTGTTATAATTTGCTCTAAAATTAATTTAATTTTTTTTAACTCTTGTAAGCTTTGATATTACATTTTATTTATATAAAACTCTAAAATCCTTAACTTTTACTTATAGGTTTAAGATGAGTGACATCTAAATGATTTCAAAGATGCAAAAGTTTAAATTTTGATAGATTTTATATTGTATGAGATTAAGGTTTTTAAAAATAATGGATTTTTTTTATAATATTTAAGAAACAATATCATTATCTTTACAATAAAATTAAAAAATAATTAATTATTTACAAAAATAAAAATATAACATTTAAATATCATTTTTTATAATTAAACTTAAAAACATATTTATCTAGATTTAAAATATTATGTATATTAAAAAAATAAGACTAAAAGTTAGGAGAGACCAAGCCCCAAGCCTATACATACTTCTGTCCCTGAAAAATAAGTCTCAAATATGACATGCAGCATATTTAAACCCTCACCCATTATTTTAGGGTAAAGTACATGTAAATTTCTATGTAAGTACTATTTAACTCTAGAGATTTTTTCTACTATGGACTAGAAGATCATTTCATTCTGATTCTATTCAGGGAATTATGTCTTTAGGGAGACAAATCAACCGACATATGAATTGGTGAAGTATATATTGGAGGTTCAGACCCCATATCAAGTTTCTAATTTTATTTCTGACTGTCTTCTATTAGAGCTCAAGTTTCCCTCCCTAGAGGTATTTATGCCTTTTTTTCTTTCTTTCTATAATTCACTGGGAAAAAGAAGATCATTTCATCCTTCTAAATTTTTTTTATTGCGGGTTGTGGTTGACAATTTCATTATGTTTTGGGTGATGAAAATGACGTTCCACGGGAATTGCTTTTTACTTCATAATTAAAAGTAAGGGGCTGAGAAGTTTTTCTTTTCAATACTATTTAAATATTAAATAATTATATTGTATATGATAGTACATATAGTTATTATTTTATATCTTTTATATATATTGTTTTAGAATGAGTTCCTAACACTCATTATCAAAGGAGGTAATTCAATTAGTAATTAATTGAACATAATGTGTAAATATTATAAAAAACAATAATATATTTTATTTTATTTATATATTTTTTAAAATTACTTTGAATTTAAAAAAAAAAATAAGGGGTGTAAATGCAACCTTGGATATAGTTTAGGTCCATCACTGATTGGAAATTTTTTTATATTATCTTTGATTTCTATGAATAAAAGAAATTTATATAAATAAAAGAAATATTGATGTGCCAAAACATACAGTACTTTCATCCAAAGCTTAAATATCCCAAAACATAATGAGTAATTTATAGTTGATATGTCAATTAGAGCTTAAATATGTTTTTTCCTTTAAATTTGAGATTTTTTTTTCATTTAAATTGAAAATTGTTTATTTTAGCCTTCAAATTTCATGAAATTGTTACTTTTAGTCATTCATTGCCAACAACATTAGACTCATTGACAGTGTGATCATAAGTATCCACGTCTATAATACACAAGAGTAATTAATTAAATGACATGAAAACTTTGAGCTTCAATCTCATTTTCTACAACAACTGGAGTTAACTTGTATCACTTAACAGAAAAACACTCAACAATACGAGAGAAAGGAATCTAATGCAACATGAGTAATCTAAAAAGGTACTCCATCCCATTTCAAGTAACAAAAGTGTTTTATTATTTTTGTGTAAGCAATTCTCAATCACATTATCTCAAAAATACTCTTCAGGTCAAAAATTTTGTTTATAGTTGATATCAAATTCACAATTTAATGAAATTAACTATTTTTTTTGATAAATATATATATATATATATATATATATATATATATATATATATATATATATATATATATATATATATATATATATAATCGAGATCAGAAACAATATGCATATTACTTGCTGAATTCAGATTATTTTAGCAGTTTTATGGTGGATATGTGCTAATTAAAAATGTTGTCACGATGGAATTGATGTTCAAGTCAGGAGATGATGAATCCACTCAAGAGTCAAGAAGACATGACTAAGAAAATTTAGAAAGATTTTAAGTTCATTATCGCTAGACATATACATTTATGATTTCCATGTACAAGCGCATCTCTGTCTTTCACTACAAAAATTCAACCCCAGCTGTGTTGGACTAGTGGTTAAGGATATCAAGAAGGGAAACCCTGATTTTAATCAGACACCTAAATAGAAACTCAAGTCCTTCTTCAAAGTCTTTAATGCACGACTCCATTTTCTCCAACTGGTTTTGCAGATTGTTTATGTCTTCAAATTTGCAAGTCTTGGTAAATACAAAGGACTGCAATGCTGCATCCACTTGGGCAAATTCACTTTCATCTGCCACTAGCGAGCAACCGACTCTCTTGGGCTGAATTAGCTTGGAAATCGAAAGCCAGCTGTTTGACTTTGATTGTGTTGACCCTGAGATAAATTGCAGCAGTGTCTGAAATGTTGATAGTGTAGCCACTTCCATGTCTTGTAATAAGCTAATCAAAGCCACTGTTCGGTGATCTTTGTTTGTATTAGATGAGATGTTGGAACTCTTTGAAGTGCTGTTCAAATTTGCCAAGGCTTTGGAGATGGCCTTTTTCACTACCTTCCTAGATGTCAAGAATTTCTTGACTTCTGCTGTCAGCTCCACTTCACCACCTCTCTTCCTTCTTATGGTTGATTGAAGTTCACGTGTGCATTCTTTTGTGCGTAGTAAAGCATCTTTGGCCGCAGTACACACGTCTAAGAGCCTTAAGGATCCATGTCTTTTACCCAATTCTCTTGACACTCGTGGAGAAGGACATCTTGAGTAAGGGGGAAGCTGAGTCAATTTTTCAACACACTCAATCAGATCTTGCAAGCCTTCTACCTTATGTCTAAGAAGTGTTGAGGAAGAGGAGGTTTCTTTGGAAGCCCTTAAGCTTTCCAAGTGTTCATTGCATTTGAGAATGAGAGGGTGTGGTCTAGAGGGCAAGCTATTTGAGCGACCGTGGGAACCAGATTTTGGGTTCAAAGGAGAGGATGCCATTTTTCCTCAAGAGAAGAGAAGACTTGGTTTTGAATGAAGAATTGAGTCTACGAATCTGCCTTCCAATGGCATCTTGTCAATATATATTATGGCTGTTGGAGACAAAAACGAATCTCTTCTTAAACTAACAATATCAATGAGGCTAACTAATCAAGATTTGGATCTAGGCATAATTACATAAATGTTAGATCAGTGTTTCCTCCAAGGAAGCCATCCAACTCTCATTTTGTCTCAACTTGCACGATTGTGACATTTTCAATGCAAATGCCTCACCTAAAACGTGCTTTAACCTAAAAATATAAATCAGCTGCACGTGTGGACTGCTGTATTAATGTCAAAACCACGTTTGCAGCGCCTCTCTTGGAGGAACAAGAATCTCATCGTATCATGGATGTTGTTGTGTTTCTGTTGGTTATACCATATAATCACCCAAAAAAGAAAAAAAAATCGTAAAGGAGCATGTCCAAAATTGTTTACTATAGATAAAGTAGAGTATAAAAAGTCACAACTCACCAGGATTAAGTTAATGGCGAATGACTGATACAGAGCAAAACAGTCCAGTCAAACAAAATGGACCACCAGAACAGGCAGATAGGCCCAAGCGCAACTCAAAAAGGCCTCCTCTCTATTTAAAAGACTACATTTGATGACCCTAGTCAGAAATAAGAAATTATGTTTATGTTTATTTTACAATTTTGGTTGAAGACTAGATAAAAAATAGAGAAGAATAGATATATTTTTGAAGAATGGATAGCTGTTATTCATTTGCTCTTTAAATAGAAATAAAGTCAAATATACAAAACAAAAAATCTTTTATTTTTAAGTATGACTAAAACAGTTTCTAATATGATAAAAACAGAATCATAACTCCTAAAGAATATATCCTAAGCAACAAATAATTTTAAAATTTAAAAAATTAGCTAAAACATCCACATATGCCCGCTATTGTAGGCAATGTTTCAGCAATTTTGTAAGAGTGACCCTTGTCCTCAAATCCCCCGTAGGAATTCCTGTTAAGATACTAAGCATGCACAAAGTGTCAACATCTTTGTTTGAGGGGAAAACTTCAGACTCACTTTTTATGGCTTTCAAATTTCTCAAGGCCTTTCTGATTGCCTTCTTCAACTTGTTCCTTGAAGCCAAGTATTTTCCACCCTCAGTTGTAAATACAATTTCATTACTTTTCCTTCTGATGACAGAGTTTCCTTTGATATCTGTAGGCATTCTTTGGCTGTACTGCAGATATCCAAGAGCCTCAAAGACCCTTCTAGAATGTCATCAACACATTTGTCACTGAACTTTTGTGCCACAGCTTGTTGTTTCATAGGCAATTGAAGCAACTTATCAGTGCAGTCCTGCAAATCCAGCAAACCATTAAGTTTGTGGCTTAGCGAAGATGATGATATTGAAGAAGTGGCTTCAGAGTCCCTCAATTTTTGCAGATGCTCCTCATGTTGTGATATGAGTGGGTGAGGTGCGGAGGGCAAGCTGTTCGAACGAGTATGAAGAGAGCTTTTTGTGTTTGCTTCAGTGACTGCCATTTTCTCTTTTCAGAAAACAGAAGGCTGGTAGGGGATATATTGTGTTTTAGGGGTTGGCATCTACTATATATATAGCGAATGAATTATGGAAGACAAGAATTTCTTTTTTAATCTTTTCCCAATGTGTCACGTTGCGTCCAATATATTATATCATATTTATTTGGATATAAGCTTCCTCTTCATGGTAAGCATGCTATTATTATATCACAAGGGAAACAAGAAGAATATCTTTCCTCAGGTGTCTTGGCCTAGCCTTCTCATCCCCCAATTTTTAATTATCCCAACCACATAGGTTATAGGCATCTTTGCAAGCTGCTACAATAAAATATCCAACTCTATGAAGCATGCATCATAACAGAAGCTTTTGTCTGGAGGAGGAGGTGAGGAGCTGTTTCAATTCATAAATAGAATTCAGTTTATGAACTTGTCTGCCCAGAACAGAATATAACAGAAAAGAGAGAATCTTTATTTTCTGATATCAATATATTGATTCGACATTTTTTAATGTATCAACTTGTGGTACTATTTTGCATTTTGTTGTAGTAACTGAGTCATTGTTACATGAGATTACTTTAACCAAATTGGTTAGGGAACATGGAGGGTGTGAGGGTGATACATCAAGCAATGCGGTACAGCAGCAAGACGCTGGCAAACTTGTTTTTGTTTTGCGGGTAGTATGCAACACTATCATTACAGGGTGATTAAGTACACTTTAGCATTTGGTACCTTCCTTCTATTGAGGTTAGTTCTATGTATATTGTGGGTTAGGGAGACAAGAAATCAAATCAAATACTATTATAAAAGACATCCATATGGGAAATGTAACTGACTAGATATATATACACAAAAGCTCAGTAATGTTAACGGGATGTTTCTTACAGAGGAACACTCCTAAATGCAAGTAAGCATCTTGATTTGGATCTCATATCTACCATGCCATTGTTTCCTCAATACTTCCTACGCACCAGGATCACCAGAAAGAAAATAACATTTTAGAGGTTAAAATCTATTTATAATTTGGATAAAATAAAAAATCAACTGCTGAAATTATAAATAATATTATTCTTATCGTTTGATGTACCTGACTTTAGAGGAGCCTAATCCGCATGTAATTATGGAATTTGGAAACATAAGAAACTCACCTTATCTGACTCACCCAATTGAAGACCAACTGATTTTAATTCAGATCTCAAAAATGTTAATAATAATAAAATAATATCATATCTTAGCCATGCACAATCACATAAATCCTACATTTTAACCTAAAACCTTAAAATTTAAGTTTATAGATTTTCTCCTCACTTATATAGTGTTCAACTTTTTCATTTCTATTCGATGTGAGACTTCACCTCACACTACTTCAACATCAATTATAAGTGCAGCACGTGTGGACAAATAATCATAATCAATACTTTCATTTGATTATAACAAGAGAAGTCCGATTAAAGCCTTCACATAATTTTTGGAAGGTAGGGTGAAGGCATATGTATTTGGATAAAATTAATCATGATCCGTTGGCTTGTCCTCTAATATGGAGGGCATTAAACACGTTGTTTTCTGCATTGTAGCATATAAAATTTGAATCGATAACTCCTTAATGTGAGAACAATTAAATGATGTCCACGATTTCATTCATATTGATTGGAATGATTGAATCCCATGTGAGCTAAAAGTTTAATGTCCAATAATTGTCATTCTCCAGCCCCTCCTTCACTATATTCCTTCCGTTTTACCCTCTCTCTCTCTCTCATGCATGTGTCAAAAAAAGAATTAATGATGAGATTAAAAGTTATTCTGCCATTGTTTTTTTGTTTCTTTTTCATTAGGGGCAAGAGTCCCGAATATATTTTTTTTCATATTTATATAACTATTTTTCTTTAGAAAAGAATAAAAAAGAAAAAATGTAGAAAAGAATAAAAAAGAAAAAATGGAGAAGTGAGAATGTGAAGGGTTAGAAATATGGCATACGATAATAAAAGTATATACACTTTTCTTTAATCACATTGATGTACAAGTATGAGATTCTTTAATCACATATTTTGGTTGACTAGTGGCTTAAAATGTTGAGTAAGGTAACTCTGGATCTAATTAGTTGTCTTGATAGGCGTTAAACTCCAACTTCAATATCTTCAATTCACAACTCTAAATTTATCACATGCCTTTGAAAATTCTCAGTAGATGAAGGCTTTGAACTGATGAGAAGCTTCAACACTTTGTCAAGCATTTCGAATTCATTAGTGTCGGACACTTAAGAATCACAAGATATTCTCTTTGGCTGCACCAGCTTGGAGATTACCGACCACCTGCTCTGCTTTAAGTGACTTTTGGGGCCAGTAATGAAACACAACACAGATTCTAATGATCTCCTAGTGACCACTTCTGCTTCTGCTACTTTTGAACTGTGAACTCATTTTTTATTGCTTTCAAGTCTCTCAAGGCCTTAGCAATTTCCCTTTTCATCTTCTTCCTACATGCCAGGTATTTTCCACCCTCAATTGTGGATCCCATTTCAGCATCTCTCTTCCTGCGAATAACTGGCACAAGTTCGTGCATGCTATCCTTTGATTGCAGCAGACAATCTTTAACTGTGCTACAAATATCCAAGCCTCACAGACCCATCTAATAGTTCATCAATCTGTTTGCTGCTGCATTCTTGTGCCAATGCTTGTTGGGAGATTCTCAATTGAAGCAACTCATCAGTGCTTTCTTGCAAATCCTGCAAGTCGTTGAGTCTGTGACTTATTGAAGATGACAACGAAGAAGTGGTGGCTTCAGTATCCTTCAACCTGTGCAAATGCTCCTCAACTTGTGATACAGTGGGGCGTGGTGCAGTGGGCATGCTGTTACTGCGATTGTGCAGAGAGCTTTTCATGTTTGTTTCTACAAGTGCCATTTTCTCTTCTCAGAAATAAAGGTGGCTAGAAATGAAAACACAATTTGTTCTGAACACCAGGTTTTAGTAGTTGATAACGGCTCAATATATAGCAAATGAATAGAGGAGACAAGAAGAATATTTTTGTTTTCAAATGTCACCAAGTTGGAATGCAACTACATTATCTTAATTCTGGTCTTACCATCCTAGTGCTGCCACAGCATTGTTTAATCAGTGCTTTCCACTAACCAAGCTTCCCAACTCATTTATCAATTTTTAACTTGGGAATCACATGAATGAGATCTGCCAAAGATGGGGATGCCTTCGCTATGTCTCCTCCATCTTTTCAGGTACAATAAATGAAATCTCAAATTGTGAACTCCAAGAGGGCAGGTGATTGATTGGATTGAACGTTGAAAGTGGATCTTGTGTCTACAGGTGGAAAAGCAGCTCTATTTATAAATTCCATTAAACAGAACATTTTTAATTGTATATGGCTTGAGAATTGGGAAGCGGGTGAGGGTATACCTTCATCTTTAGACATCAAAGATTATTCATATCTTGATGGCGATGTGTACGCAAAAACGCAATGTTCCCAGGTCATATCAAGTAATTATTTTATGTTTGAGTAAGTAAATGCATGTATTATGCTCTATCCTGTATTAGAGAGAAATAAGTTATGAAAAGTGGTGCAATTGGAAGCATTGCCAGAACATCTGTGGAACGATATTCTTCTTGTCTCCCTTGTGATATAATAATAGCATGCTCACTATGAAGAGGAAGCTTACATCGAAATAAATAGGATATAATATATTGCATACTCATAAAAGGAAAAGATTAAAAAAAACTTCTTGTCTCCCATAATTTGTTTGCTATATATTGTGTAGATGCCAACCCCAAAAACTCAAAACTCGAGAGTTCAGAATACACAACACAAAATTTGAGTGTTAACACCCTCTTATCCTATCCTTTATTTTTCTGAAAAGAGAATATGGCAGTTGCAGAAACAAGCACAAAGAGCTCTCAGCACAATCGATGAAACAGCTTGCCCTCCGCACCTAACCCACTCATATCACAATGTGAGGAGCATCTGCAAAGATTGCAGGACTCTGAAGCCATTTCTTCAATATCATTTCACTAAGCCTCAAACTTGACGAATTGTTGGATTTGCATGACTGCACTTATAAGTTGCTTCAAGTGCCAACGAAACAACAAGCCTTGGCACGAGAATGCAGTCACAAATGCGTTGATGACATTCTAGAGGGGTCTTTGAGGCTTTTAGATATTTTGCATTACAGCTAAAGAGTGTCTATTGATATTAAAGGAAAGCATGCACGAACTTCACTCTGTCATCCGAAAAAGGAAAGGTGATAAAACTATTTTCACAATTGAGGGTGGAAAATACTTGGCTTCAAGGAACAAGTTGAAGAAGAAAATTAGAAAGGCCTTGAGAAATTTGAAAGCCATGAAAAGTGAGTTTCACAATTTTTCAATGCTTAGCATCTTAACAGAAGCAGAAGAGGTCACATTGAGGTCATTAGAATCTTTGTTGTTGTTTATCTGTGACCCCAAGGGACAACCAAAGCAAAGCAGATGGTCAGCAATCTCAAAGCTGATGCATCCTAAAAGAATGGTTTATGACTCTCAAGAATCACGCACAAATGAATTTGACAAGGTGGATGCAGCTTTGTACTCTTTGATAACTGCTAAATAATTGTATTTTGATAGTAGAAAATTAGTCAAATATTGGCCTGAAATTAATTATTTAGCAGTTATTTGTGATTAAAAGTTAGAAAATTAATTAAATTGAATTTTTGGGTGCAGATATAAAAATTGGAGGTGTAACAAGCAAAAAGGGCAGAAAAATTGAAGAAAAGAATAAAATTTGAAGAAGGCTCAACCCAATACGCGCGCTCAGCGCGCGTTACGGGCTAAGCGGGCCAGGAAGTACACGCGCTAAGCGCAGGGTGTCGCGCTAAGCGCGCCTACGAAGGCCCAAAACCCACTTCAGCAGCTATAAATAGAGAGTCAGTCCAAGGGACAGAAACCACAACAGAACCCCCTCTCCTAGGGGTTTCATTTACTCCCTTTCTTTCACCCCTCCTCTCATTGTAAAGCCCTCATGACCATGAGTGGCTAATCCCCTAGCTAGGGCCTGGCATGCCTAAAAAGCCAATGATGTATGGAGCATTTCAAGAGTTATTAATAAAAAGAAAAATTTCCTCCAGATTCTTTATTTACCGTTCTTTCTTTTTACATCTTGTATCTCTGAACTTACTTTCTGTTAGGGTTTAGTCCACTCGGGAGAGGGTAAAGCCTAATTAGGGGTAAGGAATGAATACTTGAATCTGTTTTAAGGGTTAGGCCACTCGGGAGAGGGTAACGCTTAAGAGAACACTAAAAGGAGGAAATTATCGGGTTATCTTTTAGAGGGTTTTTCCTTCCAGTTTCTTTTATCTGCTTTTCTTTCTTGCTTATTCTGCATCTCGGACTTTGTTTTCTGTTAGTCTTTAGGCCACTCAGGAGAGGGTAAAGCCTAATTAGGGATAAGGAAGGAATGCGTGAATCGGTTTTAAGGGTTAGGCCACTCGGGAGAGGGTAACGCTTAATAGAACAATAAAAGAAAGAAATTATTGGGTTAGCATGACTTAATGCCCCAATGCACATGCTTTAGCAAACATCTAGAATGTAATCCTAATGCATCTTAGTTATTGAGTCTTCGCAAAGGGCATTTGGAAGATAGGTAATTAAGGTAGGCTTGTCATCCTGAGGCATCAGGGGCAAGTAGATAGATAGATGTGGGGCAGAATTAGTTCACTGGTATTGATAACAGACAAATCCTGAATCCATATATCTAGGTTGATTAGACTTGTTAGGTTTTAGCAATTTTATTATATAGATTTTATTTTTCCTTTATTTGAATTTCGTAGAAGTAGTTATCTTTATCATATTGCAATTTAAATATTTTATCTTCTATCTTGATCTTTCAATCTTTTATCTTTTCTTTTATCTTCTAATTTTATCTTTAAATATCTTATCTTTTCTTTACTTTATCTTCTACCTTTCTTTATCTTTTATTTTAAATTCTTATCTCTTGCTTTTAAATTGGGTTTGCATTAATATAAGTACAAACAAAGTCCCTGTGGATTCGACACTCGAACTTCCGAGAACTTTACTACTTGTGACGATTTGGTACGCTTGCCAATAAGTTAACACTCTTTCCTCAGTCACAAGCTTTCATCTATTGAGTACCTTCTAAGCCATATTGAAAATTTGGAGATGTGCATTCAGGATCTACAAATAGGAGTTGAGCACCTCACAAGAAAACTAATTAGGAACAGAATTTCCCTTCTCAACATATTCAACCACTAATCATAGAACACCTCTATGATTTTTGTGAACTCAATTTTGACCCCATGAGTATTGTCTCCCAATTGTACATAAATGTAAATAATTTTTTGTTCTATCTGCAGAACAATTACTTACGGATTCAATTATAGTTATTTCATCTTCACTCTTTTTCCTTATTCTTGAGTATACTCCAAATCTCATCTTTCTGTTTCCCTTTATTCTTTCAAATATCCACCTCTGAAATAAGTTAAAGGAAATAAAAAGGTTAAACAAACATTTTTTCATTTCAAAACTATACCAACAATTTGATCAGCCTTCTTCATCTATACAAGAAGGAAAATGAAGTGAATAGTCAAAGATGACAGGGAGTAAAGTTTCCTCATGATTAGAAAACTGAAAATTATTACTAAAGAAAAGAGAAGAAACTGCAAATCAAGAATTGAGCCCACATGTGATTCAAAGTCAATTTGAACTCGTATCATAGCTGTCAAGCTTATGAATGTCATTAGGTTGATGATTAAATCAAAATTTAAATGCCTGCGCTGCACGTGTTGGGAAAAAAGATAAAGAAAAAGAAGATGTCTGTGTTCCTGTTATGTGGACAAACTAATTACTATCTTATCTTAACATACAGTTTATTAATAATTTTTCTTCAATGTGAAAGACAGATGAGATGTGAAAATAAATAACACATTATATAATTCAATTACAACTAATATAATCCCATTTTTTTCTCACTTCAAGGAGATTATGCTAACGCATAAGTTTCATTCAAATATGACCATCTATCATTATGTATGACTAAAAATATAAACCTCAAAGACTTCACGTGTAAATTAGTAACAGCCAGAATTAAGAGAAATAAAATTCTTACGCTAGATTGTGTAGCTCAAACTTTTCCTGTTTTTTTTTTTTTATATAATGACCGCGCTGATGTTTGAATCTATCACCTCATGTATTTCGGTTTTCTTTTTTGGTACAGCAGTAGTAATGAACTTGTGACTTCATAAACTATCAAAATTCCTCACTACTAACTTACATGCATATTTAAGATGAATATATGGTATAACCAACAGCAGTTTTATATATATATATATATATATGAGTAAAAGTTATATGGGAATGAGTGATGCGAAGCGATTCTTGTTCCTCCAAGGGAGGCACTGCAATCGTTGTTTTATCATTAATACCACAGTCCACGCGTGCAGCTGAGTTAAATTTAAGGTTAAAACACGTTTTAGGTAAGGCATTTGCATTGAAAATGTCATAATCATGCAAGTGAGAGAGCAAGTTGAGACAAAATACCGAGTTGGATAGTTTCCTTGGGAGAGACACTGTTCTTACATTTTTAAAATTATGTCTAGATCCAAATCTCGATTAGTTAGCTTCAATTGATGTTTTTTTAAGAAGAGATTCGTTTTGTCTCCAACAGCCATAATATATATTGACAAGATGCCATTGGAAGGCAGATCCATAGACTCAATTCTTCATTCAAAACCAAGTCTTCTTCTCTTCTCTTCCGTTCTCTTGAGGAAAAATGGCATCCTCTCCTTTGAACCCAAAATACAGTTCCCACGGTCGCTCAAATAGCTTGCCCTCTAGACCACACCCTCTCATTCTCAAATGCAATGAACACTTGGAAAGCTTAAGGGCTTCCAAAGCAACCTCCTCTTCCTCAACACTTCTTAGACATAAGGTAGAAGGCTTGCAAGATCTGATTGAGTGTGTTGGAAAATTGATTCAGCTTCCCCTCACTCAAGATGTCCTTCTCCACGAGCGTCAAGAGAATTGGGTAAATGAGCTTTTGGATGGATCCTTAAGGCTCTTAGACGTGTGTACTGCAGCCAAAGATGCTTTACTACACACAAAAGAATGCACACGTGAACTTCAATCAACCATAAGAAGGAAGAAAGGTGGTGAAGTGGAGCTGACAGCAGAAGTCAAGAAATTCTTGACATCTAGGAAGGTAGTGAAAAAGGCCATCTCCAAAGCCTTGGCAAATTTGAACAGCACTTCAAAGAGTTCCAACATCTCATCTAATACAAACAAAGATCACCGAACAGTGGCTTTGATTAGCTTATTACAAGACATGGAAGTGGCTACACTATCAACATTTCAGACACTGCTGCAATTTATCTCAGGGTCAACACAATCAAAGTCAAACAGCTGGCTTTCGATTTCCAAGCTAATTCAGCCCAAGAGAGTCGGTTGCTCGCTAGTGGCAGATGAAAGTGAATTTGCCCAAGTGGATGCAGCATTGCAGTCCTTTGTATTTACCAAGACTTGCAAATTTGAAGACATAAACAATCTGCAAAACCAGTTGGAGAAAATGGAGTCGTGCATTCAAGACTTTGAAGAAGGACTTGAGTTTCTATTTAGGCGTCTGATTAAAATCAGAGTTTCCCTTCTTAATGTCTTCAACCACTAGTCGAACCTAGCTGGGACTGAATTTTTGTAGATCGATATAGATACACTTGTACATGCAAATTATAAATGTATATGTCTACCAATAATGAATTGAAAAATCTTTCTCAATTATTGTTGTCATATCCTCTTGAGCAGATTCATTATTTCCTGACTTGAAGACAAATTCCATGGTGACAACATTCAATTAGCACATATCCACCATAAAATTTCTAAAACATTTTAAATTCATCAAGTATACATGTACTTCCATTGTATTGCCTTCAAATTTATTTGTATGTGATTCTTGAGAATCACAAGCTACTGTTTAAAGATGCATCAGCTTTGAAATTGTTGATCATCTGCTCTTCTTTGATTGTCCCTGAGTCAAATAAACAACAACAAAGATTCAACAAGTTCAGAGTGATTGCTTCTGCTTCTTTTAAGATGCTAAATGTGGAACATTATTATTTCCTTTCTGAGGAAGAAACTATGAACTCATTTCTCATTCCTTTCAAATTTTCTGAAGCCTTTATCATTGCCTTCTTTATCTTCTTCCTAGATACCGAGTTTTTTTCATCCTCAGCTGTGAGTTCAGTGCTAGCACTCTTTGTTCTTATAATAACTAAGTATACTGTGCATCTTTTCCAATGCAGTACATTGGGCTGCTGTTGGAAAATGAGAAAGTCCCAAGTCGGTTGAAAATGTGAGAAATAAAGAAAATGCACTTTAGTGGTTAAAATACATGTAAGTCATTGGTTAACGCCTAAACAGTTAAAGTTTATTATACCTCGTCACTTAGGAGCAAAGAGCCAGCGGGGGATCCACTGATAATTATGGAATTTGCCAATTCGGAGACATAAGGATTCTCACCTTTATATGACAAACACTAAATGAAGACTAACCGATTCTGATTCAGATCACAAAATTGTTAATATAATAACCCAATGTGGTCAAGGATCTAGAGTTAACTTTCATCCTCCTCATAGATGTGGTTTCTACTCTCTTGACACCACTAAAATCTCGCTTGGTGGATAACCCTGTTCAATGAGATCCCTTACCGCCCATGAGTAGCTGTAACCGGATAAAATTGCTTACAGTTTAGGCCTGTGTAGTAATCCTCTAAGTGGGTGTCAGTTAACAGCCTCGACATGCCATTGGCTGCCTGGCCAATAGAATTGGGGGTGTCTCATTGTTCTACCACTTCTGTCAACTGAAAAAAACAATGTCTTATACACAGGAACACTCCAGCTCAAGACTCATTTTTTTCTTTAGCTCACCCTTCCAAATATAATGCAGCACATGTGAACGTATTATCATACTTATTAGTTTTATTTGTTTATAAAAATGAAGTCAGATTAAAGCCTTCTGATAATGTTGCAAGGTAGCGTGATGAGATACATTTTTGGATAAAATTACTGATGTTGCGTTGGCTTGTCCTCTAATATGAAAGACATTAAGCACGTTGTTTTCTGCACTTGCAGCGTATAAAATTCGAACCAATTACTCTTTAATGTGAGAACAATTAAATATAATGTCGACCATTTGATTCAAATCAACTGGAATGACTCGATCCCATGTGAGCTAGCTAAAGTTTGATGCTAAGTGATTCTCATTCTCCAAAGTCCAACCCCTCCTCCATTAACCATTATACTCCAGCATGTATTACAAAATAGAAGTAACGTAGATATTAAAGTTACTCAGCCATTTTTTTGTTTCTTTTTCTTTGGGGGGCAAGAGTGCGAATTTTTTTCATATTCGACATTAGGGGGTCATTCCAGATTCAAAACAGAGGGAATATAAATTACTATTTTCTTTAGGAAAGAGAAAAAAAATGGAGAATTGAGAATGTGAAGAGTTAGAAATATGGCATATGATATGATCAAAAAAGTATATACACTTGTCTTTAATCACATTTATGTACAAGTATGAGAAGGGTTAGAAACATAGTTCGGTTGACTAGTGGCTCAAAATGTTGAGTCACTCTGGTTCTAATTAGTTGTCTTGAGAGGCGTTCGACTCCAACTTCAATATCTTGGATGCACAACTCTAAATTTTGAACATGGCTTTGGAAATTCTCAGTAGATGAAGGCTTTGAACCGATGAGAAGCTTCAGCACTTTGTCAACCATTTTGAATTTATTAGTGTCTGACACTTCAGAATCACATGATATTCGCTTTGGCTGCACCAGCTTGGATATTACCGACCACCTGCTCTGCTTTAACTGACCTTTGGGGCCAATAATAAAAATCAACAAAGACTCGAATGAGCTCATAGTGACCATTTCTGCTTCTTTTAAGAAGCTAAGCATGGAAGAAGTCTCCTCGTCTTTGTTTGAGGAAGAAACTGTGAACTTATTTTGTATTGCCTTCAAGTCTCTCAAGGCCTTCGCAATTGCCCTTTTCATCTTCTTCCTACATGCCAGGTATTTGCCACCCTCAGTTGTGAATCCAGTTTCAGCATCTCTCTTCCTGCGAATAACTGACCCAAGTTCGTGCATGCTATCCTTTGATTGCAGCAGGCAATCTTTAATTGTACTACAAATATCCAAGAGCCTCAGAGACCTATCTAATAGTTCATCAATCTGTTTGCTTCTGCATTCTTGTGCCAACCCTTGTTGGGAGATTGTCAATTGGAGCAACTTATCAGCACTTTCTTGCAGATCCTGCAAGTCATTGAGTCTGTGACTTATTGAAGATGATGATGATGACAATGAAGTGGTGGCTTCAGGATCCTTCTTCAATCTGTGCAAATGCACCTCAACTTGTGATAAAATGGGGTGTGGTGCATTGGGCAAGCTGTTGCTGCGACTGTGCAGAGAGCTTTTTATGCTTGTTTCTACCGGTGCCATTTTCTTCTCTTTTCAGAAAATGAAGGTGGCTACTGGCTAGAAATGAAAAAAGAATTTGTTCTGAAGTGCGGGTCTTCGTAATTGATATCTGCTCAATATATATAGCAAATGAATAGAGGAAACAAGAAGAATATTTTTGTTTTCAAATGTCACCAACTGAGAATGCAACTACATTATCATAATTCTGGTCTTACCATCCTAGTGCTGTCACAGCATTGTTTGCTCGATTCATTTTTCAATTTTTAGGTTGGGAATCACATGAATATGATATCTTGCATTGAGATACCTTTGCTATGTCTCCTCCATTATTTCAGGTCCAAGATATAAAAACTCACATTGTGAATTCCAAGAGGGCAGGTGATTGGATTGAACGTTGGGAGTGGATCTGGTGTCTGCAGGAGGAAAAACAGCTCTATTAATAAATAGCATTAAACATAACATGTTTAATTGTATATGGCTTGAGAATGGGGACGCGGGGTGGGAGTATATATGCAGCTTTAGAAATCAAAGATTGTTCATATCTGGATGGCAATGTGTATCAGTGATTCAGTGTATGCAGTGTTCCCAGATCATGTCAAGTAATTTGTTAAAATGCATGTATTATACTTTATACAACTAGAGAGAATTAAGTACTGGTCTTTTTATATGTTGCATAACTTTGTACCCTGTTTTATATTATTTTATGAATCATATGCACATGAAATCAATTTCCTTTTTTATGAGTAAATTACATATACATTCTCGGTTTAAAGAAATTACACATCCTTTTTCCTCCGTTTTTAAACATTACTTTAACCCTCCTCTTAGTATTAACCTCCACTTAAACTTAAAAGGACTAAAAATCCCTTGTCTTTTTTGTGTGAGAAACCCTCCTTCAAACCTGAATGTGTGGTAAACCTATGATTTCTTCGTGATGCGCTCTCCCTCTTTCACCAGATTAATCTACTCATTTCATCTGAGGAACACCAACAATAATTTTCTCCCTCCTTCGAATGTTGTCTCAAATTATTTGGTATCATGTTGTTTTTGTGACATGAGTGATTTTTGCCCCATGTTTTTTCAGGGTCTGTGAAAAAATCCCAATTTATTATCATTCCCTTGGAGAAAAGTCCAATTTCAAAGCTTTTCAAAATGAAATTCAAGCTTTGACTATCAGGCACTGTAACAATATAAAAAGCTTTGTGAATTTTGCTCACATTCACGCTTCTCATTTTTGGTTTATAAGTTCTTGGAAGGGGTGGGAGGACAGTATAAGGTTTAATGAACAATCAAGGTTCTTTTTTTTTTCTAGGTTTTGAAAACAAAAGGAAGATAGTGTAATTTCTCCAAATCTCAAGAGGTTTGTGTAATTTTTATTTTATTTTTATATAATTGATGTAAGAAAAAATAATTACAATACTTAAATTACCATACACTTGTTTTGTATTAGATAAAAAATAATTACAATACTTGGTACTTCGTAGGTATAATCCAACACAACAAAAGAAGAGACACTTGACTTACCATGCACTGTAAAGGGGAAATTCGTTAAGGAAGGTATATGCAGTACCACATGGAAAGGCGAGGATGCAAGTTCACCCCCAAGAAATAAACAAGCTAAACATACTACTCATTAAAGATTAATGATGTAACATCTATTTTTTTTCATAAAATAAATTAAAAATAATTTTATTTAAAAATAAATAAAATTTAAAAAATAATGAGATTTTTGTAATTAAATAAATAAGAAAAAATAATTTTATTAATTAAAATAATAATTTTAAGGTAAATAAAATAAATATATGTTCTCAAAAAATAAAAAGAAGATTTTATTTATTTATTTCATAGGGAGTAAAATAAAGTTTCTTTTAATAAAATAAAAAATAAAATAATAATAGGCTGAAAGTATCCTAGCGAGATATTCTCATTCCCTCTCAAATTCGTTTTTCCTCCCCCCTCTTCCAAAACTATTTATTTTTTTTCCGCATATACTCAAACATATCATAATAAAACTATGATCTCAGACTCGCTAACCGTTGGATCATTGTGAAATTTGAATACTAGGTTAGGAACTCATTTTCGCACATCCCCACCCTTGGGATTTGCGAAAAATGCATGTGATGAGAGAAATGTCTCTCGCACGGAAATAGTGAAATGGAGGCTCAAATCTCTTCTCTTTCTCTCTAACGTTTGGAAACCCTAGCAGAGCAATAAGAGGAAATGCTTGAGAAATCTTAGGAAACCCTTAAAGATTCCGTTATTGTTGTCGGACTATACATGTGAGCCTGCTTAGAGGTAAGAGATGAATTTATCACAATTAGGGTTAGAATGAACATGTGTATGGATCCTTAGAGGATTAAATTAGGATTTATTTTGGGATGCTTATCATGCTGTAATTCTTCATGTATAATTATAATTATGAGATAACATATTGCTTTGAGATTATAACATTGTTGTTGAGATTGAGTATAAGTGCAAAGTTGAACATGAGTTAATTCCTGAGATATATGTGTATTGAGATATTGTATGTACTGAGTTGTAAGTTATGAACTGTGCAATCACACAATTGTAAGATCCTTTAAGGACGACGAGTTTTTGCGCGATGAGTATTGTGATGGGATCCACTATGAGAACCCGACGAGTTGAATCACTTCGAGGCGCGGCGAGTTAAAATGATTTTGAAAACAATTAAGTAGTTGTGTGTATTGCATAGTTCATAGGTAAACTCTATGTTTGTGTCATGTATATATTAATACTATGTGATGTGTACATGATTCATGATATGTAATAACATACTTCTTTGGAATTATACCATTGCGATTGAGATTGAGTATATGTGATAAATTGAGTATGTATTGAATTGTAATATACATGTGTATTGAGATGTTGTGTGCAATGAGTTGTGAGCTATGAACCATACAATCACACGATTGTAAGACCATTTAAGGATGACGAGTTAATGCGCAACGAGTATTGTGATGGCAACCACTGTGGGAACCCGACGAGTTTAATCACAGGTGCGACGAGATAAAATTATTTTGAGAACAATTGAGGAGTCATGTGTTTTGTACAGTTAATAGATAAAGTCTGCGTGCTAAAATGTTTTCTGGGTTTGACCTAAATCAGGAGGGAGAAGCTTTGATGGACTCTTCAGAGTCTAGTGTTCGAGTGGTCGACAAGTGTATCAATTCACACAAGTAGTATAAAATGGTAAGATCGAGTATCGTATCCTCAGGAAATTTATTTCACCTTGACTATGTATATTCAGTATGCAAACACTTATACGGATTGAAAACAAGGCAAATAGTGAGTTTTGTACTAGAAAATCTATTTGAACATAAACAAAATATCTAAAGCTATAAAAAGTGAAAACTATCAAGTTAAGAACGTTGGGGCGTTCTACTAAATTTCTCTTATTGTATAAAATGTGTTTTCCTCTATTTAACGTTATCCTAGTGTTCTTATTCTGAGAAACTACTCAAACCATGATTCCTCACATGAATGAGCCTAACTCTCTTTAGACTTCTTCCTTGATCCCTCAATAAACTTGTTCTAAAAGAGTTGCATTAAGCCTACAACATAATATGAACTAGATCAGTGCACTTCATTCCTAGACATACAAATTTCTAGCTTGTTCTACCAAGTTCTAAGGTTTTAAAGCATTTTCCAATACTAAAAAGTCTAACTACACATACAAATGGGTGATCAAGCCACAAGCATGTACAATAAGTATAGATAGAAGCAATGAACACAGAAAAATAACATTAAATAGATAGTGAGAATGTTACATCAAGATTTTTCAGTAGAACTCCCCAACAAAGAAGCTTAGCCTTCCATTACAAGCAAAAACTCAAAACTACAAGAAAGAAACTGTTTTTGGTGAAAGAAATTGGAAGAAGATGATGGACGATGTCTCCCCCAACCTCTAAACCCTAAGTCTCTCTATTTTCCTGAGCTAAGCACCTCTGTTGCTCCAAACTCGTCTCTCTACTGCTTCTTGTTTTTTTTCCACCAACTTCAATGTTTTAAAGGCTCTTGGACCTTTCAGCTTCCGAAGGCTCGCTTAGCGAGCATGTCTCGCTAAGTGAGAGTTAGTGAATTTTTGCTAAGTGAGAGTGGGCGCGCTGAGAGCGAGAAGAGACAGCGTCCTCGCTGGGCGAGCACATCTCTAGCTTATCCTTTTCTAGGGTTTCCCAATCCGCTAAGCGAGCTGGATGTCTTGCTAAGCAGATGTCTCTCGCTAAGCGGATCTACCTCACTAAGCGAGTCATCAGCTGCTTGAACCTTCTCTTCTTTGGCCTGAAACTGAGTTTGGTTCAACATTAATTCACAAAAATGGAATTTCTACTCTATAAAATCACACAATAAGAAAAAATATATACAATTCCTACAAAAAGAACCATAAATTGGAGGTAAAGTTCTATTTCCTTGCAAATATTCAATATCAAACTAACTCATGAATAACAACTAACATCTAGACCTTAGGGGTAAATACACTTGGTTTGAGTGTTGCTTTAAGCTTGTGTCGATCCCACATGGTTAGAACATTCTCGCAAAACAGCGTTACCCTGACTGGTCTTCCTATGATTTTACCTAGTGAGAGTAGCCTGACTTACTAGTGTGTGGTCTGTCTTGTCATGTACTCCTAAGCGCTCGATGAGATTTTTCACTAACATGGTATCACATTGCATATAAGATTGAGTCTTAGTGTATCTATTGCATAACGTCTGTATAATGATATTTGTGACTTGTTACGTGATAGTGTGTAATGAATTGTGTGAGTGTGAGACGTTGTGTTGTGCTTGAGATGTATTGTTTTGAACACATGATTAATGTAAAGGTGTAGAACGTGATTTTGTAAATAAATCCTTGGGACAAATGATGTTATGGAATGAGTAGTAAAATGATGTGAATTGTGCTAAGTTGAACATGTTATACTTATATTATGTGTGTGTCTGTGTGCTTTCATTTATATTCACTTCCTGTGTGTTGCTTGTGTTTGAATCTTGTAATGATCTGAAACCTTGTGTTCGTGGGAGCAGGTGGTTAGGTGGATGACTTTAAAGAACTTCGTGCTAGAAGACGCTGAGACATAATGCTCTGATAGGATGTGACATTGAGGCATGAGTTTTTATTTCAATTCCATGATGTTATTTTACTTTATTTTATTTCACTGCTTAACTT
Source organism: Glycine max (assembly GCF_000004515.6). Lineage (NCBI taxonomy): Eukaryota > Viridiplantae > Streptophyta > Magnoliopsida > Fabales > Fabaceae > Glycine > Glycine max. The sequence continues at coordinate 867,712 of NC_016091.4, read as the reverse complement.
GAGTTTTTTTGTAAATTTTGACGGTCTTGTTCTAAGTCATATATGTTTTTAATAAATTTTATTTGATAATAGTAAAGTGAATGTGATTCTTTTATCCATGTGAATTTGTGTACGTGATTTAAATAAAATTAATTTAATTAAATTCCATATATATATATATATATATATATATATATATATATATATGTATGTATGTATGTATGTATGTACGTTAGAGTAGAAGGTGTCACAAATGACGAAATAATAAAATTATAAAATTTTGAAAATGTGACTCAAATATAATATATATTTTTAAAAAATACAAATTTATGTTCATAATAAAGGTAGGGTTTATTTGATGATGAAATAGAAAAAATAATATAAATTTAATATGTTTGTGATTTGATTTGGTTCTATTTTCAGTTACGGAGATGGGAGCCTAAAAACTGAATGGACTTGGACAACTTTTTGAAAACGTATTCCTTGCCAATAAGTCTTTTTTTTTTACAGAACTTGCAAATAAGTCATGAACTCTGAAAGAAAGCAGATGTGTAATATATGAACAATATATTGAGTGGCATGTTTATCAAATCATGAACATAACAAGTACATTAGTATCTACAATTGTACCCACGACAATAATATCTATGCCATTACAAAAATTTGATCCCTCTAGTTTAGATTCTTCAACTAGTGATTAAGGATATTGAGAAGTGCAACTCTGATTTTAATCAAACGCCTAAACAGGGACTCAAGTCCTTCTTCAAGATCTGGTATGCAAGTCCCCAAGTTCTCTAGCTTCTTTAGCAAATCACTGATATCATCATTTGACTTGGTTGACATGTTAAAGGCAAATAACTGAAATGCAGCATCCACTTTTGCAAACTCATTCTCATCTGCTCCTTGTGCGTAGCCTACCCTTTTGTTGTGCATCAGCTTTGAAACCAAAGCCCAGCTGCTAATTCGTTTTGCTTGTGTTGACCCAGAAAAGAAATTCAGCAATGACTCAAACGTGGAAAAAGTGATCACTTCAGCTTCTTTTAACAAGTTTACCAATGCCATGGTTTGGTAGTCTTTGTAATTAGTGATGGCAAGGTTTCCTTTATTTGCATTACCCTTCAGATTCTCCAGGGCTTTGAATATGGCCTTTCGCACCACCTTCCTTGAGGTCAAGAATTTCTTAACCTCTAGTGTGAGTTCCACTTCACCTCCTCTTCTTCTTCTTATAGTTGATTGAAGCTCACGGGTGCACTCCTTGGTGTGAAGTAAGGCATCTTTGGTTGCCGTACATGCATCAAGGAGCCTTAGAGATCCATCCAAGAGATCATCCACCCATTTCTCTTGGCATTCCTGAACAAGTGCTTGTTGAGTTAAGGGTAGTTGAACCAACTTTTCAATGCACCCATGCAAATCTAGAAGGTTAGTAAGATTTTGCCTTAGCAATGAAGAAGAGATGGTATCATAGGCCCCTAGTCTAGATAAGCGTTCATTGCATTGTAGGATGAGAGGGTGTGGCTTAGAGGGCAAGCTATTAGAACGAGCATGGTTATGGAATTTGTGGTTCAATGAAGAGGCTGCCATTTTAATTTCCTCAATTAGACAAGAGGAGGGAGTTGCTGTTGAATAATTTGCAATTGAATGAGGAACTTGGTATCCTTCCTTGGCTATTGATCAATATATATGGCAATGGAGACACGAGGATTCTCATCTTAAACTAATACAAGTAATTGCTAACCGATCTAGATTGATCTAAATATTATCAGAGATATGTTAATGCAATGTCCCCCCAGCCTAATCTTTACAACTCACACCCCCTTTGTTTTATTGGTTTCTCCCACACCATTATAATCCCACACTTGGATTTTGGTCCATATTTCTTTTTGGTATACTGTTTCTTCATCATAAGTTGCACGAGGGACATTGACATTGTTTTGGCCGTTGCTACAGATATACAATAATATTTTTGTCTTTTGTGAATAATTATTTTATCCATGTAAACATTTGCACGTGTAGACTAGTTCAATTCGTAAAACGAAAGCTCCATACCTCTTGGTCTTGAATTCGTACTAATAAATATACAATCATTTATAATTCTACCACTTTCGGGTGTGCCGGTGATTGACTTGAAAGTTTCATTGCTTTTTGGCTTCATTATCATGCATTTCATGAAAAAGGAAGCCTCTATATCAGCAGATATGTTATGAAATTAATTCAAGTTCCTCGTCTTCTGTTTACTGTGACGAGTATGACAGTTGAACACCACCCCCCACATATTTTTTTAGCTACATTGTCAGTTTAACTCAAAATATATTTTTTTAAATATTTTCACTCCTCTTAAAACAAAACAAAAAAAATATAAGTTGTCTACATAAATTAGGGTTGTGAAAAATGAAAGTGATGGATTTTATGAACAAGATAGGCCGGATCCTGATTTAGATAAAGTGTTGCTACTGAAATATATTTTTAGTGGTGACGGTGTTAGTGTATTATAGACCTTGCTTTGCTGTCCGTATAAAATAGAAAGATATCATAAGGAAATTGCAAATTGATATTTGATTTGCTTTGTCCTCATAATAATAGGAAGACAGCCATCACATCGTTCATTGAATTAAACTTGTGATATTTGAGCCCACGAATGATAATTGAGGGCAGTTGATCAATCACCTAGCCACCAACCAAAGCCCAAGGGGCAAAAGGCAACGTGAGATCAGCCATGATGTGGTTCCAAAACTCAAGTGATTGATTGATATAGCATGACACACAACTAATATGCTAAGAACCGCCGAGATTTGAATTAGATCATAACACTTGTATTCAGATGAGAACATATAACTAAGACTATTATCAAATTAAACTTTTGAGAAAATAGTTTATGCATTAAAGAGATAAGACTCATCCAATAAAAAATTATCATGTATAATAAACTTATTAACTTTCACATAAACTACTCTAAACCTTTATTTTAGAATAGACATTAAAGCACCAAACATTCAGGCTTCTTCCCTCATTTCTGTTATTCTCTTATTTTGCAGCTGGACTTGGAATAAGACCAAATAGAGAAGTGATATGGCAGATATACATTACAGATACTCGGGACAAGGAAGGATAAAAGTAAGAACTGGAATTTGAATCTCTAATATATAAGAAGTGCTAAAAAAACAGTTATATTAATGTACAAGTAACTAGCACTCGTGACTACATCGCTGTGTGATGGGATTAAGTGAATTTAATTGTTACAGATATTGAGAAGGGAAAGTTTGGTTCTAATGATTTGCCTTTGAAGATGGTCAATTCCTGCCTCTAAAACCTGAATGCATAACTCCAAATTTTCCGAAGATCTTTCCAATTGCCTTCACATTCTTCCTTGATGACACATACTTACTACCCTCAATGATGGGTAGAAGATATAAAGTTGGTTGGGTGGTTAAGAAAAAAGGAGAGGAGAAAAAGATCACACTTTAATTCCTTTTTCTAACAAAAACTAACAATTAACATTTGTCGATAAAAAAAAACTCAATGATCAATTTCTCCAAATCATTTGAGTCTTTGACTTATTGATGATGATGGAATGAAGGCTTCAAAAGCCTTTAATATGTGAAAATACTCCTCATATTTTGACATGAAAGGGTGAGGTGCAGAGGGCACACTATTCGAGAGATAGTGCGGAGAGGTTTTCATGTTTGTAGTCACAAGAGTATGGAGCTCCTTGTTAGAAAGACTTTCATCGTGCTGCTACTATATGTTCCATATTATAGACAAGAGGAATATATTCCCCTCCAAGTTGGCGAAGAATAACATTATGATTGAGTTCTTAGGAATGAACGCCTTGGCGATGTTTGTGAAATGCTTCCCTAACACCATTCTTCCCAAACCCCCTGAAACTTGAAGCTTGTTCCCAAACCCCCTGGGACCAATGACAAATACTTCGAGAAGATTATAGCGGGCGCTGAACCAATAGCATTTTTTTATTTTTGGCTTAGGTTACCTCAAGTATAAACTCTGCAACTGCATGCTCTCCTCTTCTACTGCATTTTTACTGGTGTGCATTCAGTAATTTTTCAACAACTCCTATGGTCCAATGAACATTCTGACTGGAAACATTTACCTATTATGATTTAGGATAATTTTTTTTAGGGTGCCGATGGATGAAGTAACACGGCAGTTTTGAAGAAACCACAAGATCCTAGCCCTTGAAGGTAGTTTCTTTTATGACGAGTAATCCATAGATCCTAGCCTTTAGTAACAAGCAACATTTAGTTCTATGATAACTTTAACGATCTGGTTCAATTGTCAATTGACACCCATATGTTTGAAGAAAGTTCGTTATGTAAAGTTGGTGCTTAGATAGTCCGTCAGCATCAAACTAAACTTGGCAGCAAAAGAAGCTCGTTTCAGCCACTAAAACTTATCTTTAAACTTCTTACGCACAGTTCATAAAGGTTGACAACTTGGGTAGTTTTTCAAGTTTATCGACAAACAAAAATCGTTATTTGATATATCCATGGCCATTATACAAAATAGTATTCATCACGTGAAATTTTTTTATATATATATATATATATATATATATATATATATATATCACCATGACCTCTCTTCCCTGAATATTTTCTCAAAAAGAATAGTGATTGGAGTTGTGTTTGCAACTCCGGTACACACCTATTTTCCGTCAAATATCTGAGATGAAAAAGCTATACAGAGCAGCTTCAGTGTTGTCTCGGAACATAGAGTTTTAAATGGGTTACCAGACATGCAGTTAAAAGATCCAAATCTTTCTGTGAAGGCTAAAATTTACTTCCCAGAATAACATGCTAGCAAAATGCACAAAACAATAAAATATGAAAGCCTTGTGCCAAATATATTACCAAGAAGGATGTAAAAGGAAATAAACCATGAATTTAGCAACTGTCGAACTGATGCAATCTAGCATGAGGTACGTCTCAAACAGAAAAAACAAAATTTCACTTCAGAGGTGCATCAATACTACATAAATTATAACCAGTACATCTAGGTGTTTGTAGCTCTAGTGTAAATCTGCTGACTTGCATGGGCAGACACCATCCTGATTGAACCTCTAGCCATCAATTCCCTAATAGCCTTCCTTGCAAGTGATCCATTAATCTGTAAGGTGCATGAAAAATTATGAGAATCTTTTCTCCATAATGCTCATAAATTGAATCATCCATAAAATTTCAATGAAGAGATAATGAAAGCAGAAAATATTACTTTTATTACAAGTCAATGGTTCATCTAATTTTGCACATGTACAAGTATGGTCATTGAAATGTAAGACATTATTGCAACTGTGATTGACTAATTGTTAAGAATTAAAACAATCCTAGACCCCACAGAATTACAAAATGTTGTCAGTGTAGAACAATGGTGCATAATTACAGAATCATGGTGCTGAAAATGGACAAAAAAAAGAGAAGTAACTTTCAGCCACTGCCAGCAAATTTCAAATGAGGTAATCACAGACATTGTCTTGAACACAAGGTCAGCCTAACTAAATAAGACTACCTTAAAATTACTGATGCAACGGTAGCCTCATTACACAACTTACTATTAGGCAATAGCCATATGCCAAGAAGACTGTCAAATAGTTAAAATAAAACAACTTTCCAGGATTATTCCCCAAAAGGCAGCAATAGGGCAAGCACAAACACATGAACAATAAGTGCAACTAACAATAAATCCTAGGTTTAAAGCATGTAATCCAATTCAGAATCTCAGATGACACAAAATATACAAAGTTTCAAATATGCAACAATTGAAGTTAGATCCCAGCCAATCAGTCTAGATAATCTCAATTAAGAACATAAAAATACCAAACATATGCTCTAGACAATTACGAGCAGCCTAGGAATGCAGATCTCATAGAAGACTAACAATTAAGGAACAGTTATAACTGATGCCTCGCCCACGTTAAAGCTCTTGTAATTCCCAATTTAATTTTAACAATAACAAAAAACATGACATGCATGAAAATTCCACAAACACAAACGCTCTCATCAATACAAATAATCCTTTAACATAAAAAAAAAAAGAAGAAAGAGAAGAGTGGTAATAGAAGATACCCTCAAACGGTCAGAGAGAATGGAAGGAGTAATGAGCTTGTATTTGGGTGCCTCAGAGAGGAGCTTGTCATAGGTACCCTGATCGAAGAGCACCATGTTATTCACCTTTTCCTTTTGCTTACCCTTGCTCCACTTCTGTTACAACACAAATCCAACCTTGACATCAAATACCCATCCATCACACATATCTAGCATTACCCAACTGGCAAAAAGATAATAAATTGGAATAAAAATTAGAACTTGAACTAGAAACAAGAACCTTCTTCTTCTGCTTGCCACCGCCAGACTTGGCAGGCTTGGATGAAGGTGGGGGAGCCTTGTCCTTCTTTGGAGCCTGCAATTGCCATCAAATCAAATCAGAAACGCGGAAATTAGAGCATTCTAACAGAAACAGAATTGATGAAAATTGCACAGAAACTTACCATGAAATCCGATCGCAGATGGCGGGAGCCTTCAGATTAGGGACGGCAGCAGAGGGAGGCAATCACTATCACAAACCTATCTAGGGTTTTTGACAGTGTGAGGAATAAAAAGGCCAAACGATTCGCTTAAAACTACGTCGTTTAGCATATCTATAGTTTGGATCTCATTTTAATAGAAAGGGCTTTCTTGCCCAATGGGTTTTTTGTTAGATAAAGATTCAGTTCCGATTTCACATTGCTGTACAAAGACTTTTACGGCCCATTCTTCACCCTTCGAATTTTATGGGCCTAATATATCAATCATTTCAAATAATACATCATCTTTTCCTTTAAATTAAGGAGCACTTGAAAAGAGTTTATGAAAAAAAAAATTGAAAAAATTATTATTTTTTAGATATTTTGAATCTCACTTCAATAAAACATTTGATAAATTTTACTTAAATAATTCATTATAATTAATTCTAATAAGTTATCTGAAAAAATTTATAACATAATTCTCATTTAATAAGAATTTATTGAATAAATGTTAAATACACTAACACTAGTTGGGTCTTACAAGCATATCTTCTACTTAAATATAGGCCTATTTCAATAAATAAAAAATAGTTATTTTTGTCAATAAATCTATAAATATTTATTCCTAAAAAATGAAAATTTAATTTTTCGAAAGTGTAAAAATATGATAAATTCATCTTTCTTCTATTACTATTAATAAAACAATCTATCTAACACAATAAAAAAAAATTATAACAAAATTAATTTTTAACATAATTATCTTTGATTTTGATTGTCTCATCGGAATTATTTCACAATAAACACATTTGGAGAGTGCAATACAAGGAATAGAGTAGAAACTGACTGTTTAACTTATATATCTGTTGGACAATTTCACTTAAAATCAATTGGTTTTAAAATGAAATTTAACACCTCGAAAAAAAAGAAATCAGAAAAAGTGATTAAAATTTATGATCGTGCCCAAATTGTGTGAAACGATTCTACTGCATGTATGAAACGATTCTACTGCATGTAAAGGCTTTTTTACCATGAGTCACTCTCATTTAACTTCTAAGCTTATGTTATTGGAGTATTTCAGTTTTTAGTTAAAAAAATTATTTGATTATTTGATAAATAATTTTTTTAATAATTTGTAACATTTTTTGAAAAATTAGTTTCTAGGTTTTTATATTTTTATCTTTAATATTTATCTAATTTCTTGTTTATTATTTTTAAATTAATCATAATTTTATTATTTTTTATCATTTTATGTTTTTTAATTATTTTAACGGTTAATTTTATCAAATACTTATAATTTAATAAATTAATTTTTTAACTTTTAACTTTTAATTATCACTGACTTTTTAACTAATTGTATCGGATTTACTCTAAGTATAAAGGTAGAAGACAAAATTTGCCGCAACTTGCCTGGTTTGGTTATTACTGTTGTTACTTTAGCATGAAGGGGTGTACACTATCCCTAATCAAAAAGTTATAAGGAGAAACATATGAAACTAGCCATTAGCCAATTAACATTGCAGAGGAAAGTTATCTAGAAATAGCTAACTTTATCCCTTTAATAATATTCATTGCTATCATCTTTCTCACGATATTCTGTAAGCTTTCCCGTAGTTAGAAGTTAGGTACTTAGCTAAATTGTTTAGTGTTTTGTGTGCAATAACACGTGGCACGAGAGATTGTTATCCTCATATAGTAGTATTATAGTTGCACTTAAAAAAGCACAGTTCAAGAGGATGAAGTCGATGGAGATATCTTGATTTTAAACGGTCAAAATGCTACAGCTACTTTATTGTACGCACGTTACAGCACTGCATGATTTACCACGGTATTAATCAAATCCGATTGCTACATCACAAAATATTTAAGTCTATATTTTAAATCAGATTATTAGTGCCAATATTGATGGATTATAATTCATAGTATATAACTTATTTCATGGTTCAAAAACTATTGTGAACCTACGATGATGGCTACTAAAACAGAGGAAGTTACATATATATCTTTAGTGGACCCTTTAATCCAAATATGTCTAGTGCTCCTTGTCGGTTAAGTAATAATCTATGTGAAGGACCTGAAGTTCAATGATATCGAATAATCTGGATTATTCTGGAACCATATTCATGAGAAAACTCAAAAAAAAAAAAAAATGGAAAACATAATGTCACATTGGTTTTCTATTATGTCGAAATTAGTAGTACAAGTTTTCCGAAAGGTTTGTTTGTGTTTTTATTTTCTTTTTTTAAAAAATAAAAATTATATTTGGTAAGAGTATTTTAAAAAAAAAAACGTTTTCAAAAGTAATATCTATTTTAGTTTTTAAAATTAAAAAAAAATCAAAACATCTCTAAATTATTTTAATTTTTTACTTTTAGTTTTTTACTATTCATGTTCTTCTTTAAAGTCTCGCATCTTCTTCGTCTATTTTTATTCTCTAAAATCTAATTTTTATAAAATAACTTTTTTTAACGGAATTACAAAATAAAATTTAGTTGAAATTAACACAATGAAATGAAAATGTGAGGAAAATATTTATGTGAAGAATGTTAATCTAATACGCCAACTAGGCACGTGTCATCTGAAGGGCATCTTCCTCCATTATTGGCGGGTCCAGTTGAGAAGAAATGGGGAGCGTGAGAAAGTGGAAGTGAAGGCTTTAGAGTGTTGAGGGAAATTAAGAAAGACAAAGCAAAAGTGCATGGCTTTTTCTTAATGACTAAGAAATGGATCACAAATCTTTTAGACCGGTATTAATACTGTCAACCAGCTTACCATAACCACTTTTATTATGACTTCTTAATCAGAAGTGCTATATGGTACAAGAAATTTTTGTACCAAATTGTTACCAATCAACGTGCATGGAATTGTATTTTTCGTCCAACGCCAATTTGTATCATTTGACAATTTTGTTTCATAATATAATTTTATGATGTTTTACATAATTTAATTATGTATACTAAACCAAATAATTTTTTACTGTTATATATATATATATATATATATATATATATATATATATATATATATATATATAAAGTTATGTTGTATGTTATGTAGTATATAGTTAGAGGAAATATATGATTGATTTAGTATTAAAAAAAATGTCATAAATTAAAATTTCTCTCGGTAATAAACTAACTAACATATGACATTTGTCTGTAAAAAAGTAATATAAAGTCAGATATATGTTTTAAAGTATTAGTTTATAGTGATTAAGTAGATGTCTTTTGCCTAAAAAAAGTAAATGTCTTTAAATATAGGTCATACACATATTTTTGTTTTTTTTTATTTATGTTCAATTTTTCTTTTGATAATATTCTATCTTATCCACTGTCCAATTCTTATTTAACGGATTTGTTATGAAGTTAATTAATCAGTTAATTTCGACCAATTATTGTACTGTGAATATGATATTTCATTGTATTCTTTCCAAAAATATAATAATTTGTCAAGTTATGTCATATCATTTTTCAATCAATCCATTATAATTTTTTAATTTTATTTTCAAAAGTGCATCTTTCCCTTTACTTCTAAAGCCAAATCCACTGTGACACCTTATTGTCTCGTAAACATTTCTTAAGACACTTTTTCAGGACTTATTTTTGACTGCATTAACCACAATTCAAAGGAGGGAAATAGCATGAAAGTCTTCCTTTTTGGACTAAATCCCCATTCATCTTGGCTTAATCAAGACTAGTACTTGGTATTATATGCCACTAATCCAGTTTAATGCACAGAGGAAAAGCAGAAAATGGAATACCGCACGAGAAGAAGAAAAAAGTAAAAGGAACAGATTCGGGTGTGTTTTCTTTTTTTTAATTTAAATTATTGTACGCACTTAAAATTGGATTGGTGGAATCTATAAATTAAAGGAAGAGCACCAAATCTTGAAAAAGAAACAAACAGAGGCGTTCCGTTCTGAAATTCCGAAAGCAGATGCACTATAGCATTTTTAGTACCTGCTCCACTCTGTTTCCATGCTTCCAATCCTAAAAATCGTTACTTTCTCTATTAAGTGTGAGATGCATGCTCCTGACAAATTCCCAGTCCCTTTTGAGCGAGTGAGACCCATCTAATAATCAAACTTCATTAACCAAAATGGACTGCTCCATCAACTTCCACAAGCTCCAAACAAAGAAAACCACGAAACCTCGGAAACATCATCCACAGCTCCGAAAGATCGCAAACATGTTGCGTTACGCGGAGTTGTGCGTTGTTCTGGTCTTGGTTTCGAGGCTCTCCATCAACCTACCCTACACAACCGAGTGTTTCCGCAACTTCATGGGTAGCCCTCGCTTCGTTTTTCTCCTGGGAAACGTCATCATCATAACGCTCTTCGCACAATCTGGCCACTTTTCATCTTCAGCCAAACGTGCCCCAGAACCTGCAGATCTCTATCTCGAGTTCCTCCAAAACACCACCATCCATCAGAAACTTCAAGTCCACGTCAGCAAACCAAAGCCAAGTGCGAGAGTATTGGAGAGTGTTATAATAAAGGGCACCAAAACTGCAGAGACTGGTTTGGAGGTGAAGAAGGATTATAGAAGGTCTAAATCGGATATTGTTGTGAAGCGCGTGGAGAGTGAGAAGGTGCCTCCACGCGTGTTGCAGAGGTGTGAGACTGAGAAAGTTCTTGTTAATAATAACTCGTACCCTGAAGATGGCATGAGCAACGACGACTTTCGTCGCAAGGTTGAGGCTTTCATTGCTCGCCAACAGAGGCTACGAACTACAGAACTCTGTAATTAATTAATAGGAGTATAGGACTATGAGTATTGGTAAAAAAAATATAAAAAAACTCAAATGTCTGTATATTATTGCTTCTACTATTGGGGTCAAAAGTGAAAAAACTATACACATGCAGTGCTATTGCTTCGGTTTAATCAATAAACAAACAAAATATGTGATGTATGTACTGTATAGATTAAATGAAAGTGAGTAAAATAATGTTTTGATTGATCCTATAATATATTGCATTTATTTAACGTTTTTTTCTCTTCTAAATTTATTATAGTTTAATTTTGTGTTTGTCAATTCAGTTGACATGTTAGTTTTGGTAATTTGATTCTCAAAAGCACTTGCGTATGCAAAGGGTATTTTTTGCAGCTAAGTAAATTCCCTATTTCTAAGCAGAAGATGCCATTTTCTTGTTTTGGACAGAGAGAGACAGCTGTATGCATTTTAATGTTTGAGAAGGGGTGAATTTTCTGCTGAAATTCGTATCGTATGCCATCAAAGTACTTGCTTATCCGATGACTATTTTTTTCTTAAATATGTTTTAGGTAATGATAAAATAGTAATTTTGTTTAGGGTTTTTAATAAAGTTTTTCTTTAGGTTGAGTTCTTAATAAAATAAATTTTTTGTTTTAATTCTTTTAATATATATATATTTTTTATTTTTATCCCTAAAATTTATAGATAATTTACACATAAGCTATTTTTAATTTATGAAATAATTCGTTCATTTTTTTTTCTTTTTCTTCTATAAGTACTTTTACAAAAGTTTATCTAAGCATCAGATGCTGATTTATAGTGGCGAAATAACTATCCTTTTACATAGACAAGGGCAAAATGAGGGTCCCTAACAAGAAAGCATTCCTGCTACCAACTACAATAGTATTGGCGTCCCATTTGGAAAACTTAAAAAGCATATTCATCATTGCCACAATGCAAAAGCCATACTAGGGGAGATCATTTAATTTGTAACTGGCACAAACTCATAATGCCACCATATATTGTCTGCCACTGGCTATAGACTTTTCATTTTTCTTTCTTTTGGCTTTTGGTCTTTGCCTTGTGTTTTTGGCTTTTAATTATTCAAATAATAACAAGTGTGGCAAGTAGGAGCCACGTCATGCATGTATGCTTTGTTTTCGTCTTCCGTGGGTCAAATATCACTTCTCAGTCCTTCATCCACGGTTGCTTTGAAATTAGGTAAAAATAAATTATATTAATACAACAATTCATATAATAATTTATACAACAAAAACATTTTTGTGTGTTTATCTTTTACCTGCATATTATTTATTATTTTATACAACAATTCTCTTTCTCCTATTCTTATCTATCTTATTTCTCACACATTTTTTTCCTTCTAACCAAACACATCGCTTGTATTGATTTAGTGCAGTGATAAAATGATTTTAAATTAATGTGATTTTAAAAATTAATTATGATATTAAAATTAATTTTGAAACAGCATAATCTTTGTCTAGATAAAAGGTAAAAGAAAAGGGATCTTTTAAGAAAATATAGTTCAGATACTTTCAAATAAATTAATTCTCTGTGTCTAATTGCTAAAATGGATTTTAATATCTATATATACTTCTTTTATATTATAATTAAAATTTTTGACATATATATATATAATAGTTCTAAAAGTTTGAGAAGTGGACATTATATTTTTTTAGTATATGGTCATTGTATTTTTAAAAGGATGACACGTGGTCGCAAAAATGTTTAGACTTCAGGTAGTTGTTTCCTTCTCGTTTCTGTTTGTGTTTTTATCTTTTTCATGAATAAAAAAAAAGGATGATACGTGGCAATTATACACTGATGCAAATATCTTTAAAAAGGCAAAGCTAGCCAGCAACTAGTATGGAGATCTACTCCTTCTTTCAATATACACCGTAACACCGATGCATATAAGGGTATAAATTGGTGAAAGTACGTGGATAAATTAACTATGACAACTAAAATTTCGAAATTGATTTTGAATAAGCAAACGCAACTTCTTATTGCTTCGTACTACCATAATTTATCTCAACTGAAAGTGATTTTATTTAAAAAATCAAACATCCTAAATTCAAGTCAAACCAAGTTTGATTAGATTCACAATAGTCCTCCATAATTTATTTCTCCATGCAACCACACACATGTACTTAGTGTTTGAGTAAGAAAGGCAACTAACAAATCACTTTTGATGTCTTTGATAAAAGAATTTGAATGACTTTTGATGAACTAACGTTTGAAACTACGCTGACAACATGATAAATCAAAATTTGAATTTACGTTGGAATAGATCTAGGTATACGAATCAGCCTAATCTGTTTAAAATCCATTTGCATAAGTCTGTGTTGCTGACAGGTCGAGCAACCTTGTCCACGAAATAAACGAACTGAAAGTTATTATTCGCATTTGTCCCACATAATTAACAGTAAAACGGATTGGCCCGTGAATCAAAAAAATAACTTCTAGAAAATTTCAATTTTATAAAAAAAAAAACTTAAAAATGGTCAAAATATTAATAGATTCCAAGTCTCAACTCAACAAAACACTTCTACCTCTATCACATCAATTAAATATTAACAGATCATAATTTTGAAGTTATTTGGCAGATTACTTATAATGCACATAAATATAACGATGGGCCGCGGGCGAAATCCAGGAATTGCTCCCCTTGCAGATATGAGAATATTTATATTCCATTCCACGAATACCTAAATAATAAACCCGAAACATTTTACACATACCCCATCTGATTAGTTAATATATGGGCCGTTTGGTGGGTTAGATACTTTGATCTTTTTTTTTCTCACGGACATTGATATTGACACCCTCTTATTTATTATTTAACCCCACACCAGAGTCAAAGGACATAAATATCCTTTTGATATTTAGTTAAAAATTCTTACAACGATAGTTGATTACGTATCCATAACAAAATTAAGTTGTATATAGAATTAATCACATAAAGAAAACAGGAAAAACTTGAAATGCATCCATTGAGGCAGAGCCTACAAGCAACTTTAGCACCGTTGCAAATATAAGCACTTGGTGCTTCACTCACTTATCAAAAACTCTCTCCAATGCATTACTCTCATTAAGCATCAGATCTTATTATGCACACACACAAGTTAAGCACCTCCATTAGAGATTTTAACAGAGATTAACATATTTAGAAGAAAAAAAACCATACAAATAGTTCTTTAACTTGAGTAATTTGTATCATTTTTTTGTCATAAACATGACCAGGTAAGCATGCTCTAATATCACTTCTTCCAATAGTTCCGCAACCTTCTTTCTAAATCTAATGAATAATTCATCAATTATTCCTTCTCCAAACCGTGCCGTCAGGAAAGGTTCGGTAGTAGCTCTCACATATTTGGCTATGAAATTGGCTCTGACATTTGTGTCTAATACGAAATCACCATTACCATTCTCCTTCAAGCCCTCATCCCAACGCGACTTGAATGTCTCCAACTTCTCAAGAGTGAAAGACCCTTCTGCATCGATCAATTGTTTCACTTCCTTTGCAGTAGGACCATATCTTGGCATATTAACATACTCCAACTTTGCCTCTTCAACCAAACTCTGCATTACATTATATCATTATATATATATATATATATATATATATATATATATATATATATATATATATATATATGTAACACTAACTGTCCATAAAATTATGATTCCTTGGAAGCTATATAAGAAATAAAGAAATTAAACAATAAGACGAATTTTGTTCTAGCTTGACTCGAGTACCTCTGAAACCATGTCATTGAGAACCAAACCAATTAACCCCCAAGGAGTGATTATGTCACAAGTTTCATCTCTACCAACAAATGTTAGAACCATGCCACCACCACGCACTAATTCCTCCGCACGTGATTTTAGAAACAGATTGAAATCTTGACTAAACTGGTCAAGGTATGCTTGGTACACTTCGGATGGGCTTGTGTTTGTGAAGTAAATGTTTCCCTTGTTAACCAATCCTGTTTCCTTAGCCAACCCCTTTGGAGCCTGTTGCCAAATTAAACATTGAAATGATGCTATACGTGCATTATTTTGTCGCATTTTATTACTATTATAAATTGAAGTTAACCTGAGAGAGCCAATGAAGGCTGGTGGAAGAATGAAAAAAGTGCATGGAATTGCTTGGGAAGAGTCTCCCATAAAAGCTTCCGGGCGTTGCATTAATGAAAAATGGACTAAACTTCTCTCCCTTCTCTTGTCGTAGCCTTTCATAGAAGTAAGGTAGGGACTCAAAGATGTTGTTGAAATCGTTTTGAAATTGATCGTTGAGGTAAATTTGGAATGTGGGTGGCTCACGGTTAAAGCTGCTACTTATGTTATCAACAACATCAATAATATCATATGCCACCTGAAGTGCATTTGGTCCTGAAGAGCAACCTAAATCGGCCACTTTGAAACAGCATGGGACTGAGTTGCAATACAGGGTCATCATACTTTCTTCCAGTATGGGCTTCACTTTTGATATCATCTGACTCTGTATGAAATCAATAAAATTAAAACGAATATACTTATGCATAAGGAAGCAACGATCAAACATGTCACGGGCCCACAAGATATCATATGAAGATAATGTTGAAAAGAGTTACTATATAATATGATCTGAAAGAAAGAGAAAATAGTACTTGAAAGGAGGAATTGTTTGCGTAGCTAGCTTCTCCCGAACCACCATTAGCGAAAATGAATTGCACTGTTGCCATTGGTCACAAAACTGATGAATGATCAAACAAAGCCTATGACTATGTTATTTTATGGGTCACTATTGCTAATTTTGTGTCAGAGTCATGAACGTCCCTCGCCTTTTAAAGAAGCGGAGACCAACATATTTCAATTTAAATTGGCCGTCAACACTAGAGTCCAAATATCCTTACGTCAGCACACATGCAAGAAAAAATGTCTACATTCCACATAGGTAGTTTGCTTGTGTGAGATGAGTCTTATTTCTCTTTAAGAATTTTCAAAGACTGTCTCATTTCAAAAAAATATTTTTTAATGTTTCATTTCCTAATTTATTAATAAAATATATTTAAGTGAGATTCATTATAGGATTCACAAAAATGATTCAAAAACCTAAAGTGAGATCTATCATTAGAGAAAAAAAAAGGAAAAAAAATTTGTATTCTACGTGACACTGTGAGACCCACAAAAAATATCCAAAATTCAAAATTTGTTCTATCACTAATGATGCTCTTAAAATACTACTTATGAAACTTAAAAAAAAAAAATATGATACACGTACACTAAATTTATATAACAATCTATACATCATAGTTTATGTGCATATCTCTCTCCTCAATCCTATCATTTATTACCATTTAAATTTAAAATTTTTCTTTATTATCTTTTTCTCTCTTAGTTGTATATTTTGTTGCACAAATATAATTTCTCAATAAAAAAATTATTGTAAAAATCGTAGAAGAATGTAAAAAAATAACACATTTTGTACATCTTAATAAAAAAAATTCTCCTTTCAATTCTTTAATCTATTACCTTAAGAGACTACTGGTTAACATTTTTCATGAGATATCATAAAAACCGTAATAATTTCTTGGAATGGTGAAATTATTAATGATGTGTTTTGGTTTACTGTGTAAAAGTTGTTGAATGGACATTTACACATTCTAATGCAGGAAACGGAGAGGTAATATTTTTGTCCCATTGGAGTGAACATCAGTTACACTAATACAAACACATTCTAAGTGGTCTGTTATTGTTATAGCCTCAGCTAATCTCAATATATAATGTATTAAGTATTACAAATTTTTCTCTCAATTTAAATTTATACAAGTGTTACGTAAAATTTGTCAAGATCTTGAATACATGGTGATAATAAGAGACTCGTTAATAATTTCCTGAATGGAGATAACATGTACCATTACTCTAGAAAGTTGACCTTTTAAAACAGTGAAATAGGCGTTAATTAGGCGGTGTCTTGTACTAACATTGGAGAAAACAATTAGAAGAATAGGCAGGCAACGTAATCATTTAAGAGATATGGATTCATGAATTGAACCAAATGAGATTCTATTCCTATAGTTAGGAAGGCGTGTGAGGGAAGGGTAAAAAAGAACCCCGGCAAACAGAGCAGTCAGTTTGGTGACCCAAAATCTGGAAAGAAAAAAAAATCACTTTATAAAGAAAAGGTTTTATTAATAATAAAACCCAACAAAATCCCCTTTTTTTTTTTTCAAGTATACAATTTTTTTTGTGGTGAATCCATAAAAATACTTTTATACCTATTTAAATCAAGGGCATTGCACTCAATCATGTTAAGTTTCACTCAGAAATCCCCCAAATTTGAACTAAATATTGACAAGCGCATTCAAGTATGTACACACGCACCAGAAGTACATTTAAGACGTAATTGAAAAAACTCATAATATGCTTAGATTTTCTTTTCATTAACACCGTAATTAACATCTTTAACTTCCGGGTGAAACTCCAAAATATCTCCATAAATTTCAGTTTTTGGACCTTGGACCAACTATGAACTAATCCAATATTCAGAACTTAGTCATACTAAACTTGTTTAAACTTATGAATATAAATATAATTTATAACTTGTAAATTCTTTTTAAGATGTCAATAAGTTTTATTACACCTTATCAAAATGTTTTATTTTAAATATTTCAATAATTTTTTTAGTTAAATTTACGACATAAACTAGTATTATAAAAACTTATTAATAGGAACTTAAGCTGCATGTCCAAAATATCAAATAAACAAAATAGAAATGGCCCACTTAAAAAGACCGCTTATCTTGAACATCGAGTTTCAGAACCCTCAAAAGTCAATCTAAATCACCTTAGAGGCATATCAGGTGGAGCCAAAGAATTCCCACTAACAGTATGAATGCGATGAATTAAGTCCTACGATATGTTCTTTTAATTGTACACAGATTTAACATAATCTTCCTAAGGTTGTGCCTGAAACAAAGGAGAACAGAAGGCTTCAACATCGAAGACCAGCAAATAAAACACCAGACAAAAAATGCGAAAATCAAGTGACTAGGTATCCATTAAAGAAATGCAGTGCATATATATCTCTAAGCATTGTCATCAAATTCTCTGAAAAGCAGAAACATTAATAATTTATTTTGTCTATAAAACTCAACAAAATATCTGTATGTTGAAATTAATCCTTTTATGTTTGGTAGCTATTCAAATTATGAATCAGTTTTAAGTTAAAACTTGTTCAAAAAATCCCAAAAACAAAATTTGAAACTACTACATAATTATTTAAATCAAAAGTTTCCATTTTCTTTTCCTACTTCCTTTCAATTAGAGACTCGGATAGTACTAGACTAATGGCATTGGACTCTGATATAAATCATGGATGGGAATTACTTCTTAAACTAACCTTTATGTTAGTCGCATCACTTCTAGAAATTTAATTCCAGAAGAGTGTACAAGGGAGGTGCAAAATAACATTATGATTTTAAATCAATTCAAACTCATAGATTTATGAAACTACTGGTTATAAAACCTAAACAGTTCTGAACCTGTCATTTAGCTTGCCATACAGCCCCTAAGGTGTTGATAATAAATTATGAGCTATCTTGCACAGCACATCAGCATCCATGCTCACCATGGTTCTACAGCTCATAGACCACAAGAAAGCACCAAACCACATTCTATTAATCTCCTTTTATAAATAATAATGGTAATGGTATCCAGCGGAGTTCTAAATAAAAAACAGAACCACATACTTGCCTCATTTCAAAAAGCAGAAACAGCCCGAAGGAGTGAGAATCCCCAGATTTTAGACAGCCAGCTTCATATCAATCTTCTGGTGAGGATCATAGCCTATGAGCTTGAAATCAGCAGCCACAAAAGAATCTATATCTTTCTTTTTTGGATTTATCTCCAAAGTCTGCAAGAAGTAGATTAGGGGGTCAACAAGTAAAAGAGCCAAAAGATAAAGTAAAAGAAGTGTTAAACATTACACATACTGGAAAAGGTTTTGGCTGGTTATGGAGCTGCTCCTGCAAAGGCCTCACATGATTGCAGTAAACATGTGCATCCCCAATAACATGGATAAAATCACCTGGAATGAGATCTGACAAGAAAAACACAGTATAAAGATTGATTATTTTGTGTTTAAATTACTTTTAATGCTGTATTTTCTCTAGTGATATTATCAAAATCAATAAGCTTCTGAACCCTGAATCTACCTAGACTGGAACTTCAATTAAAAACTTACTGATAAACTACTGAAAACAACTCTACCAAAAAATATATAAAAATAATTGAAAAGTGCAGATAGAATACTACCAAGAAAAACAAAAACTTTGGCCTCTAGTATGCAAAACTTTCTCAGTTACTAAAAAAGGGAATATGTAGAACTGAATCGACCTCCACACGTAACTAAAGTCCAAAAAAATAACCAATAAATAAAAGACTGAACAAGTCTAAACAAACCACCTGAGCCAAACTATCTAGGGTCAATATCAGTTTTAACAAGAAAATAATTTTAGGCTTGGACAAAGATTAGTGCACAAACAAGTCTGATTATTATCTCCTGACCCTGGTTACGGAAGTAACCACTAGCCAGAGCATAATATTAAATCTGAGAACCACCATCTTTTAATTAGCTTAAAGCCAACAACCAAATAAATGGGATACATTATCTCCAATTACACCCACAAAACCACAACATGTTATCAATAGACTAAATATTTAAGTCTAAAGCAAATGCTTCAATAATTTGCATACCACAAACATGAGCAATCATGCATGTCAAAAGGGCATAAGATGCAATATTAAATGGAACGCCCAGGCCCATGTCAGCAGATCGCTGATACATTTGACATGATAACTCCCCGTGTGCTACATAAAACTGCAAAAGTTAAAAATTAAAAATATCAATATGTGGAATAAGTGTGGAAGGGGCAATTTTTCAAAGAAAAACCTGAATTAAGCTGCAGACCTGTGCAAACATGTGGCAGGGTGGAAGTGCCATTAATTTAAGATCAGATGGATTCCATGCAGAGAGAATAATTCGCCGATCATCAGGATTATGCTTTATCTTGTTAATAACATCTAAAAGCTGATCAAACCCTTGACCGGAGTAGTCATGATGCATGTCAGTATATCTATAAAATGTAAGGCATCGAATAAAGAGTTGAGCAATTCCACACAAAACAATCTATTGTAATACCAACAGGAAAAAAAAAACAAAAAGGTATAGTTTCCCTACCTGGCACCAAAGTGCCTCCATTGAAACCCATAAACAGGTCCCAAGTCGCCCTCCTCCCTCTCTGTCAAACCAACACTGCAATAAAAAAATGTAAAGCCAATTACAAACTGCAACATAAAGAAAAATGTACAATTTGTACTTAAAAGTTAAAATATATAGTCATGCTTGCCCATCAAGGTATTCTCTGGATGCATTGCCATCCCAAATATGAATGCCTTTTTCCTGTAGCACCTGTCAATATACCTTGTTTTCAGAATGAAGTTCATATAATAAAATCTACCATAACAGTAAAAGATTCCTTGATAACTGAAAAATAAAACACCTCATGCAAGTGAAATACTGCGATTGAAAGTTTAGTCCATACCCTTTATTTCTAAGACACTGATAAAGAATCAGAAGATAAGCAAGTGAAAACTGTGCTATCATCAAGCCATCTTATATTCTAAATCCACAGCATCTCAGATACATAATACATTATTTGTTTCACTATACAATATAAAGTCAACTCCATGAATGTCCTTAATGACCAGCAGGATTGCAACCCAACTTATGTAGATACTAGATAGGCAGAGAGCAAGCCTAGAAACTCTTCAAAACAGAGACAGGTTCAAGACGGCAGAAATGAGTTCTCCTTGAGCATGGGAAACATTTACTACTTTATTTTTATGTATCTTGACATTTTGTACTATGAAGGTAATGCTGATAAAAGAATGCAATTATATTTATAATAAATTCAATAAATTGTAAAACAAGCAATACTATGAATATGAGTTAGTTTGGAAGCACCTGAGCCTTCTACATGTTTACATCTATTCAAATCCAAGCTCAAACGATATATAAAATACACCAACCTCATGTTCCCCAATATTTGGCTCATGTCAGCTTGTTTGTGACCAAACTAAGGATAGGTGAGGATTTGTGTATGAAAAAAGATAGGCAGAAGATATCATTACCTTGGCATTCGTTGACCCACTGATAAACCAAAGAAGCTCTTCAACAACCCCTCGCCAAAATACTCTCTACAATCAATTGAAGAAATCAAGTGAAATTCTCTACCAAAATTTACAAATAGATATTCCCCTTCCATAGCAAACATCCAAAGTAGTAAACACAATAATTATCAAAACCAAAGGAAAAAGAAAAGACTTCACACAAAAGACAAGTTGTTTTACACCTCAGATCAAACACATCTTAAACCATAATCTCTACTACATGCCTTAGTTGTTAGAAGAGGAAAGCTTCCGTGCAGATTGAACCTCATCTGTGGAAATATAGAGACAAAGTCAGCATATAAACTATAGCAACCCTTAATATCCCAATTGAAAGTCAAAACGTTACCTGGCAACCAAATTTTGACAAGGTACCAGTCCCTGTCCTATCATCCTTAGTTGTACCTTCAGCAATGATGTCTTGAACCAGCTTAAGATATAGATACTCCTCATGTCTCTCAGAAATCATTTTAGGAAGAAAAGAAAATTCCTTGACCTCAAATTTCATGGACTCAGAATTATTATCAAGAAGTTGATCAATGTTCTGACCCGGGGACTCTGGAGCAGAACTCCGCACACGCACATAAGTGGTGAAACAATAGCGGATGTTGTTTTCCACTTTAGGAAAGGATGAGTACCATGGCCGAAACATAGTGAAATCAACTGGAGGCATAAAAGTGTCACACTCAATACTTGACTGAATTTCTGTTAAGTGGATAGCTTCACATCCAGGCGCATTGAGAGCCTCTCTGTACATGAAAATTATCAGCTATAACAAAGAAAGAGCTTAACATGAAAAGGAAGGAGCGGATGAAGAACAAAATATTTTAAAGAAAGATGTACCTAAATATCTGACCACCTCCTATAACAAATACTTTCTCAATTGACAGAGAGTAAGGAGAAGCAGCTAACAGTTCCAATGCAGACGACATGCTTCCACATATAACAACATTCTCTGCTGTTGCAATATCAAAGCTGCCTGAGCGAGTAAGAACAACATTAAGGCGACCAGAAAGAGGCCTGTACTCAAGAGGGATACTCTCCCATGTTTTCCTTCCCATTACAATGGCATTCTTCTTCCCAGGATCGGATGTTTTCACAGTAATGTCCTTAAAAAACTTGAGATCAGTGGGCAATCTCCAGGGTAATTTCCCATCCTTACCGATGCCCCAATCTTGAGTGGCAGCCACTAACACTTGGTAAGTCCTTCGCAGGTTAGTTAGTGGATTGACACTGCCCTTGCTGTATCCATTGGACATTACAGAAGAATCACCAGCCATTATAGAACTCAAACGTCGACAGAAACTTAAAGATGGTGTCTGAAAACAAGGACTGCACAACCAATTCTTTTGGAAGTGCAAAGGAATCTGAAACCCAAAAGGGTAATAATTAAAATTTAAAAAGGTAATAATAAATGACACCAGTCATGCACAAAAAAAAACACTGATGAAGGGAATACAACATACTGTTAGAAAAAAACAGAAACTGAACAAAAAAGTTATACAACTAAGACCTAAGTTGCTTTAAAGCTGATTAATAGAGAGAGGGGGCATAACCCCATATTTCAGCAAGAACTGGTGCAGCTAATGCGTGTCACACAATGGGGCAAAACAGTGACCCTAAGACCCTATGTTTTGGCTTCACAAAAAAATGAGAATGTTCACAAAGATTCAGCAATAAAATTTGGAACCACCAAACCAGTAATAACAAAATTTCCCAAATCAAAACACACACATGTGACAATATAACTGCACAAGAGACACATAAGAAGTTGAACCGTTTTCTACACTAGCAAAACCGCTGAGGAAAATAGAGAGATTACAAAACAAAAACAAAGTAACCATCTAAAGTAAAAACACATGCAACATAATATTGACACAAAAGAAAGCATAAAATAGAAAATGTGAAGAAGGAACTGACCGATGTCAAGCCGAAGCGCGTAATTTTGAAAGGAATATGACCTAACAAGGTGCAAAGTTCCACGAACTTTTTCAACTCAGGATCATTATCAAAGTACAAACAGAAAGAATGTTTATATTTATATTATAATTATAATAAGAAGGAGAAGAGGTCATAAGAAAATGAAAGAAAAAAGTGAGGAATAAAGTAGCTGCTGAGAGTGAGAAAAACCGCTATGGATTTTTTTTTCGCAGAGAAACGGGAAAAAAAAAAGCCGACCCCACCTAGTGGGATAAGGCGTTGTTGTTGTTATAAAGAGACGGGAAGAAAACGGGTCGGGTGAGTGTCCGATCCGATTGGGTTATATCGGGTCTAGAGTCGGGTCATGAATCAGCATGAACGCGAAATTGAAGGCCAGGGAAGCAAGGGTTCTTTAGGGTTTAGTAGTTTATGGAGCGAATCAAATTGTTTAAAAAGGGTGGATCCGACCCTAATTAATTGGATTGGAACAACTTCAATCAATCTACATGAAGAAGACATTTGTGGGGAGAGAAGTTTTTTATGTTTAGGAATTATTCTTGAAAATATATGAATGCTGGAAATCATATTTTCTGGTAATAAATAAAATGTGTTTAGTTAGCTAATGAGAATTTTTAAATAATTTTTTTATGAATGGAAGAATTACATATAATTTTACTGATTATTTTAATTATTTATCATATTATATAATTTAATTAAAAAAATAGATGATGTTTTCACTATAATAAAAGAAATCCAAAAAGTAAAAATCTCACGATCTCACCTCCTTTCATGAAAAAGTTTTTATTTGAAGTTGATTTAAAAAATATTTCTAAAAAATATCTTTTTCATACATGTTAATTTTTTAAAATACATACCAAATATAAAAAACTAAATTTTTCTACCTATAATTTTCGAGAAATAAAATAATTTTCTCCCAGCAAAAGCCCTGCATACATGTAATCCCAATATTTTTATCTTCTAATTATAATTAGCGTCTATTTAGTATATGAAATTAAGCCTGAAATTTGAGAGTTAAAGTTATAATCAAATTATAAAATAATATAAAATTATTAGAATCTACAATATTCCTCTTGAGGTTACACACATTTTTTATATTATTTTATCTTTTAATTATAAATTAGCATTCATTTGACAATTGATATTATCTTCTCAGTCATGACAATTATTTATACCCTTCAACTATTGGCTTAAATATTATATTTTTCATACATGACACATCTCTTTTTTAATTTAGGTTAAATTAATGATTTGATTCCAAGTTTTACTATTCATTATTTTTACTTCTTACAGTTTGAAAGTAATTTTTTTAATCTTTATAATTTATATTTTAATTATTTTTTAGTCTTTATAATTTAAAAGTGTTATTTTTAGTCCTTATAATTTGTATTTTAATTATCTTTTAATCTCTATCATTTTAAAAGTGATTTTTTAGTTCCCAATAATATGTATTTTAATTACCTTAAATATATATAAATAATTAATTATAAATTATCGACTATTTTTTTATTACAAATTATCTTGTGATAGATTAGTTACGAATTAGTTGCTAATATTTTTTTAGTTAATTGTAATTGATAATATTACTCATATTTTGGTGGTAAGGACTAAAAGGGAATTAAAATATAAAGTATAGAGACTAAAAATACAACTTTCAAATTATAAGGACTAAAAGAAAATTAAAATACAAATAACAAGACTAAAAAAATCACTTTCAAACTACAAATATAAGTTAGAGGATTAAAAAAATCACTTTCAAACTATAGGAATTAAAAAGATACGAATCGTGAAACTACTTAATTTATTATATAAAATATATTTTTTATCTTACTACTTAATATTTTAAAATAGATTGTTTTTGTTAGTCTTAATATTTCAAGTTAATAGAGTGTCACATCTTTGATTTGATTAAGTGATCATGTGACATGTTAACGGTAACGAACTTAAAGTAAATAGATATCAAAAATAAAAATTTGAACACAAAAAAAAGGTAGCTCCTGAAATGTGCAAGGGAGATGGAGATGATGGCATAATGTATATACCAAGGAAGCAAGACGTTCTGAGCTGCGTGGGGGATGACGTAGGCTTTCATTTAATTTTTAGTGAGTGGTAGGACTTAGGAGTAGTAGGAGGCATGATATACATTAATATGTGGAAGAATGGATGAGCTGGTATAACTATATAAGTGTTGCGTGGAAAAGAATAATATGTCATATGTGATTGTGAAGCAACGGAGTGGCTTGCATTTCGGCAAATCCAACTCTCATAGCATCTGAAGCTTACAAAGAATCACCTAATCGAAGACCTCTTCGACGGAAAATGACGATAAATAAACATAAAACAAAGAAAAAATATCAAACTCTAAAATTGTCTACTAGTTCTACCAACCTGGCTTACCGTTTTAGCCTTTGTATATCCCATTACGCGCCCCCACTTTGAGCGATTTATTTGGATAATATATTTGCACTTTTCTCTTGTTTTTTGCAACCCCTGCATTCTTGTGTAAGTCAAGGTATCATCTAAGATAGTTCTTTCATCTTCTCCTCCTTCATTAACTATGAATATATGATGATGTTCATTCATGCATAAACTCAGCGTACCATCTTATAGCGTGTTTGTTTGTTTTAGCCCGTTCTCACTTTTATTGGCATTTCTAGTTGCATGCATGAGCAGCATTTGATCATTTAGATTTAAGATTTCTTTCTTTTGCTAGTTTTCTTTTTGGCCATGCATGCTAATGGTTGATTATTTTTGGAGCTTCTTGAGACGTTTTTCAGGGTTAAGGTGCAGGTGTACGTGAAGGCTCCATTGTGGGCAATTGATGTATTCTAGTACTTGATTTTCTTCTGCCTTAGGGCTGCTTTTGCTCTTTTAAGTAAGTTTATTAATCATGACTGACATCATGTCCGCACCTGTTGACCTACCCATGAAACTTGGTAAGTCTAATTCCTTGAATTTCATAGTATTTCACAACATCCTCTGCAGTTTCACTTATATTTTATGCATGCGCAATGAAATCTTTATCTAAATTATTACACTAGCTAGAATGTCGAGTGGTTCACCACAACAATTTTGCAGGCCATCATAGTTCATAGACAAACATTTTATATTTAGATGTGCCGTTTACAGAAATGGGGGTCAATGATTGAGATGCACATGACTGACTTCTTGAATGGTTTGGTTTCCATTGCAACATCTTTAATGTTGAGTTCCAAACAAAGACAACGGATTAATGTTATTGGTTTACATAATTAATGTACCTATAAAATTGAGAGGATATAAACTTTACAACTATTAATGCATTCAATGCTATGCTGCTATTCATTAATTGTTGGTTAGATAACAAACGTAAAGCATTTATAAATCCAGATGTTATGCTCCAGGAAAAGCATGTAATTTATTTTTGCCTAGGTTGTCAATGGAAACAGGTACAACAACAGCAGTGGATGAAGATGTTTAGCGTCAGAATTTCTTTCTTTCGATTATCTTTTTCAAACTTCTGCGGCTAAATTTTACTTTCTTGCAAGCACAGGTCATGAAATTGAATATTCCGAGGATGAAAGGAAGAAAAAGCTTGGATCGTTCAAGAAGGTGGCAATCAGCGCCTCATCTAAGTTCAAGCATTCCTTTGCCAAAAGGGGGAGGAGGCACAGCAGGGTTATGTCTGTTTCTATTGAGGATGATCTTGATGCAGAAGAGTTGCAAGCAGTTGATGCTTTTCGCCAAGCACTCATCTTGGAAGAGCTATTGCCCGCAAAACATGATGATCATCATATGATGCTAAGGTAGCCTTGTGACATAGTTGCTTCTTCAGTGATTTATTTATTTACCAGCTGTAGCATGAGTAGCTTAACTTTGCTTAATGCCTTAATTTCACAGTTCTAATAATTTCTCTATAATTTAATTGTCTGATGATCCAGATTCTTGAGAGCAAGGAAGTTTGACATTGAGAAAACAAAACAAATGTGGGCAGATATGCTTAAGTGGAGGCAAGAATTTGGTGCTGACACTATCATGGAGGTATTTCCGTGCAAAAATAGGAAAATCACTCTTCATGTTGTGATCTTTTGTGTATAATTTTTTATTTATGTATCTAATTATAAATTTTTTGTCCTCAAGGATTTTGAATTCAATGAACTAGAGGAAGTTCTAAAATACTACCCACAAGGGCATCATGGGATTGACAAGGATGGCCGGCCTGTTTACATTGAAAAGTTGGGTCAGGTGGACTCTATTAAGCTGATGCAAGTAACAACAATGGAACGCTATCTCAAGTACCATGTAAGAGAGTTTGAGAGGACCTTCGCTGTTAAGTTGCCTGCGTGTTCCATCTCAGCAAAGAAGCACATTGACCAAAGTACAACTCTTTTGGATGTGCAAGGAGTGGTATGTACAAAATTCTACAGCTACATTTCAGTTCTCCAATCCCTCTGCCATAGAAAAACCAATAGGAGATAAGGACTATTGTTACATCTCAAATGATAGATCATCATAGACATAAATTTAACAAAGCAATGTCCATTTCCAATTATTTGTGGTGGATATCGTATTAATTGCTATTATGTATTTCACATGGAAAGAAGTTTCACACAATTGCTGACTAGCAATGCTTTCTCAGGGTCTTAAAAGTTTGAACAAAGCTGCAAGGGATCTCCTCCAGAGGCTTCAGAAAATTGACGGTGACAACTACCCTGAGGTACTGCCTTATTTTATCTACTAGGCATGGAAACAGTTTGAATGGCCTCCTAAATTTACCCTAATTGAACTTTTCTTTCTACAGTCACTGAACCGTATGTTCATCATCAATGCTGGTTCTGGATTTAGGCTCTTGTGGAACTCCATTAAGTCATTCCTAGATCCCAAGACCACCTCAAAAATCCATGTAAACCTTTTTAGTGTGCTGATCAATTTGAACCAAGGTTGATTTTCATTTAAGCATGGACACTGAACATGTTAATGATTTATTGACCAGGTCCTAGGTAATAAATACCAGAGGAAGTTGCTTGAAATCATTGATGCCAGGTTAAATTTATCTCCTTTCTCATTGAAGTACTATTTTATTTCATACTCATCATAGAGATGTAGGCTATCCAAGGTCACCCTGTGACATAATTTGGAATTGAGTAGTGTTAACTCTTCATGACCATAAATATTCATTGATTTATAAACAAAAAATTAACTATGTTCCTTAAGACCATAAGTAACACCTCAGTTCTCTATTGTATTTACCAGTGAACTTCCAGAGTTCTTGGGTGGTACTTGTACTTGTGCAGATAAAGGTGGTTGTATGCTTTCTGACAAGGGTCCATGGAATGACCCAGATATCTTGAAGGTAGTTTACTGCAGAAAGATAAGTTTCTCTAGTTATAATAGCAAAGAAAAACAATGAAGCATTTCTTCTGAATGAATTAGATGGTTCACAATGGCGAGGGCAAATGCAAGAGAAAAACCTTATCTGGGATTGAGGAGAAAACAATCATAGAAGATGGTACAGCACATCAAAATGTAGTAAGTTTCCTAATTTTTGGCAATTTTAGAGTGCAAAGATCTGTCCTGAAACTTCTTTGCCAGAATATTTTATAACTAAATATACATTTTTTTTCTTGCCTATAATATTATTAAGGGAAACAAAGAATCATTTCCAGAGACATACGATGTTGATGAACAATGTTTATCTCCAAAAAAGCAATGTGCTGTGTATAAATATGACGCATTTGTCCCTGTGCTGGGCAAGCCAGTCGATTCATCTTGGAATAAATTAACACAGAAAGATAAAGATGCTCTTTCTAAAGGTATTATTACATACTATACTGCTATATAAAATGAATTTTCCTTTGCTTTCTAATATAACAGATATTTCTGGATGCTTTTGTTAAAATTGTAAATTTATTTTCCAAAATGTGCAGATTGTTTTCCTAGCAAGACTTGTGATGGGTATAGCAATCACTTTGTTGGAGGAATCATGGCCATTGTTATGGGAATTGTAACAGTGATCCGCTTGACAAGGAACATGCCAAGGAAAATCACTGAAGCAATAGTGTATGGCAGCAGCTCAGGGTATTATGATGGCACTATGATGAAAGCACCCACCATTTCATGCAATGATTACATGGCAGTGATGAAGCGCATGGCTGAACTTGAAGAGAAAGTCACTGTCCTCAGCATGAGACCTGTCATTCCACACGAAAAAGAGGAAGTGCTGAATAATGCTCTGTGCAGAGTCACCACTCTCGAACAAGACTTGGTTGCAACCAAAAAGGTTTACCGCTTTTCCTTCATACTTCAATGCCATAACATAATAGAGCCTCTTCCGTTTTTGTATTTTAATTTGGCTTTCTATTTCGACTTTAGGCACTTGATGATGCACTTGCTCGACAAGTAGAACTCCAAGCTCAAATTGACAAGAAGAAGAACAGCAACAAGAAGTTGGTATGTCATACCATTACCAGCCATACATTTCTATAAATTTCTTCTATCTATAGACTTCTTCTACTCACTTTTTTGGTTTGTGATTACAGTTCCGCTTCCGCTGTTTCGCTACGTGATTTCAAATGTTTTACTGCATCAGGAAGAGTTGTAAAACTGGAGGTTTTCTACTTCGACTGCCTATTCAGTGTTTGATTAAAAACTTCTGTCCAATATAAAGTTTGCCATCCCTTGAAAATATCGTGCATATGCTGGATAAAATTAAGGCATGGTTTTGTTTTAAAAAAAATCATTTTAACATGAGAATTACTGGTTTTTGAAGATGTTTTGTGTAAACAATTTTTCTGGAAGTATCGTGTGCATTCACATAATCATGACATATATTTTTCCCTTTCACTTTAACTGGTATTCCTAATAACTGCCCCCAAAATAGAATATTAAAATCTTGCTTTCTTTCCTAAAATCATTGAATAAAAGAGCATATAATATTAACGTTATCAATTGCGTCTAAAGTAATACCTTAATCAATGTATTGACAACATCAATAAAAAAGGAAGACTTCATCTAGCCAACAACTCTATTAGTAATTTTTATTTTATTCATGAAAATTAAAGCCAATGTCTGGGTTTTATGATAGCTTATTCTTCGTATTTAACCAACTGAATTAGGCTCTCCCTTGACACAACTACCTATCAATATTTTACCAACCGAATGTGCTTTGATATATCTATTCTAAGATCAGCAAGTTTGTATGCCACAGCTTTACGATAGCTTACAAATAAATGATCGGCCTAGACACCAAAACACCTTAGCAAGATATTTCTTCTGTCCCACCCCGCAAATAGATTCTAATTAGGACATTGCCTTTAGAGAGTAACTGCTACCAACTAGGAAGCCGTCACACTAGGAAAAATAAAAGATAGAGCAACATCTACTTTTTGAACAAAGCAGATCTACGGAAACCAGAGGAGAAGGTTAGTAGGCAAATCCTAATCGGGCACATGAATCGGTTAGGCATTAATCAGGTTTTAGCACTACTGAGAAAATACTCAGCACAAGTAAACGAGAGATAGGAGGGGAAAAAGCTTTTCGACTAACAAAGGCAAACAAATTGTAACAAGGATAGATGAAGGTATGACCATAACAAAAGCAAAAAGGCTCGTGTTTTACAAGCCAGCAAAGATAGCATTCTGAATATACACACGTTGAAACAATTCTCCATTATGTTTACTCGTATACTGAAAATCAGTGGTCAGAGTTACATCATGCGCAAGGTTAACATTCCTTAAGAACAACCTGCACTTTGAGACATCCTCTGCAGAATCTCTTTCCCATTCATAAATCTCACCAGCAAAACTTCTTTTTCTGATAAAAACACAGGAAACAGAAAGATGAAAATTTTGATGCATGTCAAGGTTTTAACTTTATTCAAAAGATAGACTTGCCAACTTACCCGCAACTTGGCTTCTTCTTGTCTGTCAATGTAAGCAAGCAGCTCTTCTTGCCTCATTAATGCATCATATAGAGCCTATGCAGAATTCATCAAATCCAAATGTTAGAGTTAGGGGCTCAGGTAAGCAATCAATGAGACACTCTATTCTTCATATCTCCACCCTATACTATGCCATTTCGGAATGCACAAACAAACCTCGATTCCATGCAGATGTTAATTTATTTTCTATGCCGTAATGTAAGTCAGAGTCATGAAGCAATGGCATGTTTTTAGTTTTAAACTTAAAGATGATAATAATAATAATAATAAATAAAAGAGGAAAAAGAAGAAATGGATATATCTCAATGCTTTACACATGTACTCCATAAATATATAGAGCATTGGCATGACAGCATAATCTTCAAATCTATGAAGCACAGACACTTCAACCCCTTGTCATGTCCGGTGTCCGACACGCGTCTATGTCAATGTCCGACACCGACACAACACCCGTACTACGTTCTATATTTTGGACATTACAGGTGTCCACGTATCCGTGTCCGGTGTCCGTGCTTCATAGCTTCAAATAGTAACTAAAATATCATAAGCATCCTACCTTTTTAGTAGCAATTAACTCAGCTTCCAAAGCATCCACCCGGCATACAGCAGCATTCAACAATTCCTCTTTCTCATAAGGCATCTCAGATGGCTTAGATTGGAGTGTGTCAACCTTCTCTTCAAGCTCACCTAACCTTTTCAGCATGGAGGGAAGGAGATTTTCCTCTGTACATGATGGAGTTGATGAAGGAGGAAGAACTTCCATGTTTGTTGTATCAGGAGGTGGTTTTGAAGTACTCTTATCATCATTGGAAGATAATGCTGGAAATTTCTTGGTCACAGGGTATGCAACTTGGCGTAAGAGAGTTAATACAGTCAAGAAGAAGATAGACAGTGCTACCCACATCCGAGCTTGAATCCCTTCAGGAGTTTTCTGAGTGTCAGGAGGAGGTGCTCCTGTATTGAAATTCAATTTAATTATTCCGGAGAAAATTGCATCAAACAATTCAAATCAAGTTGCACTGTTAAGCAACAAAAATCAACTTAGATACAGGTCCTAGGAATTGTTTAAATCTTTATATGACTCTAACAGACCTATCACAAGCCTTTTGACTTTTAAGTCTAGACAAAGTCAGGATACTATGTCAAGGATCCATAGTTGTCAATCCCAGGGCAGAGACCCCAAAAACTCTAGCATGAGCACGAATAGCAAGGTGACTGTTACTGAAGATTAAGCGTACAACATAAATAATGTATACCTACACATATAAATAGTAAAAAATAAACAAAAAAAATCCCAAAATTAAAGACATGTTCTTCAACAATTGAAAGTTATAGTGACATAGTCTAGACTCACAATCACCATAAATCTAAGGCATAACTAATAAGTCAATGACAACCAAAGTCAAGGAGCATAAAGCCTATCAAAATACCATAGCTTTAGAAGCATTTGTGCAACTGGGTAAATTTTCAATGAATAAGCAAATAATGAGAGGATTCATCAAAAGAGTACATCAATAAATACTAGGCCATAAGTCACTAACCTTTAGAGGTGTAAGACCTCTGTAGAGATGCTTGCTTCTTCCAACCAGCATCAACAGGTATGTCTACCATTGGAACATATTCATCATACCCAGACAAGTTGCTGGCATAGCTTGTTTTTCCTACTATCTTAGCCTGACAAAGAACACAAATGCGAACAACTTTTATATTTGGGACAGAATGGGCCAAATCCTATAAACAGGTTCCTTAACATTTTATTTTGATCATCTTCGTGATATTTTCAAGTATTACAGAACGATTCTAATTATTGTATATTTATATGAATACAATACACAATATAATATGTGCAAGAATTACGAAATAAAACTTTATTGGCATTTTAATGTTACTATGTTAACAAGGAGTGTTCATAAACTGATCCAATTTAGTGCAAACCAAATAAATCAAAAACCCAAAAAAAGAAAAATATATATAGAGAGAGAGAGAGTAATTGGCTTATGAAATAATATTTTTTATGCTTCAAATTAGTTTTTATTATACTTATTGTGTATTTCTGGATTTATTTACTACTTCCCAAAAAAGTATAAATACAACAAAACTAATCCAATCAAAACTGCTTTTGATCAGATTAGTTGGATCAGATCTGAATTTAAAACGAAATTGATAGGATGGTAAAATAAGAACATTGATGGGATTGGGTCAATTACTTTTCCTCTCAAAACCGATCCAATCAAATCCACAAACACTCCTAATTTAACTAGGCAGGAGAGTGTGCACACAATAAGAGAATCATAGCAACTTCTCTAATAAGTTAAAACTCACTTCCTCATGAACAGGGGTCAACGTAAGGTGTGAATAACTCTTCATCGCTTTTGGAGAGGATATATCTTCGGCTTCTGACCCTGATTCAGCAGTGGATGTATCACTGCCTTTTACCTGTTAGGTAAAGGTAATAAAATTAAATATGATAAATGATGAATAGAACATTCAGGAAAAGGTATGAAGGGATTAAATTTGGTTCCATCCAAAAATGAAGTACCATCGGGTATCCTGGCTTGGCATACACAATAACCTTTCTTTCATTGTTAAGAACTTTTACAACTTGTTTTGACCGCCATGCTCCACCAGTGAGAACCATCTGTGGAAAATTCACATGCAATCAACTGTCAGCCTATTACAACTCAAACTGACATAGTATAACTATAAAATATCAACCAAGAACAGCATATAACCTTGAATATATCAGGGTTTTTCCAGGGGCCTTTATCAGATCTAAGGCAACCTCCCTGATCTTCACAAGTGCAGGTACCTCCCAGAAATTCTGGCAACTCACTTCATCATGTGCACAATTATATATTAGGCATTTAGAAGGATCATGTAAATTTTAGCAGTGCAAAAAATTACGAAGCATTAGTCAATGGAAAAGAAAAACATAATAACATGTAGAGATTAATATAAACATATAAAAAATGGAGCCATTAAGTACCTGGCATCTATAACTTCAAGCAATTTGCTTTGATACTTGTTTCCAAGAACCTGAGTAATGTTTCCAAAGAAGCATCAAGCAGTTTCAGCAGTCTTAAACCATCATTAAACAGATCATTAAATAGCTAGAAGAGGGTATTTATACATACATGAATCTTAGAAGTTGTTTTGGGATCGAGAAAAGACTTGACAGTGTTCCACAACAGCCTAAATCCAGGCCCAGCATTTATAATAAACATTTGGCAAAGAGTCTGTATCATTAATAAAAGAATCATCAGTCCACTGTTACCATAGTATATCATCTTTCGAATTTGCAATAACTGACAAAACCAGCATTCCAAAAGAAAATAGCAATTAATTACACGTGACAGGGAACAAGACAACACACCTCAGGGTAATTATCACCATCAATCTTCTGCAATCGGGTAATAAGTTCCCGGGCAGACTTTGTAAAGTTCTTAAGGCCCTGATGATGTCAATTATACAACAAAAATGTTACTTGTATGTTATATAACTTTAGTTTACAGTAGTCAACGCAAAGATGAAAAATTAGAGGTAACATAATACCACTCCGTGAACATCTAAGATTGTGGTGCTGGAATCAATGTGCCTCTTGGCAGCAATAGAGCAAGCAGGAAACTTGATTGCAAAAGCTTTCTCAAACTCCTGCACATGGTACTTCACATATCTATCCAAAGTTGTAACTTGCATAAGTTTGTTAGGATCGACCTTTCCAAGTCTTTCAATATAAACAGGCCTTCCCTCCTTGTCGACGCCATGATGGCCATGTGGATAATACTTCACGACTTCATCTAACTCCTTGAACTCAAAATCCTGATGAAAACATGAAACAGTAGGTAAGCCAATCAATCAATGAAAAGCATGTCGTGTTCCTTGTACTCAAACCTGCCAAAGCAGAAGCCAAATAAATGTCCCAAATTCCAACTGCATTTACCTGCACAATAGTATCAGCACCAAACTCCTTCCTCCATTGTAGCATGTCAGTCCACATATGCTTTGCCTTTTCAATATCAAACTTCCTCGCTTTCAAAAATCTTTAAAATCAATAATTAAGAAATTCCAGGTATAAGTTCATTCGTCCAAAATCATAAGTAATATAACACCAAAATAGGGTTCCATTCTTAATTTTTTTCAAGAACATTAGCATGTGCACACAGCACTACACATCAAGGTTTTAATAATCGGTCCATTTCGGCCATAAGTCAAGGTTTTTGGAGTATTCACAACCACAATTGTGGCCGCATCAGCCCCAATTGTCCCCAATTTCCCACAATATCAAGGAATGTAACGAAATTGAGACTACGGACGGCAATTTAAAACCTTGGTACATGTAATACCTTTTTTGCTACTGAAATTCTTGTGGGGGAGGTTGTTACCTTAACATCATATGGTAATCATCAAAGGCTTCGGGGAGCAATTCGTCCATGATCAAGGATTGGCGAAAGGCGTCGACAGCCTGGAGCTCCTCGAAATCGCGAACGTCCTCAATTGAAACGGAGCTAACACGGCCATCGCTTTTCCTCCTGCTACTCTTCTTTCTAAGAGTGTGTTTGAATTTGGAGGATGCATTAAGTGCCTTCTTTTTGAGAGATCCAATTCTGGTCCTCCTTTCATCCTCGGAGTTCTCGAAGTCAGATCTCCTCTCCTTCTTCTCGTCACTGCCCGAAAACCCCTCAAAGCCTGCCAAAATCCAGAATCAATCAATCAATCAATCAAACCACAAGATTGTGGTGTCACAACAGTTAAGGAAGAGGGACTCACAAGGTCTGGCAAAACGATCGAGGGGACCGGACATTGTGGTTGCGATGATCAATTGCGAGACAAACACATAAAGGAGTCAGAAACCCTAAGAATCGATTCCAAGGTACGTGAATTGAATTGGGTGAGATGAGATGATAATAATTAAAATAAATAAATAATCGGCGTTACAGCTAGAGACAGGAAAGGGAAAGAGAGCGCGTGGGATTGTTGTTTGCGGTGTTATATATTAGGAGCTGAAGAAGGAAGAAGAGTGTGGGTCCCGCTTAGGTTGACACGTGGCGGTTGCGGATGTCAGAAGGTTCAGAGAATGAGCCAATAGTCTTCATTCCCTCAGGGGAAGCATTTTGTGACAGCTTTCACACTCATCTCTGCCTTTCAATGTTTTCTAAAATAAACAGAAAATAAGTTTTTTTCATTAAAAAAATTTACATGAATTGGATTGAAAAACTCACCTAGAGTCATGTCTCAAAGTTTAATAAGTATTTATAAAAATATTTGTAAATTGTAATTTTTTTTTTTGGAATACGAGTTATGTACAAAAATAATTCAGTAAAGTCTGCTCAGAAAATTATTTTCATTAAAGTAATTCAACTTTAACACAAATTAATCTTAAATCTTTGTAAAATATAAGTTATATACAAATAATTTAAAATAATTCTATCTTATTATTTAATCACAAATTCATATTATTTTATAATAATTATTTTAAAATTTAAATTCATTATGGTTTTTTATTGACCAATAATATAAAAGTATTTTACATAATCAACATCACCATTAAAAAAAATTAATTTCACTTTTAACATTTTTTAACTTGGATTTCCTAATTTTGGTTCCAAGTTTTATATAAAATAAAAACTACTCACACAAAGGTACTCTATAAAAATATTTATTACTTCATCAAATTTTTAAAACGACATTTAATTTGAAATAAATATTTTTTTTTACTAAAATGTCATATAAACTAGAATGGACGAAGTATATAATTTCTTAAATAATAATATATAATCATATGTTATCCTATTTTATGGTTGAGGTACATTAGATAATATCAATATATGGTATTAAAGTTTAATAAATATGTATTATGAATGTCAAAGACTTCAAACATAGAGTAATTGTTATCGAAATCAATGATAATACAAAAGAAGTTATACTAACAACGCATTTTTTTTCTCTCATGATAATGCGTGTACATGCGCACACGTCATTTTATCATAATTATATGTTATATTTTTAAAATTAATTTGTAATATATTTTTTACTTTTAAATTATTGATTACTTTTTAAATTATCAAAATTATATCTTTTTTTAAAATTTTGTACATTATTTCATTTTCTATAATCTAAAAATTATATAAAAATTGAATAAAATACCATTGACACAATTAACATTAAATATTTTATAACAAATTACATATTTTTAAGAATTAATTAATATATTTTAAAATTTTAAAATATTACTTTATTTTTAAATTATAAAAATATCTTTATATCCCTTCTTAAATTTTCTGCATTATTTCATTTTCTAAATTATAAAATTGACTAAAATATTAATGGCACAAATAACATTAAATGTTTAATAATGATTTTTCATTTCATTTTATAAAAATAAATTTATAATATATATTTAATTTTTAAATTATTATTTCCTTTTAAAATTATAAAAAAAATATCTTTAATCTTCCTTCTGAAATTTTATACATTATTTTATTTTCTAAATTGTAAAAATCATTTATAAATTGACTAAAATATCAATGACTCAGTTAACATTAAACATTTTATAATAAATTACATATCATTTTTAAAAAAAATTATAATATTAATTTTTGTTTCATTAAATTTAGGATTAAACTGACAACATTTATAAATTTAGAGAACAAAATAGTTATTTACTCAATTTTTAAAAGTGCTATATAAATTTCTTATCTATTTATTTAATGTGTATTTATTTTTTTAACTAAGTATAAAGTTCTACCGATGATTATCAAAAAAAAAAGTTCTACTGATAAAATTCTTCGAATAATAATTATAATAAGTACAAAACATTTTTTCAAATAATATATTTTATATAAAAATTATAATACATCTAGAGTTATAAAGCGGCGGACATATCAATTTAACATTTCCAACAGAAACATTCATGAATTACAAAAGATAATTGATAATTGTTTTCTCACACTAAATAAAACAAAAAACAAAAAAAAAAAAAAACATGTTACCACCAGAGGCCGCAGCCCACAGTTGTTGCATGGAAGACTAGAGAGTCGTTTGAGTATGGAACGTTTGGAACTTTTACATGGTCATAATTAAAAAAATTATGGTTCTTATAACAGATTCTTTAATTTATTTTATAACTTTGATAACTAAATTACAAGTATAACACAAACTCTTGTGTATAATAAGAAAATGCTAGCTCCTATTAAATAAATATGTTTTTAAGCTATTTGTCTTAATATACCTTAAGTACTATTCAAATCAAAACTGTGGTTTGTAAATTATCTGAAAATTACAGGCATTTAGTTGTGTTTAATTAATCTTTTGTTTTTAAATTAATCCTTAAAGCTTTTATAATTGTGTTTAGAAAGATATTTTACACTAAACTCAAGTCTGAATAAAACAAGCTCAGTAAAACTCACGGCACTTTTCTCTTTTTGTTATAAATTGTGTTTTTCAAAAATAAAGATTGTCTATATCTTAAATTGCATTTCTTGCAATTCAACTTTCTTGTCTTAATCAAATTGACTTGTATACCAAAATATAGAATTATAGAAATCAACTTGATTTTGATGCAAACAACAAAGAACAACTTGACTAAAGAAGGAAAACTTGTATAGCGAAATATTAAAATATAAACCAATTTGGCTTGTTTTTTAAAAAAACAGTTTGACTTAGTGCATTTCTAACGCATCAATCATACTCAGTTATTATTAAGTAAAGTATGGGAATTTTGAGTTGATAAACACTTGCATAGACACAACCCGGGCCCAAATGTGAAGTGGTAGACATATCCAATAAAAAGGTGACATTTCATCATGATATAACAAAATAATATTAAATTAAAGTAAAAAAATAATAAAAGACACACTTCTTCTTTGGGTCTCCCTGATTGTCATCTTCTCCCTCTCTTTCATCTTTCATAACTTCCAGGCTTCCACCATTCTTCTCTCTACCTTCTATTTCCGAATTCAACCTTAATTTCGCCTTCCCAAATTTCGGAATAGAAAGAAATGAGAAATCTGTCAAGTTTAGGATAAAACAATATAAATATATATAATATATTCATTCATCTTTCTTTTTTAACATGTTGTGAACTCCTTTTGGCATATTTTTATGAATAAAGATTATTTCACTGTCTTGACAAGATACCAATATTTTCACAGTGAAAAGGTACAACGAAATAAAAAATCAAGAATATTAACATCTTAACCTTCGGCCACGTGAAGAGGTACACAACTTACTAGTTGGCGTTATGTATGACTGGAGAGCTGCGGCCACTGTTACAATTAACTAATACTCTATTAGTAATTGTTAATATTAACTTTTTTAAGCAATTGATAATAAATAA
The DNA here is from genome assembly GCF_000004515.6 of Glycine max. Lineage (NCBI taxonomy): Eukaryota > Viridiplantae > Streptophyta > Magnoliopsida > Fabales > Fabaceae > Glycine > Glycine max. The sequence continues at coordinate 828,086 of NC_016091.4, read as the reverse complement.
ATAACCTCACTTATTTTGTCCATATGATCAATTCGATCATTACAATTGTTATCAAAACATATTAATTTTTTAAAAAATATTGATATATCTATCCATATTTTAAGAAGAAATATCCAAAAATATTACCTTGATCACTAAGCAGTATCAGGAGTTTTTTTTATATAGAGGAAGCAGTATCAGGAGTTGATGATATAATTGCTTTGAATTTGATGAATATATCAAGTCCAATACGTCAATAACTACTAGTCTACTACCTTAGACCTTAGCTGGTTTCACCAAAAAAAGGTAATTGGGTAAAAAGACACTGATGGGCTTTGTTGAACACAACCGTCCCAATAGTTATTTTGTAATCTTTTTTTTGTTTGGGCTTTGCAGGGCATTGAAAGAGTTGGATTTTCTTGTCTTTATATTTCAAATCCTGAATCCCGTTGCACTATATATAGACCCCAAACAAATTTCAGAAGCACAATGTACAGAATAATAATAATTAGTCAAAATTTATCTCAATAATCAGTGCCGACTTTGACTGTTGAACATTGCACAAATTGCTAATATAAAACTTTAATTTTGACTGAAGAAGAACATTAAAATTTAAAAATACCTGAAGTATTAGTATTTTTATGTTTAGTTTTAGGAAAAGTTCATATGGGATTTGCTAAATAACAGGAGTTCCACCTTCTTTTTAATGAGTTTTATACTAATTTAAATTTAGTATGAGTCTAAATACCATTTAGTAATAAAAAACCACTAAAAATACACAAAACAACATTACCACTCAGCAATAAAATGTGTTGAAAAAATGAACACTTTATATTCAATTTGATCTCTTAGATTGTTAAAAAGACTAGTCCCTTAATTTTCTGACTGGGTAATTGGGTTTCTTAGTTTTTTTTTTATTTTAAACAATTGGATCATTTTCATCATGTCCTTTAAGTAAATTGATGGAAATGTCATAAGTGAGGAAGTAATTGCACAGTCGAAAAACTAAGAAATTTAATTCTAACATTTTTAATTAACTAAGGGATGAAATTGGATATCACCAAAAATGTATTAAAGATTGCATTCGGTACACAGTACACACATGTTCAAGATCTGATTCCTAGGTCTTATATCCACCCATTTCACTAGAAACTAGTAAAGTGATCCGTGTTTCACGAGTCTCAACTTGTGTATACGTTAAAATGATTAAATAATAATAATAATAATTTATTGTGTTAATGAAAAACAATTAAATAATTTAGAAATAGAAAATTTTACAAATGTGGAGTACAATATTTATCAAAATAAAGAACATAAACCATATATTATAAGACAAATATAAGTCTAAAATAAAAATACTCATTAATTATCTCTTGAGATTAAGGTCAAGTATTGTGTCAATTATAACAATCAATAATTTTAGTGATGGGTATAAATACATCAATATCATCATTATTGGTTGTTGTAATACAACATACCAAATATTACAGCATATAAATGGAATGGAATGAATCAACTCCATGAAATGGTCATTCTCGGAGAATTAACAACTCCATGAAATGGAATGAATCAACTTGCCTGTGACTATCAGCTTGTCCATCACACAAGTGGGAAAAAGACACACATATGTACATGCACACATTATAGCAATTTTTTGTTTTAGAATTTCTTATAAATAATTTTGTTTTATTTTAACTCAAAATGTAGACTTTTGTTTTTAAGGTGAAAACCACACACAATCTTTGTATGGTTAAAAGGTGAATAAGGATAACTCTAAAATATGAATGATAGACTAAAATATAAGCAAATTTTAGTAAATGTTATTTTTACTTTTGTTAGGCAATTATTTTTATCATATTTAATAATATCATCAGTATAATATCCTTCATTTATTTAAGAATTTATTTATACTGGATTTTTCATCTTTGAATGAAGGATAATTTTTAAAAAATAGACGATTTAATAAAATTGAATAATGTTAAATATTTTTCTTAACTGGTGAGTAAATTAAAAATTATAAAGATAAACACAATTGAAAAAATAATAATAATAATGAATACTATCTTAACTTTTTTAAAAAAAAAATACGAATAAAAATATTTTCAAAAATGAAATTATGGTCTATCTTTCTCCAGATAAAATAAATAAATAATTTGCAGAAGATACTCCATATTAAACAGCAATCATTAGTTCCCATATCAAGAAAAACAGAAAACAAAGAATAAGAGTATCCTCCTCTTGTCTTCTTGCAAACTTTGGATAAGGCCAGTTTGGAGATTATGCAGCGACAGCAACGTATCCAAGATATCGCCCCGTTGGGGCCCAACCCAAGCAGGCAAATACCACGACCCAATGCACAAATAGGCCCACAGTTTGGCTTGCTGCCGGCTTCCCTTACACACATTTTTTTTTTATTACTTTTATATATAAAAAATACTCATTAAAAAATTGCTAAAAAATGCATCGCAGATATAATAATTGATGATTTTCACTCTGAAGAAAAGACGAACACAATTTTAGATGTAAATAATCTTTTTATATCTTTTAAAATATTAAGTATATTTATATGTTAATTTGATATTTCTTAAATTAGTTGTTAAATCTCCCATGTCGTCTAAGATTTCATCGATATTTTAAAATATTATATATATTTTGATAACAGGGAGATTGTGGACATTGCTGTTAGTCTTGTATGTTAAGGTTTCAATTTTATTTGCGAGATAAAGGATATTATTCTCTTTTTTTTTTGTTATTTTTTGAGAGAAGTGTAGCTACAATTTTTCTCATTTCTTTTTTTTTTCTTTGCTATTAGTTTTTGGCTCTTGTACGTTGATTGCACGTATTGGTTAATATTTCTTGCATGTTTAACATGATTATATATGTTCTTACTAGAATTATCTTGTCTGAGAGCATATGTTCTACCATAGTCTTTGCTACGCTGCTCCCTTTCTTGTGTTTGATCTCCTCCTTCGGTTGATTTACTCTGTACGATGGGAGTATTTGCAATAGGACTTTGATGTTGAAGCAAGTGTAGTATGAGGTGTTTAGTGTATTATATTCTATTTTTTTAAAACAGTACTGTATTCTAATTACTCACCTATAGGTAAAAAAGAAAGAAAAATTACTTATCTCTGTAGTTGCTTGTAAAAAAAGAAAAATTACTTTCCTATAGTGTTCTTCCTCCTCAATTTATCGATGACGAAAAAGTTATCAAATTGATAATTAGGAATGAATATATGAATCTAAGTCTACAAATTGGCCCATTAAGCATACAAATTGGGTAAATAGCAGGCCTCTTTTTTAAAAATTTGTACTTGAGTTTTTGAATTTGATTCATTAAGCTCATTGACTTAATGGGTTTTATCCACAAACTTACGGATTATCCTTTAATTCACATAAGTATAATGTATAAGTATTATTAATTTATTATTTTAAGATTTTGATCTTTAATTTAGGTTGTTATTGTTATTTTTTTAAGTTTAAAATGTTGGTATATTTTAGTGATAGATTTTAACTAAAAAAAATGAAGTCAACTTTTTCTCTCTTAATTTTATACATTTTTCATTTTTTAAAAAACATTTTTAAATAATTTTTAAATTAATATTTGAATCAGTGAACCGATTTGTTTATCCGTAGATATTTATGGGCCAAATACAGACCTTGAAAAAAAATATATTTATTTCGCGAACAAAACTTATCTGCCTTGTCTAAAACATGGGTTAAGCCTTAAACGGGTTAGAGGGGTATATATACCTACCCCTATTGATACTATTAAGTAGCTTCTCCAACATAATAAGTTGTGTGCAATGGTGTCCGTCAACCTTCGTGTACTAAGTTGTTCGACCTGTGAGTGAGTTCGTATGATACAATGTACTAACTCAGTTTCTTTTTATAAGAAACAAACTATAATATAAAATATATTATAATTTGTTTTTTATAAATAAAAACAAAGTTAATGTTTATTTTATTAAAAAAATATTAAATTGTTTCCCCACCTCATATATGTAAAATTTTAATATTTTTTAAGTCATAATTTTTACATTGAATCCTTTAAATAAAAATCTTAATTCTGTCCCTGAGTAAGCTGAACATAGTGTGTATAAGAGTTAACAATGGATATAAATAAGCATAAAAATGAAGGTCTTTAACATATTGAAAGAGAAATTATTTTGGTTTAATGTGCAAGTAATGTGTAAAATATGACTCCAGATAAAATAAGAGTAAATATTAAATATGCTTAATTAAAATAAAAAAGGAAATAAAAACATTGTAAATTATATATTTTATTTATAATATAAGAATAAATTATGAATATATGAAAGACCACAAAAATAATCTTATTCGAGCCCATTAAAAATGATTTAATAATAAGTGGTGCATGTATTTAAGTATCGTTCTCATCAACCCGCTTTGTATGATTGTGAATAGTTGGGTCTTACACGTCCTTAACAGGAAAGAAAATGATGGAGGAAAAAAATTTGATATTTAAATGGAAGGAAAAATAGAAGAAAATAAAAATTTAAACTTTTGCTTTTTAAAATCATTTTTTCTTCTATTCTCTTTTCAGTAAAAAAAAAAAAATCATTATGCATGATTTTTTTTCTCTCAATTTTCTTTCTTTTTTAGTTTCATTTATTCCAAATGGACCTAAGTCCCCTTGAAAATCCTGCAACAAATCTGCTACTGTGGTCCCTTTTTTTCAACTGCTTCTTTTTGTTTACTTTTTTCTTCCCACTGAAATATTGGGTCGCTTGCAAAGCTAAACCTATTATTATAAATTCTTTGTATGCTGAGTCAGATTCGAACTTTCAAGAAGAATGATGCAATAGCAGTTCCGGTTATTTTTCTAAGGTACGTACCTGACTGTATAACCAACATATAATTTTTCAACACCATTGCTTACATCTCAGTAAGTTTTCTTCTTATGCTTAGTGATTAAAATTCCAATGACAAGGATTTAATCTACTCAGACCCCATTTCCTAAGAATCACGAGGTTAAAATTGTAGAATGGAAAAAGTGGGCCAATGGTATGTAGATGTATAGTCCAAGAGAGAATTGGGTAATTTTGTCTTTTCACTTTCTAATCTACTGCCAACATCTATAGGCACAAGCTTTTCTTATGAATGAAGGCAATCCCAATTTTATAGCATTTTCAACAATGAACTAAATTTTAATTGGTGAACTCTTTTTTAGTGAGAAAAAAACATACTAAATATATGTTTCTTTTCATTGATCATTACATATTTTATGTTTCTGTCTCAATTTCATTCTATTATTTTATGTTCATTTTCATTTTTCATTACATCTTTTTATCAATTCTTTTTGAATATTTTCCTTTATTTTATTTTTCTCTACCTCCCTTCCTTCTATTGTATATCCCAAAAAATGAGACGTGGGTATCATTACTTTTTCTAGTATATCCTAATATGCTACAGCAATTTTAAGAAACTAAGCATTTTTTTTTATTCTGTTAGTGTAAGTTTTTAACAACTTGAAATGGATTCGCAAATTACCTCACACATGCATGTTTATATATATTTTCATTCAATTTTATTTTTCCAACGTAAATACTAGTTCATTGATATTTTAATTTTAAAACATTAAATACATAAAATATAAAATACATGAATAATATACATAGAGAGATAAATATTAACAATATAATTTATTATTATTATTATTCAATTATAAATTATTATATATAACAAATTTGTTGAATTTTACCGTAATAATCTTATAATTATATAAAAATCATAATTAATTGACATCATAAAAAAGTTATGCAGTGCATCCATATTAAACTCAAAATATATTTCTCAACAGCAAAACAAAACAGAAAAAGGAGAGAATCCACCCACTCATGCTATTTAGTTTTGAGAGGAAACGTTTCCCACTTGCATTGGTGGTGTTGACAGATAACATGTATTTGCGTATTCAGTTTTGAGGCACAGAGGATGAATCCCTCTTTCTTCGGTTCTCAATTGTCATTTTCCCCCTCTCTGTCCATTCTCACTCATTGAATATTATCATTTTTTTATATTTTTATTTTTAAGCAACCATTACTTATACAAGTAACATTCTAACATTTGTCTTCCATATAAACAATGATAAGAAACCAATATCATTGGAGATCAAGTTTCATGTGATAAGCTCCCTTCCTACTTGTGGAGGTACTTTCTTATAGGATGATACTAACAAACTAATAATTGGTTTATTGTAAATTCATGCTTTTTAGCTTTCAAATATATACAAAAACTACAACCTAGTTTTTGAAACAAACAGGGATAATTGTGTTTTAGGAAAGACAATTAATGAAATTGAATGATTTATTTTAACGACTAAAAACTAAAAATCAATGCTTTCATCTTGTTTTAAAATTTAAGATGGAAATGTTTCAAAATTAAGTTTAAAAAAATTCTACTCCATTTTAACCACGGGCTTGATTTTGAAATTTACATTTCAAAACTAAAAATTATGACTATACAATCGATCAGTACTTAGTTTTATTATTTTATAATTTTCATTTTTTAAAAATTAAATAATTAACTAATTTAAAATTTTATATACCATTTCCTTATTTTGGTTAATTCTGTGGTACGGTGATTGGTTGATAATGATACTGATATAACTAAGTTAATTTATGACAGAGGGAGTCACAATAAAGACATTGATAATAATGAGAATAATGATACAAAGAGAGGTAAAAATAATTATAATAACAATATTAATAATATTTTTAAGAAAAAAACAATGTTAATCAAACAATAATAAATGATGTGATGAGTGATAGTAATCACTACCAGATAATAATGATAATAGAAGAATAAAAATAATAATAATAATAAGTATGTTTGATGATCAAAATATAATAAAATAAGATATTAGAATAATTTATAGTATACAATATTGTAGCTTCCAATCTAAAAATTGATTCATGTCAAGACTATTATTGTGCTCGCGGTTCCATCTGATCTCATACATCGAGCGTGCATCACAATCGCGCTACTGTAACGGTTGAGGTTCTTCACGCGCGTTTTAGCAAGACACCTTTATACCGTAGGTAGTAGTAGTCCGTAAGCCACTGCGGAGGCTTCTCAGACCCTTGATTTTCCCACTACATTTGTTCTTCATACCGTACAAATTATTACTAGAATCAATATGGTAACCAGCTAATCCAGGATAATTTCTTAGTTTTACCGGTTCCATAATTATTTTTTAGGGTGAATGTGTAAAATTAGTCTTTGAAAAATATACAAGAGGCATTTTCGTTTCAAACCTTTTGGGTGTGTTCGTTTTGAGAAAAAAAGAATGAAAAAGAAAACATGAACGTGCAATTCATATTTTTATACTTTACTTCAATTCAAAATTTTCTTCTCATTAAACTTATAAAAATTAAAAACTCTATTTTTGATATTAAATGAAGTATAAATAATATGTATCACATCGGAAGACTAACAAGAATAGAAGATCCTAATTTAAGTTATCATCAATGTCTTTATCTAATCCGGTCTAATCTTAAATTTTATGTAAGTCATGTAAGTCACTTTTATTTATACATGATGCTTAATAACTACGAAATATAAACAAATTTGATAGTTATTTTGATTAAGAATGACGGAAATTTTTTTACTTTACTATTATTTTTAATGAAATAATAAAGAACTTAATATCTTTGCTATCTTTGATTAGTAGAATTCAAAAGAAAAAAATTTCAAGCATTTAAGAGAAAAATATCTTTAAAAATATTTATTTAGCAGTTATTATTGGCTTAAATGATAGGAAATAATATTTTTCTTATCTATGACTTGCAGATATGAAAATGAAGGATTAAAATAAAATAAAAAAATTCAAAAGATATCGATGAGGAAGCTTTTTTGCATCAAGTCTAACTCCATTCAAGTAGCTATAAACAGGGAGTCAAACCAAGGAGGAAGAGGACAGTCTCAGAACCCACGCATTGGGTTTATCCCTTAGAGGAAATCCTGTTTCCTTAGTCACCCATTTTCTTGTTATTAGTCATCTGTCACCTTCTTTTATTAACCCCTTAATTGTAAAGTCTTTCATGGTCATGAGAGGCTAAATTCCTTCTTGTTGGGGTACCTGGAGGCCAAAATGCTTGTAATGTAATCCTTTGTCTATTATCTATTTAATGCAATTTTATTTCTATTATTCTTCTTTGTACTTTTATGTTATTATGGTATGATCAACCATATATTGTTTAGAGGGTAATGCATTGAAAAATAGTTATTTTCCAAATAGATCGATATTTATTTTGCCCACATAATTTTGCATCTCTTATCTTAATGCACTTGGCTATCTTATCTCATCAAAGAAATTTGGGAAAAATGATAAATAAACTATGCCCTTCGTGCGGGAAATCAAAGATAAGATAATTCAGTAGATGTGGATGGAATTAGGGATTTCATAAAATATAGAAAATTAATTACATCATATCATAAGTAGTTTTGGTTTATTAGGACCCAACATTATCTTCCTCTTATCTTTTAGTTTTCTTATATTGTATTTCTTTATCTTCTATTTTCTTTTATCTTTATCATTTCTTAATTTAAATATTTTATCTTTTCTATCTTCTATTTTTATCTTTAAATCTTTTAGGGGGTGTGTTGGTTTGGTTGTTTTCTGTTTTCATTTTCACTGGAAATAAAAATGGTGATGGAAATGCGTTTGGTTGGATTTTTAAAAACATTTTTAGTGAAAATATTTTTTCAAACGAACCAACAACTAGAAACAATAAAATCTCGTCTCCTGTGTTTTCAGTTCAAACCATGAACCTCATTTTGGGTAAAATAAAAATGCGGTGGCAAGAAATGTAATTTTAAATAAATTTAAAAATACATTTTCTTTTGAAAACGCATTTTCAGTGTTTTTATTTCTTGAAAACAGAAAACAAGAAGTCAAACCAAACATGTTTTCAGAATTTTAATCTTTTGAAAATAAAAACAGTTTTCAGAAAATGAAAACAAAAAATGAAAATACAAACCAAACACACCCTTATCTTTTCTTTTAAATCTTTATTTTATCTCTTATCTTTTCTTTATCTATTATTTTTTTTTCATTGCTTAATAATTAAGTTTGTATCACTTAAATACAACCAAAATTCTTGTGAATTTGACACTTGAACATTTTACTATTTATAATAAAATTAGTATAGTTACTAATCGGTTAACAATGCTCCAATGTATGTGTGATAGTCTTGTCTCCCTCGTAGATGATATGAGATACCTATTGTGTGCATTTGACCTGTTATGTCATAATGTTTCTTTGATCTTATAGTCACATATTTGATGTACAACTTCATATCATGCGTTCTATCATTTCACTTTCTTAGTCAATCAAGATGAAAGTCAAACATCACTTCAACTACTTAGCCATAAGAAACCGTATACTTAGAATGCCTCCATCATCCAAGACTTCTCTATGAGACGATATACAATGTGTTACAAAATATTTTTTTTATATTATGATCAAATTATAAATTGTCAATGTAAGATAAATTTTCAATTATATATAACTTGAAAATGAATTGGAATCACATGATTCAACATCATGTAATAATTTCTAAGAAGATGCAAACCCCTCTTGAACGTTATCATCACTTACAATGATCAAGAGTATAGAAGCCTTTTTTCACTTTTGATATCTAATATTATCTGGTGACTTTTTTATATTTAAATTTATTTTAAAAATTATAATTATAATAAATTTTGTATTATTAATTATAAAGTTTTCAATCGGTAAACATTTAATTTTTTTATAAAATATTTTAATTGCATTTTTAATTATTTAAAATATATTAAAATAATAAAGAAAGTTTTTTAACATCACACAAGTTTATATATTTTTTTTTGTTAGACAAGAAAAATCTCTTTATCTTTCAAGCATCTTTATTTAAATTTTATAATACATCATATTTTATATTTTTTTGGTTTAATATCTCGTGAACTAAATTCAAACACCTAATTTATTCTGTACCAAAAAAAACACCTTATATATTCACGTGTTCTTTCGTACAAGTTTGAACTTTTATGGTTGTCTCTCAAGTCTCAACCATTCAAATTCATGTGTCAAAAGGAATTTTTTTTAGCTTACAATATCTTTTTTTCTAGACGTGCTAAAAAAATATATTTCATCCCTCTCATGATATTCGTAGTCTTAAAAAAATTTAAACAACAAAATTTGAACCAACTTGAACCAACTGTATTTTTATTCTATTTTTAAACCATCAAATCAAACCAAATTAAATTTAAAAAAAATAGTTTGATTTGATTTAAATTTAATGTTATACCTAAACTCAATCAAATCAAATCCTATATTTATTTTATTTTTTGTTCGGACGAGTTTTTGATTAAAAATCAAAGCAAACCATACTATCAACACTCCTAATAAATTGGATTGAATTAATAAAAAAATATCAATCTAACTTAGTGGATTTTTAAATATCATTAATTTTTTTATTTAAAATGTAAATATAAGTTAGTTAAATTGAAATTTGTTTGTAGTTGATATATTTTATTTTTTATATCTACAAATTTTTAAAATATATCATTACACATAAAAATATTTTTAAATTAATTTATTAAAATATACTAAATATATATTTCAGTAATTTTATCAAAATTGAAATATAATGTTAACTTAACCAACACAATATAATATGATTGATAAATAATCTTGTCTTTTAAACATGTTATTACGTATTTTATCACTAGTGTGTATAAAAAAAATCTGTTGAAAAAATTAATCTCTTAAATGAATTTTCATATCTTGGATGACTAATCCTTAGGATAGCTTGATTAAAAAAAATATAATGTAACTTAGGAAAAATAAGTTCACAAAGTATAAAAATAAAAAGAATATATAAGAAATGTTATTTACCAACAAAATCTGGTGCAGTTGGTAGATAATTGGTATATATAACTCTTTATTTTATTTGAAGGAATTGGTTTCCAATTATTACTAGATGAATATCTTTGGTGTAAACTAAAAAAGTTTGATTTAAATAAATAAAAATGAAAAATTATTATTTTTTTACATATGTAGATGAACAGAAATAATGAAAAGAATAAGTAAACTATATAAAAACTTTATATTAATTAAAAAACTAAGACAATTTTTTTTTCCCTTGTTTCTTTGTTGATCGTTTTGGATTTGAAAAAGACTTTCTTATTTTCTTTTCATCAAGTTGCTGGCATGGCTTTTTGGTTCTATAAATTCTCCGGTTGAAGCATACAGAGTCCCCTTCCACTTTCTTCCTTCTTTCTCATCACTCTTTTAAGATATTTTTGTTACATAGTTTATGGTCTACGAGAGCCCTGCCTCTGTAGAGTGTAGACCAACCTCCTTTTCTTTGCTTTGAGCTCGCTCGATCTTCTTCCATTTCATGTCTTGTTTTATTTTATTTTATTTATTTAAGCCTTTTAAATGCCCAACATTTTGTTCTTGATGTTTGAGATTGATGTATTCAATTCTGAGTGAAATCTTCTTTTCCGGGTGTATGATCAATTCCACTGTGAGACGCAGGACCCATTTAGTTCAATCCTTCTCTGTTGCTTTCCTTTACTGGCTCTACTACGTTTCATGATTTCTAACCCCCTCTCCAATTATTAATTAAATAAAACCCTATTATATATCTCTTACATATTTTTATCTGCAAAAAAAAATAATCTTTTTTTGTTCTTGTTCTTGTTTAGTGTCTGGGTCCTGCGAACTCCAAGTACAAGAAGGGTCAATTTTTGTTTTTCTGTTAACTTTTGATTACTATGGCTTGTTCAAGTGGAACATCTTCAGGGGCGACGTCGTCGATGCTTCAAAATAACTCAGGTTCGGAGGAGGAGCTGCAGGCACTGATGGAGCAGAGGAAGAGGAAGAGAATGATATCGAACCGCGAATCGGCTAGGCGATCTCGAATGAGGAAGCAGAAGCACTTGGATGATCTAGCATCGCAGGTGACTCAGCTCAGGAACGAGAACCACCAGATTCTCACATCGGTGAACCTCACTACCCAGAAGTACTTGGCGGTTGAGGCTGAGAACTCTGTTTTGAGAGCACAAGTGAACGAACTCAGCCACTGGTTGGAGTCTCTGAACGAGATCATCCACTTCTTGAATGCCACTGATGGTGGTCCACCACCACCACCAAGCTCCTTCTTTGAGCCCGATGCTACCTTCTTCAACAAGGCTTATCTGAGCCAGCCGATTATGGCTTCAGCAGACATGTTGCAGTACTGAGTGTGATGGTTGTTGGTTTCTTTTAGGTTTTAGTCTGTTAGGGAAAATTGTAATCGCTGGCAGATAGTGAGTACGATAAGGAATAATGATGAATGTGTAACATATCATAAAGCGGGTAAGCTTGTTGGGGCCCCTGTAGTCTTCAGAGATCAGATCACCCTATTATTGTTGCAACTGCACTTCCCCATACTAGACTTATTATTTATGTCATATCACCAAATCATATAACATTAAGTTTAATTTAGTGTCAATGTAAAAGAATTTATCAAAGTGGACTTGGAAACTTTAATCAAAATTTTAGGTTTATTTTTGTTTATAAAAAAATGTGATTCCGAAATTTTTTTTTACCAAAACTAGTTGGTTATATTTTTTTAACAAAATTAGTTATTAATAAAATGATTAGATAACAAAAAAAAAGTGTAAAAGAATTCATAAGATTAATCAATAAAAAATTATCATTTATATAACTTATAAGATAATTATAATAAAACCAACAAATTTTATCATGTATAAGATTTGTGAGTAAATAATAATATAAAATTATTTTATAGTCTTATTTATTCTTTGATTAAGTTAAGATATAATTTCTAGATATGTTATAATAAAAGTTTAATAAAAATTCACTGATAGTGTAAATTTTTTGCTGACTTTGATAATTGATTAGTTAATAAAGAAAAAAAATCTTTACATTGACACTCAATTAAAACTAAAGTCTAACAATAATAACCATATTGTCCACGCTCTCCTTTTAATAATATTGTTCCATATTTTACTTTCTGTGGTGCCCCCTTTGCTCAAATGCTATGTATCATTCATTATTGTATATCTTCAACTCGGCGATTTGTTTAGTTGCATTTTTTCTTACCTTTTCTTTCTGTGGAGCCCCTTTTACTCAAATGGTCTGTTTAATTAATTCATTGTTGTATATCATGAACTTAGTGCCTTCTTGGACTAAATTCGAGGTGGTATACAATTTTGATACTTGTTCTTGAATGATAATTTAGTGGAGAAAGTTGAATTCATTATTATAATAGTGATTCTCGTTTGAGCTTTGACATGATGCACGCACTCTTCAATCAGTGGGACCATGCACAAATTTTACTTCTCAAACATTGTGGTCTTTTTCAGTCAGTTTCTACTGAACCCGTTTGCTCTTTTGATCCCACAAAGATATGAATTAATTAGGTGCATTGAGCTTTCATTATTCACATGCTTCAGCAATTTTCCACGATTCTTCATAAAAAGATTTTATTATTATTAGGTAATGGATTAGTAATAGATTAATAGTAACAATTTAAGGCTAGCTAAAGCTGTTATTATCATTACCAAGAAGCAGTTTAAGATTCCAAGAGATTATAGTTGCTAGAAATCTAAATATATTCGGTTCGTCTATAGAGGCGTCATGAAATGCCCAGAGATTCGCATATCTTAATTGAAGGAAAAGTCCAAAACTGACCAACAAAAGAAAGGGACAAGTGAAGAGGAGAGTTGGCTGTGGCACCCTAACTTCTGATCTCCTCATAATAGTTTTGCAGCTTAGAAGAAATTCCTTGAAATGGGAAACACAAGCATATCTGGGTAGTGTGTCTGTGATATGTCTAACTCAAATTAGAGCCATTATATTTTCAGCTACTCTCATAGCTAACACTAACAGGGAAGATATTTCATGTCTGGGGCCTTTACTTTTGTTTTGACTCGTTTCAGGAAAGGTAATTAATTAAAAAAAATCAGTCTAATAGGAGAGTTATACACTTAGTATGTGTTCTGTTTACTGTTGGAAAATTCCCAAACGACCATTGAATAAAAAATTATGAATTTCTAGTTTTCACAAAATATACATGAGAATGTGTGTTGTTTAATCTAACGTTAAATCAAATACACACTTATACTTGTACTGACAACTAAGAAAATGAAAGTAAAGGATACAACTTTGAGTTAAGGCTGTCACGCCAAGTTCTTGGAAAGTTATAAAGATTAAAGAGTCATGATTTAGTAATAAGAGCAAAGATGAGTGCGCTCTTATTGTGTGCCAGGGAACAAGTTCCACGTGCTAGGACCAAGGTTTTCAGAGCAATTATCACTAGACATGGTACTGAAAGTCATGGTTTGCATATGCTGTATTATGCTCAGTAACTTCTACCTACATCTTATTTAAGTTAAAATACTTAATAGCAACTGACATCAAGCACAATCATGTGGTTTAGTCACATGGAGCTTACTAAATTTCAGTCTAAAGTATGGCTTATAAGATAAATTAGCATCAAACGTTGTAAAAATTAATCAGCCACTCAAGAACCTTATTAGATTATTCTGGTGCAAAAGATGGACCAGGAATCGCTAGCTGCAGCAATTTGCAAACAGAAAGAAGTTAATTAAAAGTTAAAATACTCTTATTGTAACTAGTGAAGCATTGTAATTAATACTTTAATTGTTTGATAGCTTTTTACCTAATTTTGTTCTATTTATTGTATGTTCCTGTTACAAAAGAGAAAAGGAGGATGGAGAGCTTCTTGCAATAGCAAAGGCTGCTTCTCCTAGATATTGAAGTTAATGCCTCATAAAGTAAAAGTAAGCGCGCTAACTTGTACTTGTAAAGTCTATTTATTCAGGAGTATATATTAGCTTGTTTTATTCAACAACAACAAAATATTAGCTTGTTTTTGACTCTAGTCATGAACATTTCTTCGTATATAGATCAAACTTTTCTATAGATATTGAAACCTTCCTACAAATTAATAGTTTTCTCCTTTTTATCTTATTTCATAAAATATCACCGTTTTTTTTTCTTGAATACATTTTTTATCTTTAAAACTATTCATTTTTGTTTTGTTTTAATCTTTATAAAAAAAATAATTTGATATTTGACTTTATTGGAATACATATTTAGTTTGTTTAGAAGAAATACACATTTAGTTATTAAATAAGTTTCTTCAAATGCGAGCTGTCATTGATCATTGACACATAACGTAACTTGATTTTTCCACTTAATCATTTAACGAAACAAATCTAATAATAAAAACTAAAGACGTGTATTTTAATAAAATTAGGGCTGAGATAGAAAAAAAAATAGTAATTTTATAGTGATCAAACAAAAAATTTATAAATATTAAAATAAAAATAATAGATTATGTATGAACGAAAAATATATTATTCCTTCTTTTTTTTTGGAAAAAGATTCAAAACACAATGTTTTTGCTTAATATAATCCTTTTTCTCCTTGCAACGGTTTGATTTATATCCAAATCCTTGGAATACTTCATTAAAAAGAAAAAAAGATGGTATATAAATTACACGGTGAAAATTAAAATTAAAGGCTAAGGAACTTGGGCGCCAACTTAATATTTATAGCTAAAGGTTAATATTACATACAAAAGTTCCCTCCCACATACCATATATTTTTGTATCTACAAGTTAACATTTGTATAAATAATGAGCATAACTTGGGTTTTTCTTTTCCCTACTCTGCTTAGCATTCCAAGTTCCAACGCTCAAGATTTCCCCATCTTAAATAAAGAAAACAAACAATACACGCACACTATATAAATAGTTTTTTTTCCCTTCCCCAATCACTACACTTTTTTATTTGTCTTTGTATGGTACATTTTCTTCCGGGTTGTCAATGCTTCGGTCACAACCCAAACGCATTTAAAATATAATTTCACGAGACTTACGCAACTATGATTCCCTTTAAATAATGCTCGTTTAATTAAAGCATTAAGATGAGTACCATTAACGATAGTTGCCAACTCTCTCAACTTCAATCAATAGACAAATGCAGCACCATGCCAACTTGAAATTACAGATGTGCCATTGAATGAGTATGTACGTCAAAAGAATACTGGATATTTTTACACATGCCAACCATGAAACAAGCATTTTCTAACCTTTTAAAAATAAGACTTCCATCAAATTACCTCTTAGAAGTAATTTAAGGGCGTGCTTAATAAGAACCAACAAAATAAATTAACATGTAATGAATCAACACATTTATCACTTCTGTTTCTCTTATAAGTTCAATATATTATTCAAAAGTGTTTTCCCTTAAAAACATTTTTTTTTTAAAAAAGTTAATCTTTGCATATGATGAATGGTAAAAAAAGTTGATTTTTGTTAATTCTTTATGTTTTAAGTCCAAATAAATTTGAGTAATACAGGAGATACACTATTTAACATACTCATTCTATTACATTCTTTATTATTAGTTAGATTTACTATAAATTATAAAATCATGAATGATAATTATTTAAGTTATAAATGAATCCACAAAATTTTAATTAATAATAATGAGTGTTAAAGAATGTGATTCTAACATTTGTCAATAATTTTTTAGTGTTAAATATTAAATCTTATACAAATTCTTACGATAAAGGTTTAAATAAAATTAAGTTTGAATTTCTTAAATAAAATTTTATATTTGAACGTTGTAGATAGAAAGTTAAGATTTATTCTAATAAAGATAATCAGTCAATTAAGTTTTTCAATGGTGATTATAGTCATAAATAAAATTAATGAAAATTTCATACCAATGACCCAAAAATACACAAATCCTTACTTAATAACTGAAGTTACATTTGGAACACAATTTAGGCCCTGCAGAAGTGCGCTCAACATATAATAAAAAAAGAAACAAAGGGGTACCCTTCACCCATGTATGCCCATCATCGGATTTCCAAACATATGCTTCAGCTTGTATATAAACATGCTAGTTCTTTACATTATACATTGTCCTTGTCCATAACTACTACTGTACTATTTCGTTTTTTCTATTAATTTCCACTCATACTAGCTAGGTAAACACAACAGGAACGCAATAATATGACAGGGAAAATTCTCAAAAAAAAAAAAAAAAGAGAGAGAGAAAAGTGAAAGAAACAAATGAGTTAAGTGGTGGAGCGTAAAAGCACGCGAAAGAGCTATTTCCAGGAAGCAACATCGGACTATCTAGAATACATTGTCGGAGAAAACCAATGGGTACAAGAGATCTGATTCAATGATTCAGTAATCCCGTGTGTGATTTTATTGTAATGTATGGTGGCCTTAGATTGAGTATCATGTAAGGCTTTGACTCACTACCGGCAAAACAATGCTGAAAGAAAGAAAAAAACAGCAGTCGATCTGTTTCATCTCATTTATCCAAAATAGTATAAAGGAGAAATTCCACTTAGTCTATCAAAGTAAATTAAAGTTTTAAATACATTTTTCAATTGGGGTTCAACTGAAGAATATGTGAAACTAAAGAGGAATATAATCTCTGGCTATATATTCTTTTTCAATGCCTAAATCTACAAAGTTGCATGCGGAGTTAGAAGTTCAATGGCTACAGCTAAATTGGCATCTGCACTTAACAAGATTTGAATTGGAGGGTTGACAACATCTTCGAAAGAATAACTTGCAACTTTCAAACGGGACCTTAGGATTATAATCTATTATTGTTGATAACATATCTGCAATTTTGTAAAAAGTCACGTTTGAATGGATAAAAAGAGACTGAACAAAATAAAGAATGCATGATATCAAGTTTTGTTGTTTGGTGGATTATTAAAAATAAGATCAAATGAAATAGAACCTTTTTATCTTGTTAGAATCCATGATAAAGAGATGGAAAAGAGAGAAAAGGAAAACTAAATATTATTTTGGATAATACTCAAATAAACAAGTCAGTTTTTACATGAATATATTGAGTTTTATACAACTAATAAGTTGTTGTATAATTAGTTATAAGAGTAACTAACTTGTAACTAATTAGGTTAATTTTAGTTACATGATGATCAAACTAAATTGTCTCAAGTAATAAAGTAAAATGGAAGTCCGAATGTCGAATCCATATGAACTTTGTTTGTACTTAGATCGGTGTATATCCAAACAATTAATGAATTTAAATAATTGTGACAAGGATAGTAAAATAAATTGATATAAATTTAAACTAATTATCTAAAACATATAAGGGAAGAAAAACAAACAAATACTCGGAGCCTTGAAGCGGATGTTGATTCAGAATGCAGATATGTTGGAACTTAGTTCACCAAAACTACTCTCGATGTAATGTTAATGATTTTTCTCTATTTAATATTATTCCAATGATCACCTACATCTACGCATATACTTTAACCATGATCATTCACATGAAAGAGCTTAATTTATCTAAATTTCTCTTCTAATCCTTTAAGAAATAAACCAGTTAAATTGCATTATAAATAAAGATGTATAACAGGCTAAATAAAATCATTCTATCCCTAGAGATGAATTATTCATGCTCTATTCCAATTCTTAAGAGATAAATATTTCTCAATGCTTAAACCCTAAAACATACCATGAATATGGGTGATCAAACCACAACCAATGAGATTAAGCACAAAAGAGAGACAATAAAATAGACATAATATTAAATATATAATATGAATAATTATATCAAAAGTATTTGGTTGCTATGCTCCCAACAATGGGGTTTTAATCTCTCATTGTCATGAGAGGCTTTACGATTGCGAGAAGATGATGGGAAGAGAGGAAGAATGGAGATGAGAAAGGAATGAATTATAATGATTGATTCCCCCTATTCTTGCACGAACCTGTGAGACTTAGATTTTTTCCAATACACATCTGAAGCACCGCATTTAAATTAATCTTATATATGCTCTTATACTATCTTATAATGCATAATCTCAAGTTTTGTTGTTGGGTGGATTATTAAAAATAAGATCAAATGAAATAGAAATTTTTTATCTTATATTTTTTCCTCGAATTAGGAATGGTAAGGAATCATTTTTTTTATTCTCTCATAAAAATATTTAAACTGATAACATTATTAATTAATGTCAAATGACTCTATTCCTTTTATCTTATTTACCATTAGATATCAGAACACAACCAAAGGAATAAAACCCCATGCTTTATTGCTTATCAGGCAGGCTTATTCTGTTCCTACAATTTTTTTTTTCCATTTCTATGCTTAAAAACTTATGTTCCTTCCTTAACTCTGGTACACGAATGAATAAAACTTATTTCCAGCTTACAATACGAATACAGAATAATAAGGACGGTTTAGTGGTCACTTAGATTAAAGCAAATATATTGTATATTTTAGTGATGCTCTGCAGTGCAATTTTATTGTGTGAAAGCAAGATTGCTGTGAGGAACGAAATTCTTAAACAGTAAAAATTTCCAATCAGATCATAAATTAAAGCTTCTCTTCTGTCTACGTTACTGGCATTTGGAAGCAGTAAGGCAACAAATTAAAGCTTCGTTTTTTATTTGGCTATGCATTCCTTTCTAGCTAGAAGCATAGACTAAATGGAATGCAATTTTGGAGAAAAATTATTGGAACTCCCATTCTTTGTTTTTTAGTTAAAATATAATTGATGAGATTCCCACACCTCAAATACTTGGCTTAGGTACAACAAAGATGAGTCTTAAATCGGTTTCCATTATTTGCTTAACCGACAAAATAGTTAAGCAAGAGAGACCACCAAGGTTTACATTTCGTTTTCTCATGCTTGAGAAGTACAAAACAACAAATATGAAAGGACATTAAATTTGAACAAACTAACAAAATGATGAAAGTGGGTGTACTTTGGTATTTTGGCTTATAATTATATGTCTTGGAGAGAAAGGGTTTACGAAGCTCGTATTATTATATTATGATGTATGCATATAGGCCCCGAAATTTGGAAAGAGGGGACAAGGATGATGTAATCTCCCATGATGCCTTCTTTTCGGATTTGAGTATACATGTTAAGAAAGAAAGTTTAGGGTATTATTTTTTTTATAAGAAAGGAGGCGAGCATGTGGCCAGCCAAGCTATTGAATGGTTCACATGACTTGGTAAAAAAGTTGTCCTAATTCTGAATATGATTTAGTGCAAGCTTAATTTTTTAATTGAGATCTAATTTTAGTAGGTTATGGTGATGTCATTTAGCCAGAGTGCTAATACTATATTTGGACCGGAGATGTAATAAAGAGAACAAAAATTAGAGGTTGAGACATGTAGTAAAAATAAAATAAAAAATGCGTTATTTGGATATATATATATATATATATATATATATATATATATATATATATATATATATATATATATATATATAAAGAAATATTTTTTTCTTTACTTATTTAGATTAATAAAAATAAGAGTAAACAAAAGTAATTAAATTGTATAATTTTTTTTTGTAATAATAAAAATAAAATGAATTTAACAAAGAAATTAAACTTGTTATCAAAATGTTTTTAAAAATATGTTTAATTTTATATTGTATAAAAACTATTAAACGTTAAAAATAACTATATCTAATGGAAAAGAAGAAAAAAAAAACTTAGAGGATTTCGCATATATTGTTTTTCATCTTTCACTTTATAATAAAAATGTTATATTAATAAAATTTATTGAAAGACTAGGTTCTCTTACAGTGATAAAGTTTCTATATCTAAATAAGGAAGACATTTTTTCCTTCTTATTTTTTTGTCTTCCTTATTTCCGTTTTCTCAATCGAACAAAATAGATTGTGTTAGCAACAAAAATATATGCGATCACATTGCCACTAAGATCCCTAGAGGGGGGAGAGATGGGATTAGTTGGAGTTGGAGACTCATTTCATTTACCTTTGCAAACATATTTTTTCAGAAAAATTCAAATTGGTAACGAGAAGCTCCTACAGTCCGTACTATGGGTTCTTATAAGAATTGGAAGTTAGCAAGAATTCTCCAGGCCTGCCATCAGATAACGAACTGCTTAAGGGAAAACCCGAGACAAGGTGAAGATCACTGCAAAAATCAAAGGTTAAGTCGTGAAAAATTCATACAAATCCCTGATCATGGAAAGCTTTTGTTAAATTAAAACATTAACCATACTTATAAAATAAATATTTCGATTTAATGATATAAGTGGCGACTTCCATGAGGTCATAAAACGGCATGCGTTTTATCATGGACCCTACATTATATGAAGCGCTTATTTTATCAGTAATGGTTTTACATCCCTAAAACATGGGGTTTAACTTTAGAGGAGCAATCCATCCCGTCTGAGAGGGTCCATTGATCTGAATTTCTCAAGCCATTGGTCCTCAATAAAGTTAGACATCAGCTTTTGACCCTAAAAAAAGTTAGATTTTGCTGTGGTTGTGCATATGGTATAGCGCAACCAAGAGAGGATGGGTGTTTTAAATGTAAGAAGTGGTGCTCAATGTTTCCTCTTCAATTGTTATTTTGATTTTTGACAACTCCATTTTTTCTTACAACGTTGGTAATACTAATGATATTTGAGTTTTAGATTTCATGCAAACTAATCAAACTTTTATCACCAGATGGACCCTAATAAATTGTCACCTCCCCAATTGATATTTGATTATCAATTTGTCTCCAAAATTGCTATTTAATTCGTAATTAGTTCCTCTAATTGATTTCAATCAGTTGTTGATTATTATTTGTCTACCAAGTTAGACATTAGATCTAGATTAGAATCTTCTTCACCTGTTGACTATAAAAGATTCCCGAAAATAAAAAAATGGATTCCTCTGTATTCACACTTCTTTAATTAACTCTTGATTTCGGACAAAGATCTAACCATTTATTTTCTCCGGTGAAATAGTAAGTGCACGCTACTAACTAAACACATTTTGACCATGGAGAACGATCACGGGATCAGTTTGCACTTTGCATCACCGTCAGAGCAAAACTATTTTTAGAACAATAATCATGTGCCACATGGGAGTTTATTTAAAACATTTTATTTATAAACTTGCCGTATTGTTTTTACTTTTGATAATTGATTATTGTCGTCTTCCTATTTTAATCAACAAATATACGATGAAATGCCAAGGTATTATATATTTTCCTTTCTCAATATTAAAAACCTTCAAAGAATTCCCAAATAAATAAAAATAGAAAGTTTAATACACTAATGCACCCTTTATTATCTCATTTGAAATAATAATTCGAAGTTCTTTGGAACATCTCTGACAATCAAACTGACTACTTTTTTGGGGGTGAACGAGACTAAAATATAAAATTGGATTTTTCAAAGGGCCTAGTGCCATGAAAAGCAAAATAAGTCAATGAAACTCGAATATAATTCTTGTTGCACTTTTGTTTTGGGAAAAAAAATGCATTTAGATGCGGAGCAAATAGAACCAATCATTAACTTAAAACCAATCATGAGAGCAAAGAAGAAAGGTTAGCGGTAACTGGCAAGAGATTTTGATAGTTTGAAAGATAATGTAAGTTCAAACTTATGTGACGCCATACACCAAAACAAATATATTGTAAAAGCATTCAATTCAGACAATACAATGTTTACATAAACCACTAAGAAAAGGTGTCTTAATAGAATACGCAACTTTGTATTCTTATTCTTCATGAATACATTATGCATGTCTTAGCAGGAATAAGGGTCTACTAATTATCAAAGAGTACACTTTTGATTCACTCTTAAAGTTTTTTGACAATATTATCTAGATAAGTATTTGCAAGTCAACAAAAAAGTTAAAACTTTGAAAATAATAACCAATAATAGTTAAACCTTTTAATGATTTGACAATATACGATTAGATCAAAGTATAAACTCAATAATACAAATTAGCTTTTAAATCTATTATTGTCAACATCTTTAACTAAAGAAAGAATGCAATACACATAATTACATAATTATCATTATGCAAAAGCACTGCATAGCGTTATCCACACATCCTTATCCCATACCTGCAGTTCTGCAAATTGCTCACGGTATCTGACCAAAGAACCTCCAAAGAATGATTGCAGCTGCTCCTCTTTTATATACTTTCTGAATTAGTTTTATTAGGCATAACCGAATAGAAATTAGAAACCAATGAATTTGTCCTAAAAATTATTATGATGACTAATATACACTCTGAACGTGCACGTTTGTCATGGATTATAGATCGAAGTATATCCGATCTGGAATGCTCATTATCCAATATAACGAACCTTATTGATAACAACATTTCCCGTTTATTGGCATTTGATCAGAATCTGCGATCACGGCCCAGCTTTGGCATTTGCATTCATCAATGCCCGTATTAGGCATCAAAGCTAGCAGGTCATGTGACTGTACACGGGACATTCTTCACAACTTTTTTTCGTTCGCATGTTTTGTTTGCCATGCTACTGTGGAACATTCTTTGGCATCTGCGTTTGTCAATGTGACAGTACAGTGGGCATTCTCCACAAGGACAATTCTGAAGCTACCAATAATCCTTACAAGAGCACTCTCCATTTTTAAAATGATGGAAACGTATTCTGTCTCTCACTACGATATCTCTTTTGCATATCTTAGAGATTAGTTTCATAAACTCGTGACAGTCCTCGCAAGACCTTAGGTTTTTCACAATCCAGATTGTAGACCCATGACCTATCCTGATTAGACCATAAGCAAGAGCCAGCTTCTCACTATGGTGAAGCAACTGAACGGCCTTTTCCTCATCATCCATCTCAAGCAAGACCTCCGAAACTCTGGGATCATACCCTTCTTTTCTTATCTTATCCATCACCTCAGCCAATTCGACAAATATTTCCTCCGCCTCAGGGTGATTGTAATCTCCCATCACAAACTCATGCACACCACCATCAATCTCAATCCTACTAGATCCCAACGGCTTCACTAGTCCCTTCTTATTCATCAACTCCCTCACTTCTGCCTTGTTACACCACTTTCCCGTGGACGCATAAACATTGCTAGTAAGTATGTAACTTCCACTATCATCAGCCCTCATGTCTTGTATCTCAAGGTGCTTCATCAACCGCTCGGCCCTGTCATCATCGCCATGAACTTTACAGGCCCATATGAGGGTCCTCCAAAGGACTGCATCAGGTTCAATAGGCATTGCATTAACAAAATCTTCAGCTTCCTTCAAACGCCCTGCTCTAGCAAGAAGGTCCACTAAACAGCCAAAATGCTGAATTGAAGGTTTCATCCCATAACGCCTTTGCACATCACTGAACAACATGAAACCTTCACGAATCAAGCCTGCATTCCTGCACGCCGTTAAAACCGTGGTCACCGTCCTCTCATCGGGTTTTACCCCAGAACTTTCCATGTCCACAAACATGTCAATGGCATCCTTGCAAAGCCCGTGGCTGGCGAGGCCAGAAATCATTGCAGTCCAAACGAAAACATCTCTGTCGACAACATCATCAAACACCTTCCTCACTATGCACCCACTCTTGGCATACATATCAACAAGAGCAGTGGAAACGTTGGACTTAGAGTGAATTTCAATTCCCCATTCCTCTAAATTCGCATGCACCTTCCTCCCCATACTCAAGGCTCCAGAATCAGCACGGGCTCTTAAAACAGAAATAACCGTGGCCTCATTCACCTCTACTCCACATTGCAACATTCTCTCAAACAAACTGATGGCCTCAACGGGCAAATCATGATTAACAAGGCCGCTAATCATGGAGGTCCAGGAAACAACGTCTCTGTGAGGCATTCTATCAAACAGGGAGCGAGCGAGGACCAAGTCGCCGAACTCGGAGTACATATGAACGAGGACGTTCTGGATATAAAGATCTGGGGCGAAGCCGAGTTTGGTGAGGAGAGCGTGGAGCTGTTTACCAAGAGGAGGGAGTTTGGAAGGAGCGCAGCATTTGAGGAGGAAGGGGAAAGTGAAGTTATAGGGTGGGGTGGGGGGTTTGGGAGAAGGCGCGAAGGAGAGTGTTGTAGTAGAGGGATTGGTGGAGAGAAGAAGACGAGCGTAGTTGAGGTCGCCAAAGGGGGAGAGAGCGGCGAAGCTGAAGACCTTAGACAAGTTACGCGACGCATCCTTCTGCCCGTGGAGTTGCAGGGCTTCCCACATGCTTCTCACCTCCATTCCACACGCCTCAAGCCTCAGCTCAAGATATTTCAGCTTTTTAGTTTCGAATAATTTATTTTGTTTTGCATTCTACAATTTAAGTCATTTACAATTTCATTGTTTCGTAATTTATATTCTTCTTCTTCTTTATTTTTGAAAAGTCGTAATTTATATTCTTCATTAACTCGTCTCTTATGCTTTTTTTTTTAAATGAAATATCATATTTTTAAAAAAAATTAATTGCAATATTTTAAACCACAAATATAATTAGATTATATAACTATGCAAACGCGATATATATATTAATTAATCATACAAATTAATAAATTGCGGATACAGATACAGTAATCATAGTTGAACACTTTTAAGGAGACTAGAAGTGACTGTAAATTTGTTCTAATGAAATTAGTGGTCGAATTTTATTGATGATGGAACTAGGTACATTACTTAGAAGTTGATCCTATCCCCTAAACACACGTGCAGCAGAGAATCGATCTTATTAAGATGTAATCAGCAGTTATATGTGGATGGATTCAGAGAGGTTCCTCGCAGAATTTGCATTTGCATTTCTTGAAGAAGAAAACACATTGCCCTGAGATTGCATT
Source organism: Glycine max (assembly GCF_000004515.6). Lineage (NCBI taxonomy): Eukaryota > Viridiplantae > Streptophyta > Magnoliopsida > Fabales > Fabaceae > Glycine > Glycine max. The sequence goes on along the minus strand of NC_016091.4, from coordinate 802,453 downwards.
TTCTGAGGTCTGGCAATGATGACTGCAAATTGAAGAATGGAAACATCTTGCATGGGGCCACGTTTTACTGTTGCGCCAACATCTTGGTCTCGGTTCATTCCCTTCAAAAGCTGCCCACACAGATATATAGCTACCAAATTAATCAAATAGACAAGTTTCTATTCATTTCACATTAGATGCAATTTATACACCAATCAAGCTAGCACTTAATATCTTACATATATCACATTTAAAATGTTACAAATTAATAATCGTGTCTGTTAATTTGAAATCTGAACACATACATGCTCTAGATAATGTGATAATTAAGTCATTAATTGTGTCACTTGCCTGAGGTTACAAGGACAATGGTGGCCAAAAAAGCCGCAAAGACTTGAATGCGATTAAGAAACCTAGCCATGCCCATTCACTTACGCTGCTTGATGTCTTGATATATGAAATGAGATGTATATATAATGGTAATATATACACACTCAGGATGCTCTATTTCATGCTTACGTGGTGATCTCATGGTTAGGTTAAGTTCACAAATATCGTGCACGTCTGCACCAACCGATGATGCCTATGCCTTTACATTTGTACCCCGAAATTAATTAAATATTACTTGAGCTAAAAAAATTACTATATAAAAATGATAAGTTATTTAACACAAATTAAAATATGAGAAATAAGACTTATTTGGAAATGCATAAAATTACTAAATTTCGATTTATGGTCAAATAATTAATTCTTTTGTCTTATTTTATATTTAGAAGCTAATTTCATATTAATTTTACCAATTCTTTTAATTTAATAAGTTATTTTTAAAAAACTTTTCAATTAACTTACCCACTAATTTCATCAAATGCACTGATGAGGACATGACAAGACTAAGGACAAGGAACCTTTAGAAGGACTTGAATGATCTATGTCAAGGGCTAAAACAAAGAAGACAAAAGAAGTTCTTCAACAAATGTTAATCATACTATTTGATTTTAGGCCCAAGTTATAAGTGGAGAAGTTTCGGATTGTCAATTGCACCATGTTCCAAGAAGAGTAGAGGGTGTCACCTTTGTTGAGTGATTTTATTAGCATTTTGTTAGTTGAAATAAAGACCCAAACTTGTGTTAAAGTGACTGTCAATTCTCTTTGGATTTTCAACATCTATGGGCTTGTTTTAATTTTAAAAAATTAAGATTTAATAAGGTGGGAACTCAAGGTTTGTGGCTGCCTCTTGGCTAACCAAGAGCTAAGCATTTTTCCACATGTTTTTGTGTCTTAATTCTAGTTTAATTAGGTATAATGACATCATTAATTGTTGTTATTGGTGATCATTTCATCTTCTCACTTGTGTAACCAACTTGATGTCATTCGTATTTATGGGCTGCACATTTTCTAATAAAAAAAGAGACTTTGAATTGAGTTTTAATCACCTTCTAAAGTGTGAGAATGAATTTCCTTAGTTATTTGAGTGATTCAAGAAATTGATTTATCAAGGAACACCACCTTATGTGTGACACCAATTCCGGAGGAGTGATTCTTTCAACCACCTTTTTCATTCTCCTTATCCATTCAACCACCTTCTTCATTCAACCACCTTTTTGAATTTCATACAAGAAAGAAAAAACCTTTGAAGATCCATCCTCAACCTTGTGCAAATGGGTTTACATCATTTTGGTAATCAGAGCTCTGGTTCAAGGGTTTTTCAAGACTGCTTGGGCTGAAATTTTTTTGATAACATCCTTCTAATTTCTTCCTTGCCAATTTATATTACCTTGTTCATGCTATTTTTTTTATTGAGGTTGAACCATTGCAAAAATTAGGTCTTTAATTTCTTGCTAAAATAAAAGGCAGAAACTTATTTTTTTTTTTAAATATTTGGGCTGAATGATTCATGCTATAATAGCTTTCAAAAATTCTTGAAGGTAATATAATTGGTTGTTAGAAGGTTTGAGTTACCAAATTATGAAGTTTAATTCCTTCAAAAAAATCCTATTGTGTAGTTGCTGGAATTTTTTGTCCTTGTTCTAAGCCTTTGTTAGCCTAACCCTAAGACTTTTCCTTATCACAAATTGGTGGTTGAACTTTGTGTAAACTTTCTCTTAAATTGTTTTAGAACTCAAGGAGAATTCTAGAGTGGAAAAAGGCAAAAGTGTACAAAATTTAAAAAATAATCATATTTGAGAGATACACTTGAGTGTGGTGAAGTTCTATTTTCTTTATAAGTATTATTTTAATTTTATTTTGAACATGTTAGGTGGTGGTAAATATCATGTTAGTGCTTAGCTTTACTGAGCTTTTAAAAGATTGGCTAAAATTTTGTTAAAACATAAGCACTTAGACAATGAAGGAAAGCTGGAGTTGCTGCACATGATGTCCAACGCTATGTCAAGGAATAAGATCGGGCTGCACAATGCACAAGGCAAGATAAAATGTCAAATGAAGAATTGAAGCTGCAGGATCCAAGATGTCGGATACGATGTCCAGGACATCTGGCCCGAAAATACTGGACACATAAATCTGTTATATCTTTAACAGATTAATGTGCAGTTAGCAACAGATTTGGCGATCTATCTTTAGGAACGAATTAAAAGATAATTAAAGTTCGAATTACAAACTTGAATAGTTCGTTCAGGGATTAAAGATTAAAGATAAAAAAACTAAAAGATCAAGCTTTATCTTTTAGATCTTTAAGTGCAGATTTTCAGGAAAATGATAGATCTCATCCAGCGCAAGTTGTTGCAGCCCAGATACGCACACTGCTATATAAACATGAAGGCTGCACGAGTTTTGTACCAAGTCCGAGATTGAAGAGTTATTTTGTGAGTTTTGGGACTTGAGTCTTTTGTGAGCCACCTTGATGTTACCCTAACATCAAGTGTTGGACCTGAGTGTGTAGAGTTGATCTCTATTGTTCAGAGAGCAATCTCTGGTGTATATTTGATTTAATTGTAAACACGGGAGAGTGATTGAGAGGGAGTGAGAGGGGTTCTCATATCTAAGAGTGGCTCTTAGGTAGAGGTTGCACGGGTAGTGGTTAGGTGAGAAGGTTGTAAACAGTGGCTGTTAGATCTTCGAACTAACACTATTTTAGTGGATTTCCTCCCTGGCTTGGTAGCCCCCAGATGTAGGTGATGTTGCACCGAACTGGGTTAACAATTCTCTTGTGTTATTTACTTGTTTAATCTGTTCATACAGTCAAATATAATCTGCATGTTCTGAAGCGTGATGTCGTGACATCCTGTACGACATCTGTCCCCAGTATCAGAATTTCAATTGGTATCAGAGCGGGCACTCGAAATCACTGAGTGAGATCTAGGGAGATAAATTCTGATGAACATGGAGAAAGAAGGAGGACCAGTGAACAGACCACCAATTCTGGATGGAACCAACTATGAATACTGGAAAGCAAGGATGGTGGCCTTCCTCAAATCACTGGATAGCAGAACCTGGAAAGCTGTCATCAAAGGCTGGGAACATCCCAAGATGCTGGACACAGAAGGAAAGCCCACTGATGGATTGGAGCCAGAAGAAGACTGGACAAAAGAAGAAGACGAATTGGCACTTGGAAACTCCAAAGCCTTGAATGCTCTATTCAATGGAGTTGACAAGAATATCTTCAGACTGATCAACACATGCACTGTGGCCAAGGATGCATGGGAGATCCTGAAAACCACTCATGAAGGAACCTCCAAAGTGAAGATGTCCAGATTGCAACTATTGGCTACAAAATTCGAAAATCTGAAGATGAAGGAGGAAGAGTGTATTCATGACTTCCACATGAACATTCTTGAAATTGCCAATGCTTGCACTGCCTTGGGAGAAAGGATGACAGATGAAAAGCTGGTGAGAAAGATCCTCAGATCTTTGCCTAAGAGATTTGACATGAAAGTCACTGCAATAGAGGAGGCCCAAGACATTTGCAACATGAGAGTAGATGAACTCATTGGTTCACTTCAAACCTTTGAGCTAGGACTCTCGGATAGGACTGATAAGAAGAGCAAGAACCTGGCGTTCGTGTCCAATGATGAAGGAGAAGAAGATGAGTATGACCTGGATACTGATGAAGGTCTGACTAATGCAGTTGTGCTCCTGGGAAAACAGTTCAACAAAGTGCTGAACAGAATGGACAGGAGGCAGAAACCATATGTCCGGAACATCCCTTTCGACATCAGGAAAGGTAGTGAATACCAGAGAAGGTCAGATGAAAAGCCCAGTCACAGCAAAGGAATTCAATGCCATGGGTGTGAAGGCTATGGACACATCAAAGCTGAATGTCCCACTCATCTCAAGAAGCAGAGGAAAGGACTTTCTGTATGTCGGTCTGATGATACAGAGAGTGAACAAGAAAGTGATTCTGACAGAGATGTGAATGCACTCACTGGGAGATTTGAATCTGCTGAAGATTCAAGTGATACAGATAGTGAAATCACTTTTGATGAGCTTGCTATATCCTATAGAGAACTATGCATCAAAAGTGAGAAGATTCTTCAGCAAGAAGCACAACAAAAGAAGGTCATTGCAAATCTGGAGGCTGAGAAGGAGGCACATGAAGAGGAAATCTCTGAACTTAAAGGAGAAATTGGTTTTCTGAACTCTAAACTGGAAAACATGACAAAATCAATAAAGATGCTGAATAAAGGCTCAGATTTGCTTGATGAGGTGCTACAGCTTGGGAAGAATGTTGGAAACCAGAGAGGACTTGGATTTAATCATAAATCTGCTGGCAGAACGACCATGACAGAATTTGTTCCTGCCAAAAACAGCACTGGAGCCACGATGTCACAACATCGGTCTCGACATCATGGAACGCAGCAGAAAAAGAGCAAAAGAATGAAGTGGAGGTGTCACTACTGTGGCAAGTATGGTCACATAAAGCCCTTTTGCTATCATTTACATGGCCATCCACATCATGGAACTCAAGGTAGCAGCAGCGGAAGGAAGATGATGTGGGTTCCAAAACACAAGACTGTTAGTCTTGTTGTTCATACTTCACTTAGAGCATCAGCTAAGGAAGATTGGTACCTAGATAGCGGCTGTTCCAGACACATGACAGGAGTTAAAGAATTCCTGGTGAACATTGAACCTTGCTCCACTAGCTATGTGACATTTGGAGATGGCTCTAAAGGAAAGATCACTGGAATGGGAAAGCTAGTCCATGATGGACTTCCTAGTCTGAACAAAGTACTGCTGGTGAAGGGACTAACTGCGAACTTGATCAGCATCATCAGTTGTGTGATGAAGGATTCAATGTAAACTTCACAAAGTCAGAATGCTTGGTGACAAATGAGAAGAGTGAAGTCCTAATGAAGGGCAGCAGATCAAAGGACAACTGTTACCTATGGACACCTCAAGAAACCAGTTACTCCTCCACATGTCTATTCTCCCAAGAAGATGAAGTCAAAATATGGCATCAAAGATTTGGACATCTGCACTTAAGAGGCATGAAGAAAATCATTGACAAAGGTGCTGTTAGAGGCATTCCCAATCTGAAAATAGAAGAAGGCAGAATCTGTGGTGAATGTCAGATTGGAAAACAAGTCAAGATGTCCCACCAGAAGCTTCAACATCAGACCACTTCCAGGATGCTGGAACTACTTCACATGGACTTGATGGGGCCTATGCAAGTTGAAAGCCTTGGAGGAAAGAGGTATGCCTATGTTGTTGTGGATGATTTCTCCAGATTCACCTGGGTCAACTTTATCAGAGAGAAATCAGACACCTTTGAAGTATTCAAGGAGTTGAGTCTAAGACTTCAAAGAGAAAAAGACTGCGTCATCAAGAGAATCAGGAGTGACCATGGCAGAGAGTTTGAAAACAGCAAGTTTACTGAATTCTGCACATCTGAAGGCATCACTCATGAGTTCTCTGCAGCCATTACACCACAACAAAATGACATAGTTGAAAGGAAAAACAGGACTTTGCAAGAAGCTGCTAGGGTCATGCTTCATGCCAAAGAACTTCCCTATAATCTCTGGGCTGAAGCCATGAACACAACATGCTACATCCACAACAGAGTCACACTTAGAAGAGGGACTCCGACCACACTGTATGAAATCTGGAAAGGGAGGAAGCCAACTGTCAAGCACTTCCACATCTTTGGAAGTCCATGTTACATTTTGGCAGATAGAGAGCAAGGGAGAAAGATGGATCCCAAGAGTGATGCAGGGATATTCTTGGGATACTCTACAAACAGCAGAGCATATAGAGTATTCAATTCCAGAACCAGAACTGTGATGGAATCCATCAATGTGGTTGTTGATGATCTAACTCCAGCAAGAAAGAAGGATGTCGAAGAAGATGTCAGAACATCGGGAGACAATGTAGCAGATACAGCTAAAAGTGCAGAAAATGCAGAAAACTCTGATTCTGCTACAGATGAACCAAACATCAATCAACCTGACAAGAGTCCCTCCATTAGAATCCAGAAGATGCACCCCAAGGAGCTGATTATAGGAGATCCAAACAGAGGAGTCACTACAAGATCAAGGGAGATTGAGATTGTCTCCAATTCATGTTTTGTCTCCAAAATTGAGCCCAAGAATGTGAAAGAGGCACTGACTGATGAGTTCTGGATCAATGCTATGCAAGAAGAATTGGAGCAATTCAAAAGGAATGAAGTTTGGGAGCTAGTTCCTAGACCCGAGGGAACTAATGTGATTGGCACTAAGTGGATCTTCAAGAACAAAACCAATGAAGAAGGTGTTATAACCAGAAACAAGGCTAGACTTGTTGCTCAAGGCTACACTCAGATTGAAGGTGTAGACTTTGATGAAACTTTCGCCCCTGTTGCTAGACTTGAGTCCATCAGATTGTTACTTGGTGTAGCTTGCATCCTCAAGTTCAAGCTGTACCAGATGGATGTGAAGAGCGCGTTTCTGAATGGATACCTGAATGAAGAAGCCTATGTGGAGCAGCCAAAGGGATTTGTAGATCCAACTCATCCAGATCATGTATACAGGCTCAAGAAGGCTCTCTATGGATTGAAGCAAGCTCCAAGAGCTTGGTATGAAAGGCTAACAGAGTTCCTTACTCAGCAAGGGTATAGGAAGGGAGGAATTGACAAGACTCTCTTTGTCAAACAAGATGCTGAAAACTTGATGATAGCACAGATATATGTTGATGACATTGTGTTTGGAGGGATGTCGAATGAGATGTTTCGACATTTTGTCCAACAGATGCAATCTGAATTTGAGATGAGTCTTGTTGGAGAGCTGACTTATTTTCTGGGACTCCAAGTGAAGCAGATGGAAGACTCCATATTCCTCTCACAAAGCAAGTATGCAAAGAACATTGTCAAGAAGTTTGGGATGGAAAATTCCAGCCATAAAAGAACACCTGCACCTACTCACTTGAAACTGTCAAAAGATGAAGCTGGCACCAGTGTTGATCAAAGTCTGTACAGAAGCATGATTGGGAGCTTACTATATTTAACAGCTAGCAGACCTGACATCACCTATGCAGTAGGTGTTTGTGCAAGATATCAAGCCAATCCCAAGATAAGTCACTTGAATCAAGTAAAGAGAATTCTGAAATATGTAAATGGCACCAGTGACTATGGGATTATGTACTGTCATTGTTCAGATTCAATGCTGGTTGGGTATTGTGATGCTGATTGGGCTGGAAGTGCAGATGACAGAAAAAGCACTTCTGGTGGATGTTTCTATTTGGGCAACAATCTTATTTCATGGTTCAGCAAGAAGCAGAACTGTGTGTCCCTATCTACTGCAGAAGCGGAGTATATTGCAGCAGGAAGCAGCTGTTCACAACTAGTTTGGATGAAGCAGATGCTCAAGGAGTACAATGTCGAACAAGATGTCATGACATTGTACTGTGACAACTTGAGTGCTATTAATATTTCTAAAAATCCAGTTCAACACAGCAGAACCAAGCACATTGACATTAGACATCACTATATTAGAGAGCTTGTTGATGATAAAGTTATCACACTGGAGCATGTTGACACTGAGGAACAAATAGCAGATATTTTCACAAAGGCATTGGATGCAAATCAGTTTGAAAAACTGAGGGGCAAGCTGGGCATTTGTCTGCTAGAAGACTTATAGCAATTACTTCTATATGAATGTGCTCAAACGTTAATAGCACATTCACTACTGGGCCAAAACAGATTCGACCGTTGCTTCACACGTCCCTCTACATTCCGCATTCAAATTTACATTTTCGTGGCATTCTCGTTTTCATCAGCATTCCCCAACACCTCTCAGACTTTCACGAAACCGTTTCAAAAGCTCTGCTTCTCCATGGCTAATTCACCAAAAGATACTTCATCTCCTGGTTCACCCTTTGTACCATCATCTCCATCATCCACCAAAGCACCATCAAACCAGGAACAACCTGAATTCCATATCCAACCCATACAAATGATTCCTGGTCAAGCCCCTGTTCCTGAGAAACTGGTTCCCAAACGACAACAGGGAGTGAGGATTTCTGAAAACCCTAGCCTTGCAACAAGTCCTAGGGAAGCAGACCCGGAGATGGATAAGAAGATCCGCAGTATTGTGAGTAGCATTCTGAAAAATGCTTATGTCCCTGATGCTGATGAAGATGTTCCAACATCTTCCACCCCAAATGTTTCTGTGCCTGATGCTGAAAAAGATGCTCCAACATCTTCCACTCCAAATGCTGAAGTCATCCCTTCACCCAGTGAAGAGGAATCAACAGAGGAAGAGGATCAAGCCACAGAGGAGACCCCTGCACCAAGGGCACCAGAACCTGCTCCAGGTGACCTCATTGACCTAGAAGAAGTAGAATCTGATGAGGAACCCATTGCCAACAAGTTGGCACCTGGCATTGCAGAAAGATTACAAAGCAGAAAGGGAAAAACCCCCATTACTAGGTCTGGACGAATCAAAACTATGGCACAGAAGAAGAGCACACCAATCACTCCTACCACATCCAGATGGAGCAAAGTTGCAATTCCTTCCAAGAAGAGGAAAGAAATTTCCTCATCTGATTCTGATGATGATGTCGAACTAGATGTTCTCGACATCAAGAGGGCCAAGAAATCAGGGAAAAAGGTGCCTGGAAATGTCCCTGATGCACCATTGGACAACATTTCATTCCACTCCATTGGCAATGTTGAAAGGTGGAAATTTGTATATCAACGCAGACTTGCTGTTGAAAGAGAACTGGGAAGAGATGTCTTGGATTGCAAGGAGATCATGGACCTCATCAAGGCTGCTGGACTGCTGAAAACTGTCACCAAGTTGGGAGATTGCTATGAAAGTCTAGTCAGGGAATTCATTGTCAACATTCCCTCTGACATAACAAACAGAAAGAGTGATGATTATCAGAAAGTGTTTGTCAGAGGAAAATGTGTTAGATTCTCCCCTGCTGTAATCAACAAATACCTCGGCAGATCAACTGAAGGAGTGGTGGATATTGCTGTTTTTGAGCATCAAATTGCCAAGGAAATCACTGCCAAACGAGTCCAGCATTGGCCAAAGAAAGGGAAGCTTTCTGCAGGGAAGCTAAGTGTGAAGTATGCAATCCTGCATAGGATTGGCGCTGCAAACTGGGTACCCACCAATCATACTTCCACTGTTGCCACAGGTTTGGGTAAATTTCTGTATGCTGTTGGAACCAAGTCCAAATTTAATTTTGGAAACTATATTTTTGATCAAACTGTTAAGCATTCAGAATCTTTTGCTGTCAAATTACCCATTGCCTTCCCAACTGTATTGTGTGGCATTATGTTGAGTCAACATCCCAATATTTTAAACAACATTGACTCTGTGAAGAAGAGAGAATCTGCTCTGTCCCTGCATTACAAACTGTTTGAGGGGACACATGTCCCAGACATTGTCTCGACATCAGGGAAGGCTGCTGCTTCAGGTGCTGTGTCCAAGGATGCTTTGATTGCTGAACTCAAAGACACATGCAAGGTGCTGGAAGCAACCATCAAAGCCACCACAGAGAAGAAAATGGAGCTGGAACGCCTGATCAAAAGACTCTCAGACAGTGGCATTGATGATGGTGAAGCAGTTGAGGAAGAAGAAGAAGCAGCTGAGGAAGAAGAAGATGCAGCAGAGGATACAGAATCCGATGATGATGATTCTGAGGCCACCCCATGACCATCAGACCTTTATTTGTGTTTTTTTTACTCTTACTAGCTATAGGGGCATGTCCCTTTGAACAATTGATTGCTATTGGTCTGTAATATTTGCATGCATTCTACTTTTGTCAAATTCTGTCTAAAAAGGGGGAGTAATAGTAGTATTATGCATGATTTATGATTTTGAGTAGTAGGATACTATGTATGCAATAGTAGTATTATGCATGATTCATGATGTTGAGGGGGAGTTGTATGAATATGATTTTGAGGGGGAGACTGCTGCTGCTGATGATGACTGATGTAAGCTACTAGTAGCTGATAGAAGATGCTGCAGTAAGAGCATGGAGACAGGGGGAGCAGAAAGCTGATGTCACATGAGATGTCTTGACATCCTGGAAAAGACTAGTAGCTGATAGAAGATGCTGCAGTAAGAGCATGGAGACAGGGGGAGCAGAAAGCTGATGTCACGTGAGATGTCTTGACATCCTGGAAACGACTTGCAACTTGCAGAATTTTGCTGTCGCCACTACAGATACCGCTGTGCTTGATTACTCTGATAATGAAAGTTGCTGATCCCACTTGCATAACTGCTCGTACCTGCTCAGGAAGTGTCTAAGTATGTTTTAGACAAAATTTGCCAAAGGGGGAGATTGTTAGTGCTTAGCTTTACTGAGCTTTTAAAAGATTGGCTAAAATTTTGTTAAAACATAAGCACTTAGACAATGAAGGAAAGCTGGAGTTGCTGCACATGATGTCCAACGCTATGTCAAGGAATAAGATCGGGCTGCACAATGCACAAGGCAAGATAAAATGTCAAATGAAGAATTGAAGCTGCAGGATCCAAGATGTCGGATACGATGTCCAGGACATCTGGCCCGAAAATACTGGACACATAAATCTGTTATATCTTTAACAGATTAATGTGCAGTTAGCAACAGATTTGGCGATCTATCTTTAGGAACGAATTAAAAGATAATTAAAGTTCGAATTACAAACTTGAATAGTTCGTTCAGGGATTAAAGATTAAAGATAAAAAAACTAAAAGATCAAGCTTTATCTTTTAGATCTTTAAGTGCAGATTTTCAGGAAAATGATAGATCTCATCCAGCGCAAGTTGTTGCAGCCCAGATACGCACACTGCTATATAAACATGAAGGCTGCACGAGTTTTGTACCAAGTCCGAGATTGAAGAGTTATTTTGTGAGTTTTGGGACTTGAGTCTTTTGTGAGCCACCTTGATGTTACCCTAACATCAAGTGTTGGACCTGAGTGTGTAGAGTTGATCTCTATTGTTCAGAGAGCAATCTCTGGTGTGTATTTGATTTAATTGTAAACACGGGAGAGTGATTGAGAGGGAGTGAGAGGGGTTCTCATATCTAAGAGTGGCTCTTAGGTAGAGGTTGCACGGGTAGTGGTTAGGTGAGAAGGTTGTAAACAGTGGCTGTTAGATCTTCGAACTAACACTATTTTAGTGGATTTCCTCCCTGGCTTGGTAGCCCCCAGATGTAGGTGACGTTGCACCGAACTGGGTTAACAATTCTCTTGTGTTATTTACTTGTTTAATTTGTTCATACAGTCAAATATAATCTGCATGTTCTGAAGCGTGATGTCGTGACATCCGGTACGACATCTGTCATTGGTATCAGAATTTCATATCAATTGGATGTGACACAAAGATTCTTGTTGGATGCTCTCAATGCTCAAATGCAAAGACTATTGAGAGAGAATAACGAGAAGTTATATAAAAGAATTGAGTGATTAGAGAATCGTGAATGTCATGAGGACGAAAGGAGAGGAGGAAATGATGGTGGTCCAAGGCCAAGCTCAACATTCCTCCCTTTAAAAGCAAAAGTGATCCAAAGGCATATTTGAAGTGAGAGCTCAAGATAGAGCATATCTTCTCATGTAACACCTGTGAGGAGGTCCAAAAATTGAAGCTAGTAGTTTCAAAATTCTCACATTATGCTCTTGTGTGGTGGAACAAATTGCAAAGGGAAAGAGATAAAAATGAGAAACCTTTGGTGGAAACTTGGATTGAAATGAAAAAGATGATGAGAAAACGGTATCTCCTGACAAGCTATACGCATAAGGCCCAATTAATACAACAATTAATATATAGCAGCGAAACAATGTAAGTCAACAAAGGACTACCCTTATCCTTATTGTTCCTTTGTGTTATGTTATGTGTATACCCCCACCACATCGACTGTGGAGGCTACCCTTATTCTTCTTTTACTTTATTTCAAGCCATGAATTTGGAAATACAAATAGAGGAATGTATTGTTCCCTGCTATATAAATAAGAAACATCAATACGTCAATTCTCACCAAAGTTTTATGAAAGTAAACGCAAAACATATTACATACTAATTAATTAGTTGCGCATATCATGGGTCTCATACGTCCCAAGAAACTTAGCCTGCTCTTCTACCTTTATTTATATTAGTCCAAAAAAGACATTTCATCCCTGAATTTAAAAGTTATTTATATATATAATTGGGTGTAACTTATTTTGAAAGGTAATTATTATTAAAAGTTAAAACAAAACATTATAATAATTAATAATAGTTAAGAGTTAAAATGTCTAGAAAAAAGATGACACTAGATGTGATTATTCTTTTTATAATAATTATAGATAACTCTTTTATAAGTTTCATTGTCTTTATTACCATCGTATTTTATACTTATTTTTCTTTAAAAATATATTTTAATTTGCTGTAAAAGTATAATTTTTCTATATACTTTGGTCTTTGAGTGTGTTCAACATACAAAACAGGAAATGATTGATTGAAAGATAAAAAATGATTTTAAAAAATCACATGATGATTATATATATGATCAAAATTCATTATTTTTGTAAAATTAAAATTTTAAAAATAGTAAATAAAGAAAAATATTAGTGACACACTTTTTAATATTTTTTTTTATGATTGATTGAAATTTATTGAAAATTTAATAGATTTCACTTCTAAATCAGAAAAAAAATATTTAAATAAAAATGTAACTCAATAAATCGGTAATTTCTATTAAATTTCAGTCAATTATAAAAAAATATTAAAGAAAATGTGATTAGCATTTCTTATAAATAAATGTATTAGAAAAATATAATAATATAAAAAATTATACATCGTAAGCATAAATGCATAATACTCATACAAAGTGTGTATAAACTCTAAACCATTAAATCTTAATTATCACTCTGTCGAACATTATATAAAATTGTATTAAGTAAAAACCAACCAATATTGATGCTAAGACAACTTAACCACACTTTCAGACTGAATTGGTGATTTTTCATTGTCAAGCTACTGTTTAAGAATCAAGAGGAACTTAGTTTTAAAAGTCCTCTGTCCTTGTCTTTACAAAGCAAATTTGAAGAATTTTCTTCTTTAAAAATTTAATTTTTCGAAAATAATGTCGAATGATTAATCAACAATTAAAAATAACATAGATTCAAACTATAAACAAATATTATTTTCAAAGTATTTGTTTAAGTGACTTTTATTGGTACAGAAGTTTAAGATAATTAAATCAATTTTTTCTTTTTGTTTCATATTTTTAATGATGTGATATTTTATTATTGGTCAGTCTAATAATATAAAAATATATTGAATATATGTGTATTATATTTCACTACTCGTGTGTATAATAAAAAAAATTAAATCATAACAAACCTTCATAAATGACCAAACCATAACAAACATAATATCAGTTTTTAGAATTGAAGAGAAATACTGGATGATCTCCTTATTGAATCTTTACGGATCGATAGATCAAAATTGTAATCTTCAAGGCAAGACTATTTTCTTATATAAAATAGGAAAGTATTATATTCTACTTCACTCAAATAAATAAATAAAAGTGAGTCAGGCAAAAATATTTTTAAATAATAAAGTAAGTTGAAATCTAGCTGCTATATATATGATTTGTCACACTTGATAATAATGAATAATTGATTTCTTTTTTGACTTAAGGAAAGTTGCAGTCCTGTGATTAGTGGTTTTATTGATTCCGAGCATTCTTTTTTCTTAATTCAGCTTGATCTCTATTATTATCCATTTATAATCAAAATTAGCTACTTCTAAAATGGTTGGTATCTTATTTGATATGGAACCATCCAACAAAACCCACCTACTTGTAAATATAAGCAAATTTATATTTAGCTCACCTCACGGTTTCTCATTGACTTTTTCTTTTTCTCTTTTAAATTTAATTTTAGAATAGCAAGTTTCAAAAGGTGAAAATAAAAGGAAACGAAATAGGAAAAGAATGAGAAACACGTAGCATAATGATCTAATTATCACATCGACATTTTTTAGGTTGTGTCTGGTAGCTGTTTAATACACTGAAATATGATATTATTTATTTGAAAACGATTAAAGAGAATCCAAAAATAAGAAGAAAGGAATTTTCCTAGAGAATAAAAACTTTTGTTAAGAATCTCTTCACGAAATATTAGCTTCATGATGATACCTTTTGTCTAATGTGAAAAGAATGGAATGCGTACAGCCTACTCCGAGTACAGCACAAGACAATACCGGCTGTTAACCTTTTGCCCCACTAAAACTTCCATACTTTTATTTTTACCATAAACACATAATTTAGGTTAAATTTCTATTGTAAAAAAAAATTGGATAAATAATCACTTTTGTCTCTTAACGTGTAATTCACTGACAAATACGTCTCTGAAAGATGAAAATACAAAATTTAGTCCATAAAAGTGTAAAAAGTATGACAAATATATTTGACCGTTAATTTTCATCCGTCACGTTAATAAAATAACCTACATGACACAGATGGACAAATTTGTCAATAAAATGATTGTCAACGTGGATTGCCAACATAGGGGCATATTTGTCATAATATTTTTTTGACTTTTCGTCTTCTCATTCCGCTGATAAATGCGTCCCTAAAAGATGAAAATGCAAAATTTAGTCCCCGAAAATATAAAAAATGCGACAAATATATCCAGACGTTAATAATAGATTATTATTATTATTATTATTATTATGTATATGTAATTTACTGTTCCTACTCGTTTAGTATCTATGCAATATATTTTTTAAAATTCTCTTTTAATATATATATTTTTATTATATTGATTTCCTTGTCAAATCTTAATCTTTGTTGTTAAAAAAAAAACTATCTTATATCTTATAATTTTATCAAAATTCTACTAAATTTTTCACTTTTAATCTTTAAAATTATTCCATGTCTCAATTCTAACTTAAGTATCCTCATATTTAGATTGAAAATAATTTGTTAGAGAGTTTTAAGTAGAGAAAACACAACTGATTGTCGGACCAAATTTATTTATTTTTAAAAAAATTTAATCAACTATTTTTTTAAAAAGTCTCACAAAATTTAAACTAGATAAAGGTAAAGTGGAATTATAAGTCTTTTTCCTTAATCAATAATATATATATATATATATATATACACACACACACCTCAAATATGAAAGAAATCCTTGAATAAACCTTATGTGTTTTCACTTGAGACAACACTTATTATACATAATATAAATGAAATAAAAATAGTTACTAACAAATAAAGAATCCAAATAAATTTAAATAAAAAATATAATAATGTTCAAACTAATACAAATGTTAACTTCAAAACAAAACAAAAAAAACCTAATACAAAGGTCTATTCTTTGCCTTTGGGATGTAGAGTTATATCTCTCACTAATTTAGAGGTTGTAGCGACCTTGCATTTCATTTGACATACTATGACAGAATACGTAATAAAGATAAATACTTAATTGAAGAAACAAAAAATTTCAAGAAATAAAAGGCTTTCATTTTTTTAAATGGTAACTCAATTTTTTTTTATATCATAAAACTAAAGAAATTTATTTTATTTTGGAAAATAAGTAGTTATATTGATTAATTAAAAACTAATTAACAATTTGATAGATAGATAAATAAATAGGTAATCAAAGTATAAGAGTTTAAATCTTAAGCTGTATTTTACTGTTTTTTAATTATTTTTTCCCTAGCTTCTCTCCTATACACTTCATTATTAACGTCTGGATATATTTGACACATTTTTTATACTTTTGGAGACTAAATTTTGCATTTTCATCTTTCAGGAACACATTTATCAGCGAAGTGAAAAGACGAAAAGTCAAAAAAATATTATGACAAATATGTCCCTATGCTGACAATCTACGCTGGCCATCATTTCAGTGACAAATTTGTTCCTTTGTGCCACATATGTTATTTTATTAACTAACGAAAGTTAGGAGCTGAATATATTTATCACACTTTTTACATTTTCAGGGACTAAATTTTATATTTTCATCTTTCAAGACGCATTTCGCATTTGTGAGCGAATTACACATTGAGGGACAAAAGTGACTATTTATCCAAAAAATTATATCGACAACTATTTAGAAATTATTGCCAACCTAATTTTTAAAATAATTATTATAAAAGTTAAATAATTTATCATATAGTAACATGAAAATATTTTATATTATTAGGACATATACCATTTTCTCTTTATATTTTGTATTAATTTACAATTAATTTTTAATTTGCAATTTCTTTTGAATTACAATTTATAATACTAAAGTTTGTAAAGTAATCAACCGTGTTAAGAGTGTAAAAAGCATGTAAACGAGCGTGGAATTAAGCTGGTATTGATAAAATATAAGCTTTCGATCGTAAGTGACGAATAAATTGGCATTGAGAGACTTTTATTTTTGGGTAAGTATATTATAAGTCTCTGTTAGAAATTTCTTTTTCTTACCATATTTTTTTTATCTCAATGGTTTAGACAATTTTAGAATGATAGATTAAAAAAATGTGAGAATATTTAGTATATATTGAAAATGATTACATGCAAGTTATTGTATACTTTTTATTACAAAATAAAATGGCTAAATTCAAAAAGGGCAAAGGCAAGAGTATTGATTTGAATAATTAAAAATTAAACCATATAGTTTTTTATATCTTTATTTTGAGAAAATTGTTGCAAATATATGTATAAATGTAACCAAACGCTTTACATATTCTTTTAACCATGTTATAATATAACATCTTATCATCATTATCAATAATTAATATATCTTAGAAAACTTATTTGATTATCTTTATGCACTGTTTGGTTTAAAGGATGGGAGGAGAGGAAATAAATTTTAATGGAAGAAAAAGGGAGTAAATATTTTCTTGTTTGGTTCACAGAGAAAAGGAAAATATTTTAAAATATAATTTACTTTAATACCCTTATCATTTTGGATCTCAATACATAAATAAGATTATCTTAGTCAATACACTTTTAAATGTAATTTTCATCCTATTTTGTCCTACCTCTCTTCATTTATATTTAGTCATGGTCTTATCTCTTTGCAAATTAATGTTTATTATACTGTCATAAATATATGCACGATAGTTATCATATTTTTTAGAACCATTCCAGTAAAAAGAATAAAATTAATTGACATGATTAAGCTTCACCTAAACTGTGAAAGCAAGTAAACTAAGCTTGAAATTTAGTAAACTGATTTTCTTTGTCAATTTAATAAAGTCCCATGATTGAAAAATTGAAATAGAATTTAGGACTAATTAAGAAACAAAAAAAAAAAAGACTTTGAGGAGATTGCTTAGAGTAGGAAGCCACAGTACCAGACCGAAAGGAGGGGCCGGGAAAGTAGGAAGCTTTTGATTTTGGCTCTTGCATCAGAGTTTAAAATAATATGCAAAACGACATAAAGAAAAATAATATTCAAACTTTCAACAAGTGACTTAACTAATAAACGAAT
Source organism: Glycine max (assembly GCF_000004515.6). Taxonomy (NCBI): domain Eukaryota; kingdom Viridiplantae; phylum Streptophyta; class Magnoliopsida; order Fabales; family Fabaceae; genus Glycine; species Glycine max. The sequence continues at coordinate 784,632 of NC_016091.4, read as the reverse complement.
TTACGCATAAGCTGACTATTAAAAAGTTTAAAGAATGTTTATACAAGTGCGTACCGTCGCTACTGAAAGAAGAAGGAGGGGTCCTCAAACCGGCGTAAAAGAAACCGTCTGAAACGCTCCTCCTCTTTCCGTTCTCTCTCTCTGTGGCACTTGATTTCGTCAAAAGGTACGCGTGCTTCGGCGTCATAGTCATAAGATGTTTCCAATTTGCTATCACTGTATTAATATTATGTACCGAAAATCATGTTTATGCACCCAATTTCAAAATCACTAGTTTTTTTTTCCTTTCCCTCCTCAATTACTAGAATATTAGTTACTGCTATTGTTACTGTTCAAACTCTGGAGGTTTCCTTGATTTCAATTTGATTTTGAAGACTAACAGATTTATTGGATCATCTCCGACTCCCTTTTCAATTATTTTTGGGGAATTTTATTTTGTTTTAATTGTCTCGCCAGTGATGTGAGGTTGGTACGATATCCGTGATGAGGGTAAAATATCGTTTTTTTTTCTCGTCATATACAAGTTTTTCCCCTCTTCCTGCAGATTCTACTGTTTTGAATTTCTTGTGTGTTCGTCACTATCGATATTCTATTGTTTTAGATCGATTGCGAAGTTTGTTTTCTGTCTTTAAGTGGGTCACTTTAGTGTCCCCTTAAAATTAGAAAAGACCGATTGTACTTGCCCCTTTTTCAATTCTCTAACTTAATTTTGGCCGTGTTCATTTTTTTTGTGGGGTGCTTTGATTTGTTTTTTGGAATTTTGTTTAGCTTCAGCTAGATTACTGGTTGAGTGACAGTGAGTAACATGCTTTTGACTGTTATGTTATTGATCGTTGCAATTGATGGTGTGCCTTTTTTGGTTACTGTTCCAGGCAAAGGGATGTGTTCCCGAGTGAATGATGTTGGTTTGTATTTGCTGATGCAATTGGTGGTTATGTTGGTTTAAGAAGCTAAGAACTGTTGCTACTACTTCACAATGGGTGCTGCTTGTTGTGTTGCTGCCAGAGACAAAACTATACAAAGTGGATCAACCAGTGACAATTTGCATCGGAATGCTCGATGTTCTCCAACATGGAGCTTTCGGTGGGATCATCGGGGGCGTGTAGCTGGTGAAGATACTTCTATAAATTGGTTTTCAGATGGTATTAGCAGGAATGATGGATCAGAGAATAAAAATGAATCAGCATATGTGTCAGAGGATGGAAGTCCACTGCAGAATTATCAACAGAAAAGATGCCAAAAACCACCAATTTCAGAAGTAACTGCTGCACACAGGAGAAATTCAACTTCAGGTAACTCTTGGGAATTCAGCTTTCTGACTTTAAACATGGACCTACTTGGGTTGGACTTTCTAGAACTGGCTTTTGTGTTCATTATTCATAGTTCATTCTACACTATAATCACTATGATGTGTGAAAGATATGAAATTAGTACACGGTGCTACATTAAATTTTGAGACATGATGTCTTCTCACATATTTTTCTGCATCAAAAGCTATCAGACATGAGTAAAAATTGAAAATTAGCATCAAGTCTGGTTACTAAAAATGATAGTTCTGTAAATGCTCAAAGTTATTATGCCTGTGGAGGAGAGAAACTAACATCACAAAGTAAGAGCAGGAACAGCTGAACTATCAACTGGTTTTGGTTTATTTTTCACATTGTTGCACTAGCAGGCCTAGAGGAATTATATGGTTATTTTAAATATGATGGCACCATCAATCAAAGATAAATGAACTGTTAGGAATTCAAAATTTTCAGTTAAAGTTAAAACCACACACAAAATAAACAAAAAAGGAATGGGAAACAATTTTTGAGAATGATTTAGTTACAGACTTCCAGATAGTGAGATTAAGAAACCAGATTTTAAGACAATCTTAGATTTACGTGTGATGATTCTTTTTTTTTTTTTGGTGTTGGTGATAGTTTGTAGAAAAAAAAGAAGGTAGACTGAAACATGAAAATAATGGATGCATTTCAACCATTTTCCATCAAGATTATTGATGAATCAAACTTGCTTAGTTTAACGGGAAGTTACCAAAATATTGAAAATAATTGCTTACAGTATCGATGCTTGTGCTCCCTATAAAATCAAGCTGGCTATTCAATCTCCTTGGTTCAGGAAACACTGGAGACCATCCTTACATCATCAAATCTTGAAAGTTATCTATTTTCTTATAAAAAAGTTGTTTCTGTTTCTTCTGGGGGTTATACCAAACAAGTTAAGAAAGGTTCCTCTGTCATGCATTTTGGTTACTAAGGAGAAATCAGGGTAGAATTCTTAACACTTGGCTTAGTCAACTTAGCTCTTAATACAGAATATTCAAGTTTCTATTTTGGTTATTTAGATTGGTGAATTTTTATTAATACTTCCTCTTAGAGAACCTGGAAATATAGCTCAGGCAACTAAAACAATAAGTATAGATAAGGTGGTTTTGTATTACCTGCTTTGCAGCCTTTTAAAATATGGATTACAACACTTTAAATTTAACTAATCCAGTGGTTTACTATTATTCTGTTAATTGTTCCTTTGATAGTTTCTTGCATGGTTATTTGTGATAATTGCAGACCAATCTTTTTCAAGGACTGTTTCTACGGATGTGAACATCGAACAGGTGAGGTTATAAATATAATAGTGATTAGTGAATGTGTGTGTGAGTATAGTTGGTATGTGATTTCCTTGACACTCCCTAATGATGAATCACTTTCTAGGTGAATGGGTTGGCAGAATCATCAATAGTATCTTGCCCATCTCCCACAAAACCATCACTGCCTTCAACTTCATTATCAGCATCTCCTTTATCATCTCAATGTCACATACCTCCATCAAGTTCGACCCCTTTGAGGTGGCCCTGCCATTCCCCAGGACACCAGCTATCACAGCAAGCTTATGATAGCCGTATCCCAGCAGTTAAGTCACCCAGCAGCTTCTCTTTGTCTGACGAAAGGCCTGTGTTTTCTTCATGGAGCAATGAAGTGGGTATGCACTCCCATGGTGGATCTTCAGATGGTTGGTCTATACCTGGCTTTTCTGAGCTGATGGGAACACCCCAGAGAGAAAGATGGTCATTTGATAGTGAGTCCTATGGTTTTAACCGAGAAAGATTAGCTAGACCCAGTAGTTGGTTTTCAGCTTCACAAGTTGATTTGCAATCATGTGGTATTTGCTCAAAGCTTTTAGCAGAGAAGTCTTCTTGGAGCATGCAAAAGATAATTGCAAGTAATGACCTTTCTGTAGTTGCTGTCCTTGTCTGTGGACACGTCTGTCATGCTGAATGTTTGGAGATTATGACACCTGATATCAATAAGTATGATCCAGCTTGCCCAGTTTGCACTTTTGGTGAGAAACAAACTATAAAGTTGTCTGAAAAAGCTCTGAAAGCTGAAATGGATTTGAAGGCTAGAAACAATAAATCAAAGAATCGGGTTGTGGACAGTGATATTGACGATGATTCTGTTGTGTTTGATCACTTTAAAGGGAGAGGGCTTAAAGGTAAAGGTCCTAGGATAGATTCCAGTTCCAGTGGGAGAAGCTCCTTTGGGAAACCTTTTCTGAGGCGACATTTTTCCTTTGGATCAAAGGGTTCCAGATCCGTGTTAGATAATCACCCTACAAGAAAGAAGGGTTTCTTTTGGGCAAAATCTAGCAAGGAATAATCTGCTTCTTGGTTATTCGGAGGTCAGTGGCACCATCTTCATTTTATTGCATGCATATGTTTACCATTAGCATCTTTGAATTTAGCTTATGCCATGTATTGCAATGATAAGGTTTTATTGGTTTTCCATTCTATAGTTGGCAAGTTATTGTACTTCAAGGTTCTTTCAGGTTTAGTCGTGTGCAACAGAAATTGAACTTCCAACATTTATGCCCAAGCTGAAGTCTTAGCACGCCAGAAATCTTTAATAATTCTTCTGTACTAAACACTTTTTTCACTTTCTTTATCGCAGGTTCCACTGTTGATCTTCTGTGCATCCTCAATTGGTTTGTGAAAAGGACAAGATGCAATTCATGATTTCAGAGCTTCTGTATACACTAATCTGCGATTTCAACTGGATAAGAGGTTGAAGTTACTCTGTAAAGAAGACATACAGAAGTATAAGATGAACATACAGACGTAAAATATAGTGTTTGAGACCAAGGTTCTATCTGCATTGTACAGGTTGATTTGTTTATTTCATGGATATGATTCTTATATCCAAATGATGTTCTGTTGTCCATGGTTCTTTTACGCAATGCAAACCATTAGCCCTTCGGAGTTTCTGAAGTTAGGCAATGGTTTTCACAGATTGATAGGCAATACCAATTATTTCGATCGACTCTGGTTGCTTTTAATGACATAGCAGTTTCAGGATAGCCTATTATCAAACCAGTGTTTTTGTAGTTAGCAGATTGAATTACATACATTATTCTGATGTGTTGCCTTTAATGAAACAACGGTTTCAGCAAAGCAACCGGTCAAATTAATGTTTTTGTCGGTAGCAAATTGAATTATATGCATCTTCATTAGTGTGTTGTGTGCTTTCATTTATGTTGCTTTAATTAAAAAGAAATCGAAGGAGTTATGTTGCTTCTTGATTGTATGTTGAATCATGTAGTCATAAAATGAGAAATGTTAATTGCGACTATAGATTATAGAGTTGTGTCCCTTTCATTTATTTGTGTTTTTAATTAACATCACTAAACTTATGTTGTCCTCAAAATTATTAGGCAGTACTTTCTGTATTTCTTTTTTTTTGTCCATTTAGGGAAGTTTTTTTTTTCCTTTCATTTATCTGTTTATATAGAAGTTTAATATAATGTTATTCAGAGCTTAAATTTAATATACTATCTGTCTAAGAATTTTTACATTGCCAACCATTGAACTTGTAGATATGACTTCTAAATTAGTTCAAGTTAATGATTTTAATGATATTATGTCATATACAAGACAATTTGAGATTTTGGTTGATAAAATAAAAAGTTATGTTTTGAATATGTTCTTATTTTACTTGATTCTTAAATACTTTATATATTGAGAATGAGAAAAAAATGATTATGAAAATTGTATTAGGAATATAAAAAATATTTTTTAATTTAGCTATCAATAGCATTTTTCAAACTTTATCAATAAATGATTTTATTGTATTTTAGTATTGGTAAATATACCTTGAAGAGTTGCAAGCTTATACATCTTAAAGAGTAATGTAATGGAAATAATTTTGAAATAAGATATTTTAATTTAATAAATGATATTAATAATTTTGGAAATGAAAAAGCATATAGATGAAAAATTAAGTCTTAAAAAAAGATATTTACATAAATTAGCAAAAAAAATGATGATTGTTTTTTTACGATTTTAGCAGTGATGAAATTTGCGTATATTTAGCATCATCTAGACGTTTCCAAATTCCAAGTAGGGGGAGTATCGGACAAGGTGAGTAAAGAGGATGTAAGATTAGATTACAGCATGAGTGTGACACTACAAACAAAGAGACACGTGTCCTGTTAGGTGGCAAACGGGTGTGAGGTGTCTGTGTGTTCTCCTGTCACGTGTTGCCGCCGAATTACATGCATGTCTCCACCGCCATTGAGAGGAAGGAACTAATTACCCAGACTGAGCTATATATATAACTAAGTACTCAGCACTCAGCAGCAGATACTATTCAAGAGTTGAAGGAAATGGCTGAAGCACAACTACGAGACCAGCATGGCAACCCTGTCCCACTCACCGATCAATACGGTAATCCGGTTATCTTAACTGACGAGCGCGGTAATCCCGTCCAACTCACTGGTGTCGCTACCACCGCTACCGGCACAGCAGGTTCTGGGTTTGGGTCCTATGGTACCGGTGCTTACGGTGGTGGTGCAAGTGCAACCACCGTTGCAGATCTTTTGGCAACCCAACCAAGGAGTGGCAGGGAGGCTAGAGAGCTTCGTCGTTCCTCCAGTTCAAGCTCTAGCTCGGTATTCTCTCTTTCTTTTTCATTAATTTACACATGTTTTATAGCTTGTTCAAACTTCCATTTAGATCAAAATTCATTCTATTTAGCCCTTACGTCTTTTGAATATTTCATCACATGATATTACTTACATACACAGTTTTGGATAAATGTTTTATAGTCTGAGGATGATGGGCAAGGTGGGAGGAGGAAGAAGGGAGTGAAGGATAAAATAAAAGAGAAACTACCAGGGGTAGGAGGAGGGAATAATAATAAGGAGCATGCACACACAACAACTGCTCCAACCACCGCCACTAACCACCCTGCTGATCAGCATGAGAAGAAGGGCATAATGGAGAGGATCAAAGAAAAATTGCCTGGCCACCACACCCACTGAAAACCTGCGTTACATTACCATATGTTTGCGCCTGTCTGTCTTATATATGTAACATAAAGTACTATATATGTCATGGGCTGAGTATCTTGTGCAATTATGCTCTTTATATTATGTTCAGAATATATATCTGATTATGTCACTATCTTGATTCTTTTGAATCATGTATATGGATGTGTTCCATCTTCTCTTTGTATGCACCTTCGATTAATATCTCGGCCTCGATCGCATCAGTGTGACTTCTGCTTTTATTTTATAATAATAACGCTTCTTTATAATATCAAGTTCAGCTAGTATATATAAGCTGCGTGTTTTCATGCGCTGTATTGTCATTGTCATCATATAATCGTCTATAAATCTGGCAATTTCCCAGTTGCTTAATAAATACATCGTTTCACGGGGTTTCATTTCAACACAATAGTAACATGAATAATGGTGTGGAAACTGCCTTTTTGTTTTACTCGATCCGTATCTCTGCATACGTATCCATATAAATTTGGACATGCTCACTTTTTTTCATACTTCAAATTCAATGGGATTGGAGTTCACTTTTATTTACCTGCAGACTGAAACAAATTTTAAGCATCGCAGTTTGATGTCTCTGCGATTTGCTCCATTCCTTTCTCTCTCTCTGATTCATTTCCCCTGTTTGGTTAGAAGAAAGTGGGAAGGAGAAGGAAAATGTTTTTTTTTTTATTTATTTAATTTTTACCTAGCTAGTTTGTTAAAATTTTTTGAAGCAGAAAATAGGGTTAAAATTGCTTCCCTCTTATTTAGAGGTCTCTCTTCCAGTAAGGAGTTCAGTTTTATTTTATGTGCTACCTTCTTTATTGCTATTTATATAAAAAAATAATAATATATTATTTACATTTTTCTCTTCCCTCACTTTACGAACAAATGTGATGTTTTCTCTCCTTCTCTTGAAATAAATCAAAGAAAGAGACCTCTCTTTCCTCTCCTTGTCATCTAACAACACTTTTAAAACCTATATTGTACCCTCCCAAACTCCAATCCTATTCTAAGAAGTTAAGACTTCATATAATTTCAGTCTTTTCAGGAGATAGTAGTTAGTTGGTACATACATGGTAGAAAACAAATTATATGTGACGGATAATTAGCTATTTAAACTAGAAGTTTAATTTCCAATAAATTTGTATGTTTTCCTGATTGATTTTCAAATCACATATCATTTTGGCTTTTGGGAGTTTTGTTTCGTTTTAAAACTTCTGTCATTTTAATAATCTCCAACAAATTAATAACATTGCAGGTTATAAAAAGAGGGAAAAAATAACTTTTAAAAAATTGTTTATATATTTGAAACGGCGTCGTTCTGATTATTAAAATGGCAAGAGCAGAGAAAGTGAGAAACAGCGAAAAGGGCACGAATGGAAAAGTGGAAAACTCCTCATTTGTTTTTTGTGTGTTTAGTATCAGCTGCCATTGAAGCCACGAAGCAAAGAGATTGAGAGTGGCAATTGCAATGTTCTCACAGTGCCATTTTCTCTCTCACTCCCCAATTCCCAATACTACCTTTCGTCTCAGAGCCATGGCGCCTCACAGCACGCCTCTTGAACTCAATCGCTTCGCCGAGGTCGGTAACAAAGTCGCCGATGCTGCCGGAGAAGTTATCCGCAAATACTTCAGAAAAAACTTCGACGTTATTCACAAACATGATCTCAGTAACTTCATTCTCCACTTCCTTTTCATTTTTTTTTTATTTCTGTGCTTTTACTTAATGTTGCATTGCAGGTCCAGTAACCATTGCAGATCAATCTGCTGAGGAGGCTATGGTTTCAATCATACTAGACAATTTCCCTTCTCATGCCATGTAATTATTTAGTCCTATAATCTTCTTGTTGCCGAGTAATTGGAGATTTTATTTTATTTTATGGTTTCAATCATACTAGACAATTTCCCTTCCTTGTTATGCCTCTTGAACCTAATGAAATAAGGGATTTACTATTAGAAAACTTGAATTTGTCTGTGCTCCAGAATTCTAGCCTTTAGATTGATTATTTTGCATTGAAATTTATGTTATTTAATTTACAACTAAAACAACTAAACAAGCAAGAAGTGTATAATGCTGCTGTTTCCCTAGTGCTTATGTACATGGGTGATCAGCAGCAGAACCCATGGCATACTCCATAAAACTTGCAACAGGATGGTAGATTCTGTAGACTGAAGCTCAACACTGGATTTTCACTAAATTGCAGTTACGGAGAGGAAAATGGGTGGAGGTGTGAAGAAAAGAATGCTGATTATGTTTGGGTATTAGATCCCATAGATGGGACTAAGAGCTTTATTACTGGTAATTTTCTTTCATTGTTATATTATTGTTGACTCAAGAGTTCCCAAATTTCACTTTGACTCCGCTTGTTTTGTATCCAATTCAGGGAAACCTGTATTTGGTACTCTCGTTGCTCTTCTACAAAATGGCACACCAGTAAGTATGTCTCATCTCTTGAATGCTTATATGGAGTTGGACCCGGTCACACTAGATTTTCCTTGAACTCCATCACTAATTATTGCAACCGTCTTACTAAAGAATGAAGAAAACGGAATATTCAATCATCTTGATTTCTTTAATATTTTAAACAAGTCCGAGTCTTTTTTTCTTTATGCATTACAATATGAAAACAAATGAAAAGAAAAAAATGGAAAATGTCAACATCAATTGATTGCATTCTTTCTATTAACTGATACACTTTCCAATTTGTAAGTAATACTTGGTATTTTTAACAACATAGTTAGACTGGGGACAAAGTGAGGATGTTGTCAACATAAACTACAAATTGAAATTGATCTTGTCATCATTTTCAGTCAAGTCGTAAACTTTATGTTGTTGAGTTTGGTTTCCTTTTCAATAGATCCTTGGCATAATTGATCAACCTGTGTTAAGAGAAAGGTGGATCGGGATAGCAGGAAAGAGAACCTCACTGAACGGACAAGAAATATCTACACGCACTTGTGCGGACCTTTCTCAAGCATACCTGTATACATTTCTTCTTTTTCCTTAGCAAATTTTATTATGCATTGTTTCTTGAGTGGAATAGGGTTGTTCTGGAAGGAGAGTAGTTGACATTTATTTTCATTATCTGGCATCTGCAGCTTTTGACATGGCTAGCATAGGTTTACAAGTCTAACTGTTATCAAATCTAATTTAATTTTTTCCCTGTATAGGTACACCACAAGCCCACATCTGTTCAGTGGAGATGCAGAAGAGGCATTCATTCGTGTTAGAAGCAAGGTCTGTTAACATTTTTATTGCATTTTTAACATAAAGGGACTCCACATAATATCATAAAAGGATAAAATATACCGTCAGAATATTAGTTTGAGGTGTGCTTTTTCCCAATTTTAATACTGTTTAGTTTGTATTAATGCAAGCATTGATCACAATTTCAAAAAACACAGGGTTGGTGCACATGAATCCACTTGTGTTGTGAACCTGTTCAGTTGATAATAAGAATACTGCAATCTTTTTTTATTCTATATATTTTTATCATTACACATAAGGGAGGAGCCGTGCGAGATTTTCATCTCAAGTACGGTTCTGGAGCTGAGATTCTTTGAACCAAATAAGACCGTAACGGATGTCAGCTCAATCTGAAGGAAATTATAAGGAAGCTTTACAGAATTATTATGAGGCTATGCGACTGAAAATTAATCCCTATGTCAGCTCAATATGAAGGAAATTATAAGGAAGCTTTACAGAATTATTATGAGGCTATGCGACTGAAAATTAATCCCTATGATCGAAGTTATATACTTTATAACATAGGCCTTATCCATACAAGTAACGGAGAACACACTAAAGCTTTGGAATATTATTTTCTGGCGCTCGAAATCTATTATTGTATTACTGAATTCACCTCTCCTGGTCAATTTGATCCTAAAATCTATGCATAATTACATATTATTTACAACACCTTTTTGACCATTACAATGTCAACCCTTCTGAACTACTGAAGTATCAGAGAATATGAATCCAAAATGTCACACTGCACTTTGTCTTCTGCTTAGTTATGTCTCTATCAATGCTACATTATTGCCAAAATGAAAATTTTTCTGTTCCCAAAAATATGTATATCTATATTTACAGTTATTCCTTTTTGCACCTTTACAGGTTAAAATTCCATTGTATGGCTGCGACTGCTATGCATATGCACTTTTGTCTTCTGGTTTTGTGGATCTTGTTGTTGAGTCTGGTCTGAAGGTATGCTGCACTCTCACCTTTGGTTGCATGTTTAACTTTAGAAACTTTTGCCCAGTGTAGAGCAAAACGTACCCCAAGATGATTAAAACAATATTTGTTTGTTAAATATTGTATTTCAGCCATACGATTTTCTTGCATTGATTCCTGTTATTGAAGGCGCTGGAGGTGTCATAACTGATTGGAAAGGAGATAAACTGTTTTGGGAAGCTTCTCCACTTTCAATCGCCACAAGTATGTATCTCTCCTTAGCCCTAGTTTGAATTTCATTCTTAATTGCTTTCTTGGTCTTCTTGCCACCTTGAATAAAATGAGACCCAAAAGTTTTGGTCACTTATCGAATATCGCTCCTTTGAAGCTTTGTCTTATTTGCATGTGGCAGGTTTTAATGTTGTGGCTGCTGGTGACAAACAGATTCATCAACAAGCTCTAGATTCATTGCAGTGGAAGTGATAGCTTGAATTAATCTTCAGTGCAAATAATCTTCTCTGCAAATGGTCTTGATTCAGATGTTCCTAAGGACATGTATTACCGTACCATTTTCTGGCATTTAAGTTGAAAACCATGTACTCAGAATCTTGAATAAGTTCCTGCAGAAATTAACCTCTTTCTCTATTGGTTGGTCACGAACTCTTCAACACCTTGTAACAAGTTCCAAATTCAAAATAAACTCTATAAATAAATTTGAAAACTCTAACCAGAAGTTTTTCAAAATTTAAGGAAGTCACGTCTTCCACTCATTTTCAAATTTATCAAAGGAGTTAGAATTCCATGTTATTGTAATATGATCGTTTCGTATAAGTTAATGATGCTGCCAACCTGTTTTAAGATAGATTGATCGAATTAATATAAAGTAAGTGCTGAAGGCCAAAATAATCCAGTTTTATAATTGAGTTATGGACAAATTAATATTATTAGAAAAGTATAAGATTAGTAGACAAAGTACGGTACCTCGAATTTATTCTACCTGCAATTTTTTTCCGTGAGTGTTGAGCCATCATCTAATTGACTTTAATCCTTCAAATTTTCAAACGAATTGTTATGAACATTGTTTCCACCTTAAGTCAGACGTATATTCTTTTTAATTGATGATTTATTTTTTCACTGGACAAAACTTGAGCTAGACAATTACGTAACAATCTGAGCAGACATCAGAAGTGAAGGATGGTAGTATTTCATTCATCGCAAACGGTAAAGTACATCTTCCAATTAAATCTAAACTTTCTTCCATTCACCAAAAGCATATTGGGTAGCGAGAAATTGAACTTGCGGTACAACTTTTTTATACGATGAACGGTGATGTCCTTCTTTTGTCTTACAAATTTAAAAAGGAAAAGAAAATGTAATGAATGTGATATCAGAAATGCATTAACCTGCAAAGCATTTGAAAACTGGCTAGAAGAAGTCAAACAATGAAGGGTGCAGTAGTCCTTTGTGTTGCAACCAGACAAACATCTGTGCCAAGTGCTAACAACAATTTGATTTTATATCCTGAAATTTACATTATAATGGGCGCTTGATTCCAGTTTCTTTGTTTCATTCAATTTGCGCACAGCCAGAAGGATCAGAAACACAAAAGGCCAAGGCAATTAAGAATTTATAATAAGTGCATGCCCTTCCCCCCAAAAATTCCGTTATCAAATTGGGAACACATTACCTTCACGAAATCTCCATCAATCACATAATCACGTTGTGCCCGAATGGCGAACAAACCAGCTTCAGTGAAAACATTACGAAGATCAGCACCATTGATCCCCTGAAAAGTCAAAACAACAAACTAAACCATTAGGAAAAAGAATGAGAAATACTTTCAACCTGCATATAACTCTAATTTTACCTCAGCAAGCTTCGCAACTGCTTCAAAGACGATTTCACCAGCAGAATAGATTTTGAGGATTTATTTCCTCAGTTTTCGCAAATACATTCTGCCTGATCGAGTACAACAACATCAATTGGGCTTTGAAGTGAAAAAGAAATGCGAACCTATTGGGACCATGCGAAACGCTTTCTTTGATACTCGGCCACCACCGCAGAACGACGTCGTGCAGCTAAATGCTAATGCTCTTCTTCACAGTTCTCAATTTCATCTCGGCCAAATAAATTTCGAACCATATTTAAGCACCTTTGCCGCCACCCCTCACCAACATATTACTTTTACTTTCAAGTCATCATTATACTATTTTTTTTTTATTTCTTGTAGTAATTGTTAATATACTCAGAAAATTACATTTCACTATTATTTTACTATTTTCATTATTTAGGATAAATTTTTATTTTTCTATAATTAATTTTTTTAATCAATATTTTTTTAATATGTAAACTACAATTTAGATTATTTAAATTATGATACAAGATTATTTTTAATTATTAATAATTTATTTTAAAATCTATTAATAATTAGGATAATATTTTTTAAGAATTTAATTGAAATGCATTTTGAGTTAAAGAATTTTCATACTACCATATAATTATAAATGATCTATATAATAAGATTGCTAATTTTTTTAATAATATTTTTCAAAGATATATTAAAGTGATTTCTATATAGTTGATGCGGACGGTATATCAATTTTTTTTATTAGGTGTGTGATTATTCGCATTCTAAATAAATAAAATAATATTGTTATTTATACTATTTTAAAAACTTATATTTAATTTTTTTTAAGTGGGAGGGGCGAATATGAAACTACATCTCTTATGATATTTATTGTTAATAGAGAATCCCGGGAGAAAAGACTACATTTCAAAATTAAGTTGGAAACAATCTTTGTTTATTTAATATAATTTCCTATTAGTCAGGATGTATCCACGATGCATCGTGGCTTAGGTTGATTACCAAAAAATTTTTATATTTGTATTATTCAGGATCCACAAAATAAGTGTGACATCCTATATGGTATTCTTTGAGACACGTGTCAACCCTCCACGAGTTCTGTAACAGGAACATGGACACTCAACCCTTGACAGTCGATTCCTTAGCTAGAAGGTTATCTCTAACTTATTAATATTTGAATCTCTATGTGGAATATATATAATTATTTACTAGTTTTTATCTATAAGCTATCATTTATCTCTAACATTATGTACAAGTTATCGATTATTATCTATAAGTCAGAAATTATCTTCAAAGGCTATAACAACTCTTACAAACAAGAATCCACATTTACGCCATACTCCAATAAATATCATGTTTCATCTAACTCTCAACACATCCCACACACTCAAACACATCTCTCTCTATCATTTACTTTAATCACATTCACCCTCACATGTGATAGTTTCAAATTTTGGTAAGTATAATACCAAATATTGGACTATTGGAATAAATACTCGTTTAATGTTTTACGCATAATCCCTCTGATTCTAACACTGAATTAGGATGATGTTTTATGCATAATCCCTCTGATTCTAACATTGAATTAGGGTGATGTATGGAAATCTTTATCCATAATTTAAAGCTGTTGAATTTTGTGATGAGAGTCCAAATTTCACCTTAATTAACCTAATAAGCGAGACATTAAACAAGTACATTGCTATACATTATGAATCTTGATGTGTGCAGACTACACGAATAGATACATGTAACAAATTCTTTCTTGACAAAAAATTTGGAACAATGTGTATTAAAAAACAATTAAATACTTTAATCTCTTTTACACATATATTTTTTATTATTATGTTTATTGATATTGAACTTAATTCTATCTAGACCAATGTAAGGTTGATATTTTAATTTTCATGCCTTTAGATTTATGCAATTAAGTATTTTTCATTTAATAATGCCTTTGAAATTAAACACTACATGAGTGACATGACCATTGCCCAAATATTTCCCTCTTTCCTCTCTAAAATGGATGGTTGTATTACCCTCCTCTTCTTACCCATTCTTTATTGGTCTATATTTTTATTTGCACGTGTCAGAGGAGGTCTGGTAACATGCTAAAATGAGAAATGAAGAGAAAGAAGGGTAGAACTTTGCATGCATGCCTTCAGCCAAAAAATAGTAGCATCTTGAATGATCAAGAGGAAGTGTAGACAAAGGATGTGATCATAACCCTGTATCTATAAACACCAAACATAATAATGGGTGAAGATTTATTCAAAACCTTCCCATATTTATTGAACCCGAAACCAAACCCTATCCTTGACGAATGAAATTCTCACATCATTTTTCTCACAATCAGAATTCAGCGTTGGGTTATCTTTCTTTCCCTCTCGGCAATATGGAGCAAGAAATTGACAATTTGATATCAAACATGGGTTCACTTGGAACCAGCTTTCCACCAAAGTAAGAGCATTCAGCTACAAAAAGAAAAAAGTCCATGTTTGTTTTCATTTGTTCGTATAGAGTTTAATTTTGATGCACTCTTGGTACAAAAAAATTTCACACTAAATAAATTAAAAATCACTTTAGAGTTAATTAGATATGATTTTTAAAATAATTATTACAAAAATTAACAATTTTTTAATTACGTGCATAGCATGCATGATGGCAATTTAAAAAACCTTTGAACTATTAAATGTATTTTAATTAATTTTAAATTTTGACTTTTGTTTGCACAGGAGAGGATTGTCAAGGTATTACTCGGGAAAATCAAGATCATTTGTTTGCATGGAAGATGTACATTGCGTGGAGGATTTGAAGAAACCAGAACATTATTCTGATACAAAGAAAAGGAAGAAACGTTCGCACAGAAAGGAATTGCTCAACCTTGCTCCTTATCCATGCCGAAGGGCACCAAGTTGCACTCAATTAACTACCCCATACGTCAACGTGTAGAACTTCAATTTTGTAGCTGAAATTCCATATGATCACTCTACATTTTTCCCACATCGATCCCATCTTCCTATGCCCATGTGTATATATATTTAAGCCAATTTTATTATTAAAGCAAAAGTGTGTCACGCTTTTATGCGGTTTGTTTGTATCAGTGTAGATAATTGAAATAAAAAAATTATGATTCGGTGTAATCCTTTTTGCCATTGTTTTTCCTTGCCACTACTGGAGAAATTGGAATAAACATATTATTTCTTCCCATATTGGATACCATCCCAATTCAATGATTGTCATGGACATGTAATATATAATTCTTGTCTTGCCATGAAGTTTTCTTTTATTTTAACTTTATCTTTCATTCCTTTAATTTGTATTTTGTGCAATTTTGATCCTCTAAAGCTTTTTTAGTAAATTAATTCCTTTATTTTTAAAACCAAGCAAATTCCACTCCTCTGCAAAAAAAAATTCTATTTAAAGTTCTCAAATTCTCATTTTCTAAGCATTTGACGATCTATCTATAATAGATTTGAGATATGATATAACTTTAAATGTTTAGAAGTTAAAAATTGAATAAATATTTGATAAAATTTGAAAGATATTATAGAATGTGAGATTAGGGTTTAAGGAGGACAAAATTGAGATTTTTTTTTTATTTCAAGTAAAATTTAAAGTTTTGATTAATGAATTTTAAATAGAAAAAGGTTTTAAAATAATTTAGTTGAT
The DNA here is from genome assembly GCF_000004515.6 of Glycine max. NCBI lineage: Eukaryota > Viridiplantae > Streptophyta > Magnoliopsida > Fabales > Fabaceae > Glycine > Glycine max. The sequence continues at coordinate 768,607 of NC_016091.4, read as the reverse complement.
TCAAGTTTATAAAAAAGTAGAAAATGATAACTTAAAGGTTTTAACTTTTAAATAAAAAATAATCAATGGAAGTATCAAATTTGTTTAATTCAATGAAAATTTTATCTTAAGAACAAAGGCGGCAAAGATTAAAAAATCACACAAGTTTTATACCTACCAAATCCACTCTCATTTAAATATAATATTTCATTGGACTGCCAGTTCGTGTCCAGTGTGCAAGTTTCATGTTTAATATATTCAATTCCAAGCATTAATACAATAATCAGCCAATCCATTTATTATTTACCATTCTCACGTTTCTTGATTTCTTCACAGCAAAATAGACCTAAATATACATGTTTCCTTCTACACATTAACCATAAGATAGATCTTCCCAATAAATTTCATGATATCATACAACTGTTTTGTCAGTCCTATCATCCTTTGAGGGACCACTGAGTTCCTTCTATGATTCACTGTCTGTAAAATGGTCCCAACATCAGCACTCACCACTCTTTTCCTTCCCACGGAATGATTGCAAGAGATTATCATCATACTTCAAAATCATGTAGCATATGAGGTGAATTTAACCTTTGTTGTTGGTTTCCAGCACCAATGCACTCAAGTTCTGTTGTCTCTACTCCAACTGTTGAAGCTGCGGTCGCTTTGGAGATGTCGTCCTCCCTCATGGAAACCAAACTGAGATGGGTCTTACCAGGCAAAAAATTACCTCCTTCACAATGCTGCAAACCCAATGTTAGAGACACTCCACTTCCTGACTTGAACCTCTCAGACTCTGGCATTTGGCATGTTGGACCAACTGACACAAACCTCTTATTAGTAGCTCCATCAGACTGAACAACTGTGTCATTAGAGAAGAGACCACAATCATCCAAATTTCGCCTATGTTCAGTTTCAGCCCCATAACCTCCATTTATGAGACTAGCTAATCCAATGGATGCCATCATTTCTGTATCAAGAGCCTGATCATGTCTGAGGTCCTTAGCTTGTCCACCACTGTGATTTGTATCGGCCACAATTGGACTTTGACAGTGCTGCGAATCATCACCCACATCATTGGAGGTCTTGACATAACTTTTTGTTACCTTGGACACATTTTCAGATGAAGAATTTGAGTCCATGCCAGCAATACAATTATCTTGCTTGTACATCTCTTCAATCATAGGTTTCCATAGACGCACTCGAGCATTTATAAACCAATTTGACACCTAATTCAAGCAAAAAAAAAAAAGGCGTTCATTGCAAATAAAACTATCACCCTCTGGAGTTCTTTTGAAAAAATAATTTCAAGCAACAAATGAAAAAATAAAAAACACTTTTTTTTCTCATCTTATAATTAACACAAGAAAGCACTATCTATCATGTTGCTAAAATCATATTCAAGTTGTTTTTCTACCTGACTTCTGGTCAAGCCTGTCTGTCTTGCTAGCATGATCTTATCAGAATCCTTTGGATAGCTATGAAAAATAGAAAATACCAATTAGATTAAATAACCACAATGATCATGGTAAAATAGTTACAAAAATTTACAAAAAAAAAAAGACCAAGGTTGGTATGCGAGGGTTTACGGATGAAGGAAATGCTCAAAAAGCCAAGCGCGAAGAATTGAAACAGAGCTTTCTGGAAGCCCCCTTTGTGGTCTCCATGCATGTTGCATCATGCCAAACTGCTGAATAACCCTCTGTTGTCGGATTTGTTGGTCCACATACTTTAGTCTTGCCATTCCAACTCCATTGTTACTTCCAGAAGCATCTTGCTCTCCAAGGTTCTTTTGTGTTGCACTGATTTGACCAGTGATTGCATCACGCAAACACCGAAAATGGCATGAAATGGTTTGCAGAGCAAGGGCTGTGTATGGTTTAGCTGCTCCACATCCTGCTATCACATCAAATGATGACACTACAGTCTGCATCTGCTGATAATATTGTTTATACCTATTGTCAACCTACAGCAATTGACAGGGGGCCATTAAAACTATATTGTTGCTACAAAGAAGAGCAGAATGTATGTTAGTCTAGGAGGCTCTATCAACTTTATGGATTTAACTATAAAATTGGCACCGGATACATCATCTTATGTACTAAATTACACAAAAACAAAAACAGTGAATGTGAATTTTACTTTTAGCGTGCCAGTTAGATCCATCCATGAAACTATACAAAGATAAAAAGGAGGAAATAACAATTAGTTCTACCCATATCATCTTATTTTCAGTATCACATACCAGGAGAGGGTTTTTTTCAGATAGATATCAGTCATAAAAGATAATATCAACAAAATAGATCCAATATTTGCACTTGTATCACTTCAACATATTCCTTTTTCATGCTTTAAGGTGCTTAAACCACTGTTAAAATGATGACTAATATACAGGATAGAACAAACATAATTATGCTCTATCAGGGGAAGAAAGTCAATTTCCGTTATCATAGTTTAGCATGCATTTATTTAACAAATGCTGACACACATGAACATAAACACAGGTGAGATGGAGTTATAATATTCAAATTGGGGAAGGTTACAGCGACTCATAACTCTGAGAAAATCTACATTTTCTTTTATAGATATATAGTCAGGGTCAACTGTTTGAAGAAATCGGAGTTACAAAAGTATGGGAATCTACATAAATATGTCTTACCTCGTCCAACATTGACAAAAGCTTTGTTAACTTGTGGTGCAGATCTTGTTTTTCAGCATGTGAAAGCTCACAAGAGGTCTTACCAGTTGAAGCTTGAGAATTAGGCACTCCATTTGCAGAAGGCCTGTCGTTTTCTAGTTGCTCATCATCCTCCTTAGAGTCCTTCTTAGATTTCTCATGTGTGCTATGACTTTTCATAGCAGGTCTTTTAATAGCTTTTCGGATGTCAACAACTTCATCAAGTAGTAGTTGCACTGTCTTGAGGTATTTGGAGCTAGGAACTGTTTTTCCAACACCAGACATTCCATGAAATGAAAAATCCGCTTTGGCCAAATCTTGATTAGCTTCAGGTAAGCCAGGTGGAAGATTTTCAGAATGTCTCATACCCTCATCTCTAGATGAATCATTTTGGTAGGCCTCATTACCCGAAATTGAAGGATTAGTACCCAAAAATGAATCAAAACTTGAACTATGAATTCCTGAGGGTATATGGGTTCCAAGGCTGAGAGATAATCCATGACCTTGTAAGTTCTGTCCATCCATAGGTTGTCTGACTAACATTTCACTTCTACCTTCCCTCCATGCACTGAAATCATGAAACCCAGTTTGGAACCCACTAATATTGGCAAAGATTTCTTGTTGTTCAGGAGTGGAATGTGAAGCCCCTACTGATGGTGATGGAATCACAAAGCAATTGTTTTGCTGCTGAGAATTGCCAGACAGTGCTTCTGAATATGATCCAGAGTTCATATAAAATGTCATATTGCTCGGCAAAACTGGTGTCTCGGGATATGAATTAGGCAAAGGTTCCCTAAGACACAGCATAGGCACTGCGTTCCTTTCATTACTTGAACTCGTATAGTAAGTTGCCATAATTTTAGGACAGTGGGAAAACCCACTGTTTGAAAAATCCTAAGATAGATTACGGGCGGCGGCTACCTATAAGTAAAAACAGCAAACTTATACACACAACCTATTTTGCTAAGCAAATGAGACAAATATTGTCTGAACTTTTCTGATTCCTAGAAGTCACAGAATTGGTGGGTGCTGCAAAGTTTGGAATTTCATATTGTTCAATCATGAAAGTTGAAGCAAAAGTTGAATGCCTCCTGAACAGAATTTTTATGCAGTAACATAACAATTAGTATGTCACCAACGTCATGCTTCCATTGCAGATCTTCAATCTCGGGCCTACCAGGCATTACACATAAGAATTAAGCTTCAAAAAGAAGAAAAGAAAAGAAAAAAAAAAATCAAAACTCACTTGCATAAAATGAAAAAGAAAACAAAGCAGGTTTAAAATAAAAGCCACTAAACATGCCCACATTCGTGTAAAGTAGTCTTAGCAATGATGATTTCAAAGAGAGAAAGATGCAGAGAGGACCGAACTTTGGTTTCTGAACTCAATTCCAGAAAACAAACCAAATACCAGGAGTAAAAGAAAGAGTATCCCATCAAAGAGAAGAGACTTACACCGGGTTGCAGAGGATAAGTAACCCAAGAACAATAACATATGCTACTCTTTGGTTGGAACTTGAAAGGAAGTGCAACATTAAAGCAAGGAGAGAGAAGCAGTTTTCTGTTCAATAGTTCATCTCATAATCTGAAACAAGAATGAGTGAGTGAGAACAAAGAAAGAAAGGAAAGACAGAAGGTGGGACCTAGATAGCTTCATTGATATATTAAAGGGATGTGTGTTGTGTTGTGTGTATGGTGGGGAGAAGGGAAGAAAGATGAAGAGAAAAAGAAAGGAGAGGAGATAAGAGTGAGGAGAGAAAGGGAAATAAGCAGTGAGAGAGAGAGGGAGCAGTGTGGAGGTGGGTTGACATTACATTACATAATGTTGCCCTGTCTTTGGGATTGGTGCAAAATCACTGTTGGTGTTGGGAGCAGCTTCAATTTGCGTCACAATGAACTACCTTCACACCAAAGTACTAAAAAAAGCTTGCCATGAAACTGCAAAACTAAAAAAACAGATTAGTTGCACTTCTTTTATTAATAAAAAAAAAATACCTGAATTTATATATCTTACTATGTCAAGGCTCTTTGAAAACAGTTTAATGAGAGTTTCGTGTGAGTTTTTAGTAATGTATTGTTTATTATTAGTTAATATTTTTTTGCAAAGTCTATTAAATTAAGAACGAAAGCCACTGTATAAAAATGAAACACGCATTTAACGAGAGTCTCTTGTAAGTTTCAAGTGATATTAAAAAAAATATTTGAAAAGAACAGCTGATAAAAATATATTATTAACATTTTTTTACTATCCACGATGAGGTTAGTGTGACTTAAAAATAAGTAAAAACATTGAACAATGACATTTATTGGAATATTAATTTAAAGAAAAAATATTTTATACAATGTGAATAAAATTTACACTCTCATCCGATTAAAAAATGTTACGTAGGTAAGTTTATTAATTTTTAAAAATTACTTGAAAATCATACCTATTATAATTTTTTATTGATTAATAATAGTGTAAAAATCTTGCATAGAAATTGAACTACACGTTAAAAATAAAAACCTTTATAATAACTTCCATAAAACCTAACAAATTTGTGATATTTACAAATATTATTACTAAAATATTTTGTTTTAACATCCCTGATTAATTAGAGGTAATCATAGGAAAAAAATTATGTTAGGCAAAAAAAAATTACACTCACAAATATTCGTAGATAAAATATCATAATATCAAATATCTATCTTTAACAAGTCATCACAAGTTACCAGTACAAGTATTTTTACTATCCAATTATTAATGGGGGAAAGACGGGTATCATAGTACCAGAATTTGTTAAGCTTATTGTCTTTCTTTCTTTTGCCAAAATGATGCTCAAACAAGACAAGTTATAATGGCAAATGAACCGATTGAACGTACGTTGAGAAGAAGCTTGCTTTCCTCTTCCCTTTAGCATATGAAAGGACACTCCAGTCCCTTACAATAATGTGCCTTAAGCCACGTTTCTCATCACCATGTGTTACTACAAATCTAAGAAAAAAATTATTAAGAAATATCCATGGATACATGTGGATATAAAAAAATTTCACCAACAATTTTTAAGTGGGTATATGGTGGATAACAAGACAAATTTTCTCTAACAAGACATATATAGCTATTAATTATGCTTATGTTTGTCTTTCCTAAAGTTGGGGTCATAACAATAATGATGATGACAATGTAATGAGATGACGGTAGTAGGAATAAAGACAATATTAATAGTGATGTCGGTGGTTTATGATAATCGATAAATAGTCAGAGCAATTATGATAAGATGAAAATCAAGATAAAAGTGATAATGACTCGATGACAGTAATAATGAAAATGATGATAACCAAAGCTACAAAATAAGGCAAAAAATTACATAATATCACAAGTTTTAATCCTTTACATCAACTATGAAATTAATCTCCGGTCCAAAGTTTAGTCATTCTAAAAGTTTATTATTACTCTCCAAGAATGCATTATGCGGGGATCAAACTTAAGTTTTTCTCACTAAACTTAGTGTGTGTTTAACTCAGTTATATCCATTGAATTCTCTCTTATTTTCTTTAAAGGAACATTTCATGTATTATTCTTTTTTATTTTTTAAATTAAAATTAAAGGCTTTTTAAAAAAAAGTAATAATTAAAATAAATTCATATAACACTTTAAATTATTTATTATAAATAGAAAATATAATTTATAATTTAAAAGTATTTAATTATAATATAGTTTATATAAAATTTAATAAAATAAAATAAATATTTATCCTATATAAATCACTGCTAGTTTTTAAAACTCCTTTCGTTTCTTCTCTTGCTTTTCTTTTATTTATCCCTTCTATTAGTTTCTCTCTATTTTTTTATTTTTTTTTAATCTCAGTCTTTTTCTTCCTTCTACCTAATTATCAAAAAATGAGATGCAGGTTGACAATTCTCCTTCAATAAACCCCCTTCAAAGAAGGCAAAAAAAGTTGGCACTTGGAATGAAAAAAGCAGAACAGATCGCATCTTGTGCCCAAAGCGGAATAGCCTCAATTTACCGGAACGATCCACGCTTCCGTTCCGTGATGTGTAAAGCACACTCAAGAGTATTACGCGATACATTATAACCGAATGCCACATGGAATGTCCTACATCCCATTCCATTTTTGTTAGGTCCATCCCATTCCTTCTACTTACAAATCATTACCATATTGTGCCATTCCATCCCTAACTTTGTTGTAAGAAAGAGAAAAAATATTACAAATTATTACTCCAGTCTCAACTATAAATATAAACATATTCCATTAATTTTATCATTTTTAGTGAGACAGTCTTCTTAATATTTTTTATTTAACAAGAATTTTATATTTAATATTAAATTTCAATAAAAAAATAGTTTCTTTGTTATTTAAAATTAACATAATTTAATAAATTTAATTTATTTTTTTAATAAGTATGTAATTAATTATTTTTATTTATATTTGAGACCAGAGTAATACAAAATTATTTTCTTTGATCCCAAGTATAAACAATAAAAATTAATTTTTTTCTTAAATATAAATAAAAATTAACTAATTTTATCTTGTTAAAATTATTTTTAAGATACTCTTTATTTAATAGAATTAAAGACTAAATTATGCTTGATAAAATTTTTTAATAAAGGATAATTTAAAAACATTATTTTTGTTTTGAGATTACCATAATTTAATAAACTTACTATTTTTTAAGAAAATAAATAATTTTTTTAATTTTCTTAAAAAATTTGTTTCTTAGGTATGAAATTATTTTTTTTCTTATAATAAAGACCAAAAAAGTACAAAATACTGTACTAAAAGTTTCTGGTCCATTCTGTGTACGGTGTACCTGCAGGTCAATGAACGTTGATAACAACGTCGGCCCACCATTTCACCCTGTTCAGCGAAGCACTGAAACAAAAAGTGTAATACACAATTGTCATATAAAAAAAATAAAAAAATCTGTATTTTTTTTTTCATCCTCAATCTTCTCCATAGCGTGTGCTTCCATTCCATGGCCAAACCGAAGGCTCCAAGACGAACCCTAGAGTCATACTCAGTCAAACACATAAGCAAAACCATTAGAGGTAAACGCATTCACTCGCTTTCTCGGCCAAAAATTAAAAAAAAAGAGATGAATTCTGTTTTGTGCTCTCTCTGTTTGATTGTCCTAAATCGAAACGCGCGTTTCGTTCTTGTCTCTCAGCTGGCGATTGCGTGCTCATGCGGCCCTCCGATCTGTCGAAACCGTCGTACGTGGCGAGGATCGAGCGGATCGAAGCCGACGCGCGCGGCTCCAACGTGAAGATTCACGTCCGGTGGTACTACCGGCCGGAGGAGTCAATCGGCGGCCGCCGCCAGTTTCATGGCTCCAAGGAGGTTTTCCTCTCCGATCACTTCGATGTTCAGAGCGCCGACACAATCGAAGCCAAGTGTACGGTCCACAGCTTCAAGAGCTACACGAAGCTCGATGCTGTCGGAAACGACGATTTCTTCTGTCGTTTTGAGTACAATTCCTCCACCGGCGCCTTCAATCCTGATAGAGTTGCTGTGTGAGTCCATCACTACTCCGAGATATAGATATTTTTTTTTTCTGTTATAGTCTTTGCTGCGCTAAATTTGAAATATATATTGTTCTTGTTTTTGGTAGATTCTCTTATAATCTCTGCTGCGCTAAATTCGAAATATAAATTGTTTTTGTTTTTGGTAGAATTTCGTTTTGGAATGGAATTTGTGTCTTTATTTTATTCAGCAGCCATATATGATTAGCAATTAATTTCGAGTGTGTTTTGGTTAATGGCTCAGGTTACTGTGATTGTTCTAAAATATGTAGTGCCTAATATGTTATTAGGATTTTTATTTGTTTGTTCAGTTGGAAAATGGTAAGTAGTAGCTTTTTTTTAGAATCGAGAAGCTGTGGGATCTTATCTAGATTCTGACTTGTGTGATGTAAGTTGTTTAAAATTTTCATTGCAGGTATTGTAAATGTGAGATGCCTTACAACCCTGATGACCTAATGGTCCAATGTGAGGGCTGCACTGACTGGTAAGTTGAATATGTAAGGTGATATTAATCTTTAATTTATTCCGTGTCTGCCCTGTTGTTTTGTTTTATGTTTCTGGACTCTGGTATGTTCAGTTCTGTAGATATCTTGCATCATCCTGATGGAAATATCAGTTTTTTATTCATGTTTTTTCTCTTTTCTTCTGGTTTCATTTGAAGAAACCAAGTATTTTAAGTCAGCACCAACTATGCATGCATCATTTTTCCAATAACAGAACAGCCTCTGCGTTTGACTATTTTATGTATTGGTGATTTGTTGTTCTGGTTTTGTTCATCCTTGCATATTTTGCTTCTGTCTAGGCTGTGTTATTTAACTTCTCCCCTGCCCTTCTTTCCAATTTTTCTTATACAGTACTTGTTTATGTGCATATACTTGTATTCATGCATTGTTGCATGCATTTAAATGTTGTGCAACTCCTTTTTGTGTGGGTTATGGACATCTGGATTGTAACTCAAAGAGAACTAAGTTACCTATGTTTTGACTTTTGTTCCTTCACACTTTATAGGACTATGTTTTTTCCTGTGTTCCATTCTTTCTTCTTCTTCACTTAAACTTCCTAGTTCACATTCTGCTAATTTTTAATCTAATTTGTTATGTTCTTTTTCTATTATTTCGCTATCATCTTTCATTTTTTGACTTCATTACTATGTTTTTGTTGCTCCTAGAATCTGAATTAATGGTGATTGTGTGTATAAACTGTAACTTGTTATTTATCATGAATTTCATTAATTTTTTTGTTTGTTTTCAGTATTTATATGTGTAGTATAAATTATTTAGTTTGTAATATAATATTTAAAATAGCAGCCATTGCAATCCTGCTATAGCGTAACTGCTTTCCAAGATTGTTAACTATGGCTTGAATGGAAAATATATGGATAAGGAAGATCTGAGATATAGGAGAAGATTTAGAGGATTAGTATTACATTTGGGATGGAATCCCTCTCTTATTCCAGGAGGGGATTCAGCTGTATAATTATTCCTGTGGCAATTTAAATAGTAGCACATCCATGGACTAATTAAGGAATAGCATTATAGATTGTATGGTGTGATGAACTTGACTTTCATGGCTATCCCAAATTGTTAAAATCTTGATCAAGTAATAAGTTCATGGAACAACTGAATTAAAATCCTTGAAGCTTAGTAATCAATTTTATTCATAGCGATTTTCATATCCTTGTCATAAAACTAACTGAAGATATGCTTTGTGAATGTTGAGACTTTTAACTTATTTTTTATGGGTGGCATACTAATTTTGTTAAGGTTTAGTAGAAAGCCAGTTTTAAGAATGGACTTTTAAGATCTATTTCAGCCATTAATTTGTTAGATAAATCATGATAAACAGAAGATTTGTTGGCTTTGGTACCTTTTTCAAGGAGGATTTGTATGTTTAAAATAACCTGTTTTGCAACATGTGCTATTATTTTGTGCATATCAGGCTTTGAGTGAATGCAGTCTTCAGCATAATATTTTATGTATTCAGGTTCCATCCTGCATGTATAGACATGACTGTGGAAGAAGCCAAAAGACTTGACCACTTCTTTTGTGAAAATTGCTCTGCTGAAGGTCAAAAAAAGTTGCAAAACTCTCATTCTGCTTCTAGACACTCAGATACAAAGGTATTTTAAATAATGTTGTTTGATAATGTGAGCTTATTTTCACTTTTTAAGAATTTAATACAATTTGAATTCACTTGCTGAGGCAGAAGTTGATATCCTCATCTATTATCTATTGGTGTGTTAAATCCTATTCCATTGTCAAATGATTATATCTTGAACATTCTGTGATTCTTCGTCAGATGCATTATCAGTTGGTTCAATTTGTATGTGCGGGGAGTTACTTATTGAGGATAAGATTCTATCAACAGTTACAAATATGAATAACAAAAGCTGATTGTGACAGTCATGCATTCAGTATTTCGTATCTTTATTGTTATACTGCCTATTCAAGAATTTGAAACTTCATTTTGAATTGCTTGAATGCTTAACAAACAGGGCTAGCATTTTATTTGTGCTACATATTTATGAAAATCTGCCATGATATTATACATAAGAATTGTCAGTTTGGACAACCTGAATAATGTAGATATGTCTGGATTCTTTTTCATATGCATTAACATCTATGGTTGAAGTGCTATTGCTCATTACAAGGATTTACGTAAGAGTGCAATTTTAATGTGAAGTTTCTGCTGAAAAAAGGAACGGTTGATGTATTAACATCTATGTTTTGCCTGGAATTGCAGGTGGATACTAAACGCCGTCGTAGGTAATAGTGTGATAGTATATAAAGCATAAAATGAGTTAGATCTATAATGGATGTACTTAAGATCTTGCTTTTCTAATCCTGGGTAGGGGCCAGACAAACACATACAAAGTTATCTAGTAGTAAGCTGTAGTCTTTCTACTTTCATGGACAGAGACTAGTTTGGAAATGTTTGTCATGTCTATTTGGTTTGAGCACTCATCCTGTTTCCTTTGGAAGTGGAGGACGTGTTTATGTAATTATTTAGTGTAGATTCTGTCTCTCTTCTCCTCTGGTCCTTGTTCTGACTTGGACGTTTTGTAAAGTATTTTGACTTATTTATAAGCAGTAGACACTTTATTCTTTCTTTTTTACTGATAGAGGTAGGGAATGATCTAGAGTTTCTATTCACCGATAATGACACCGTGTTGTTGGCGTGAAAAAATTTGAGGATAAAATATAGGCAAAATTACAAATTTGATCTCCAATTTATCTCTAGTTTTGAATTTGGTCCCCCTATTTTGTAAAACCGTTCAATGTTGGTCCCCTAGGCCACAATTGGACGTTGATCGTTAACAAGTGATGTTGACTGTCACGTGTCACGTTCTTATTGGATGATGACTGTCACGTGTCATGTTCTGATTGGATGTCAACTCCATAAAAGAAATGAATTGTTGTTTTCATTGATTAATTAGAACATGACACGTAGCAGTCATCATCTAATAAAAACGTGACACGTGATCGTCAGCATCACTTATTAACTTATTAACGGTCAAAGTTCAATTGTGACTTGGGAGACCAACATTTTACAAAATAGGAGGACCAAATTTGTAAATTAAATTACTGGGGTACCAAATCCAAAACTGAAGATAAATTAGGGGACCAAATTTGACGTTTGCCTAAATTATACGATATTGGGTTGTAATTTGATTTAGCCTTTCATACGCAAAAACCTCTGAAAGAACTTGCTAGAGACATTGCATGCCAATAGTGTCTCAGATCTGTATCATTTGGCGTCATGACGTTTGAAATTGGAAAATACGTATTTTTCCCATCAAAAATCAATATTGGAGTGGATTAGATTGGAATGTCGCGGAGTGAAACAAAATAGAATGACATTGAATGGAGTAAAAATATTGTTCGAATATTTAATGTAAGGTAGAATAAAAATATCATTTTATTGCGAATAAAAATTAGATTTAGCTCTAGTGTTTTTCAGCTAGAATTTAAGTTTGATCTTGGTAATTTTTTGTTAGCCTTTAATGAAAATTTTTCTTATGTAGATTATCAAGGTGAAATCTAAATTGGAAAATGACACTGAAAGTATCTGTAGAACTGCATTTTTGTTTTGTTCTTTTATTTCATACCTTTTAGAGGGAGAGAAATTAAAGATGAGGATAGGGTTTGTAAGTACTTTGGAGTACTTGACTCTTACCATGAACATATTTTAAGATAATATTTAATTATTACTTGTTAACGTACTTCAAAAACTTTACATTAGCAAATTCATATAGAAAATGTCAAAAAAATGATATTAACGCTATAACTCAAATTAATTTATAAAAATTTAAAATAAAATCAACAATTAATATTATAAAAAAATAGTTAAAGTGGTTGAAAGGAGAAGGGAGAGAGAAGTCATGAATTAGAATTCCTCCCACTAACAAATTAACCATTAACATTAACTTTTAAAAAAACAAAAGTTAAAGTGAAATAAGTTAGTTTTGCTAAAATTTAGCTTTTAAAAAAACAATAGTTAAAGTGAAAAAAGTTAGTTTTACTAAAATGACGGTATAATATTTGGAAAAATTAATAACACGCCTCAATTAATAGGTTGGACTAGGATGAATAAAAAAGAAAGTTAAGAAAAGAAAAAGGAAAAAAACTAGATGTGGCAAGTGATATGATAAAAAAGAGAGGGATACAAAAATAGTAGAGACAAATAGGAAGAAAAGAAAAAAAAAAAAACAATACAAGTGATGTGATGAAAAAGAGAGGTTTAAAAGAAAAAACATATAGAAGAGAGACATGAAGAAAAAAAGGTAATAGATATGACTAATGATATGATGAAAAAAGAAAGAGAGTGATTGAAAGAAAACTAGATTAAAATGGACTGAATGAGATAGTAAGTAAATATTTATATTCATTCCAAATAATATCATAAAAACATGCATCATGCAAAGAAAAAAAATTACTTGAAATTATAATGGCTAAAAGTATAATTAAAAGAATATTTAATTATCTATTAATATTATAAAATGATAATTTAAGAGAAATGTGTCACTTATTAATTGATACGAGAATTTATCAATAATTTTTTTTGTTAGTTCGCAAGTAACATTAATGAGAGAAAATTTTATTTGAGCTCGATTGTAGTAAAACAATTATGATCGAAAAAAAGCTCTCACTTTAAGAATTTAATATAACTCTATACTTAAAATTCAAATTCAAAATGTTAGTTAAGTTAGATTAATTAGTGTCAATTGATACACAGTAATATTAATGATTTATTTAACTAGGTAGATATGAATGACCATATATGAATGAGATAGAGTAAGAGTCAATAATAAATTAAGTTTTAAATTTGTATTCTTTGGATTATTTATTTGTTTTTCATAAAATAAATAAAGAAATAATCAATGCAACACATGATTCATCAAATAATAATACACAAAAATGAATTATGTAAAAAATAAAGTCTACAGGAATTATTGACATACCTGGTGAAGTGTGTGTTTAGATGTGGATCTCTAAGTCAAGTCTCAAAATTTTGTTCACATCTAGATTTGAGAAACGCAAAAGCTAGTTTTTGTAACTTGTGCATGACGCGGATCCATCGGTAAGAAACATATTACTCCAAAGACGCGGGAACTGTCTGTCCTCTTTGTATGGAAACCTAAATTCTGAAAATTACATCAAAATTCAAATCAACTATCCAGTCTCAAATCCTTCATAAGCATTGTATTGTATCTAAAGCGTCACAAAAACAAAAGTAACAATGAGAATTTGGTTATATGAAGAAAATAGTAGTTGAGTACTCGACGGCGGAGAATTCCGATGCATTGGGTTTCATCACCATCGCGCCCACCTTCACAAGGCTCTCGCTTGTCGCTCCATTGGTACAGAAATCCAGAGACAATTTTATTTTAGAAATATATATATCATCAAATATTGGAAAATATGATTTTTTAATAATTAAACGAGGGTAGTGATTTGGGTCTATAGTGGGCTGATTAAGGCCCACACCACCAATGAATACATCTGTCTATCTATGAATAAAATAAATAGACATTTTTATTCAATTGAATGATGATTTCGTCAAATAATTCAACACATTTCTTATCAATAATCATAATATTTTGTATTTTCATATAATTTATTTGGTAGAAAAAATTTATAATAATTAGTTTGACTTATCATTTTCTAATTTTTTATAAATTTATATCTTATTTTGTGTATTATTTCTTTTTTCGTATAAGTAATAACTTCAGTTATGTCCAACAAAAAATGGTAATAATTACAGTTATTATTATAATTAACAGTAGTTGGTAAGGAAGAATCAAACTTACTAAGTTTATCACATTCAACTTGTAATCTCAAAGAGTTAGTGCATGCATGTTTGGAAATGAGTTGAGAACACAATTTATGGCATTCAACAGCAAAAATAATACGAAAGCAACAACTGATAGTTTCAGACGTGAAAAACTCATCCAATATGTTTTTGGATTCATTTTCAATCACGGTAATTGAATAGATTTGAACTCTCGTTATTCTTTTCTATGTAAAGTAAATGTAGTTCTCTTATAAATAAAGTTTTGAAATAGTAAAATTTAAAAGAAAACTTCAACTACATAACTCAAACATCAAATAAAGCATAAAAAACTAATATCTCTAACTTTTTGTATCAAGAAATTATAAATATTTAAATAATAAGAAAGAGGTCAATATATACTAAACAATAAGTAGTAATTATTCAAATACTTAATAATCTTTTATCTCCCATTACAAAAAATATACGTAACGATCTTAATCACACACAAAATAATCTTAAGTAAATTAAAGTCTAAAATACTACGTAGTTAATAATATTTTTTTTTTTATAAAAAAAGTTGGTATATAGCCTGACTCGTTAGCCCACGAATCATATCCATTTAACTCATGGATCAAACGAACCAAATCAAATAAGTTCCTATTTAAATACACTAACATTTTAGTTGGTCCTATCTTGCTTGATTTGTAAGTGAAATACACTATTTGCGGGTTTGAACATTTATATACCCACCTCTATCCTAACAACATACTTAAAAGGCGTGGTTATTGATTATATTCCTCATATAACAAATTTATTAAAACTTGATAATCAAACTTCAACTCACATATTATTTGTCAATTGTATCACTCCATATTGGTACAAAGTTTACTTTTATATGATATTTTTTTTATAAAATTATTTTCCTTTATTTTCATTATACTATTTGTAACCCTTCGATTTATGAATGATCAATTTTTTATTATCCTTTAGCCTCTTTGTGTTTATACACTTAAGACTATAGAATTATGTATCCCTTTGAGTTCACTCGATTGACAATTCGTTTCATGAGACTCACACACTTAGATTTTGACTGATTGAGACAATCTCTTGTGTCAATCGTTGAACATGTCACAATCTAGAAAGACCTAAATGTGCATCTTGAATGTAATCCCATACGCGGGACGCCGGGGATGTATGCGATTTATAGGTATTCAGAATTCAAACGATGTCAAATCCAGAGAGGTTGAACCATGAAAACAAAGTTTGATCAATAGACAATAGATTTCATTCAAGGAAAGGAGAAGAATAGATTTTTTTTATGAACATAAGATGAGGAGATGAAAAAACGTGAAGAATGGAGTCTGGAGTCAGTGAGATACGTTAGTTAGGAAATTGGGATGGGTTTAAGGAAAGTTAATAGAAATTTACTTTTTTGGAATAAATAAAATACTTTAAATGACATTAATTGTGATATTGGTTAATTTTTAAAAAGATGATATTGATTGACTGATTTTTAGAGAAGAGAGACATTCTAAATTATTTTATTTTGATCAGTTAAAAAAGAGTTAAAAATACAAATGTAGGAGCAAAATAATAAAATTTGAAAAAATGACTATATTCAATCAATAGACATTGCTAGACACACGTTCAATAAAAATATAACGATCAAATGACCCAACACACAAGATAAAATGAACTAAAAAAGAAAAGATATTAACACATGTACCAATAAATTAGGTTCACATCCAACAAATAACAGACTTTACATCCAACTACAAATAAAGAGAAGAAAGAGGGTTAATACAATATAAACTAAATAATTAAAGAATTTTTTACATGATAAAAAAAAGCAAAAATGTCATATATAATTTAAAAAAACAAAGGAGATAGAGTATAATTTAGTGATTTAAAAACCGACCATCTATCCATCCTTGGAAATCCAAGACATAATGTAGTGTAGCGGATAAAAACAACGTCCCTCTCTGGCGAGTGCACATAACCCACAGGCAAAGTGCCAACAGAAACTCTCATTCCCGACGCAACTGACTGCCACACACACACACCGACCCTCTTGAAGCCGACATTTTGGGGTCCCGCACTTCACCTCCCCCACGTTATTTGTCCACGTGTCTCGCTCTCCATTGGTCACCTTACAGATCCACCATTACCACCGTGTCTCCCTCATCTTTTCTACACTTCTCTTCTTTTTTTCCATCCTCGCACCTCCTCAAGCTATCACTTCACTCGCTCACATACTTTTTTTTTATTATTCATCAAAATTAATTAATTCTAGAGTTATTTCTCTAGACTATTCTTTTTTTTCAAATTATGAATAAAAGTTAAGAAAGTAAATTATTCAATAATTTCTCTTTTTAATATTTCCATCCTCACATATAACAGAAATTTGCTTATCTTTTAAATTTTCTATTATATTAATTATTTTTTTATAATAATATTTTTTATTATTTTTCATTTTTATAGTCAATAAATAATAAATATTAATATAAATCAATAAAATAAACTACTTTTTCTCACGAGAATTGGAAAAGATGACTTATACACATTAATTGATTGGATAAAAAAATAATTAAGATCTCAAATTGACACACTTGTTTTCAATTGTCTTTTGTTATCGAATATTTAAATAGGAAAAAGAAAAAAAAATTGGTTTTACTATTTTCTACATATATTTGAAAAGAATGAATAAAAAATAACGTGATAATTTCATAGTTAAAAATAAAATAAAAAACGTTTTCCCAAAATAAACATATTTTCTTTTGGTGACAAAGAATATTTGAAAGAAAGTTATTAATAATTGTCACCTAATTAGTAAAGCGAATTATTTTCGATAATTGAAATGATGAGTAAAAGTCAATTAGGATTATTCAATAATTTTTCTTTCTACTATTTCCGCCCTAATGTATAAGAGAAATTTGCATATCTTTTTTATAAGATTTTTTTATTACTATGATATTAATGTGAAATATTTATTGATTATGTTAATAATTAATTTTTTTTTATAAAAATCTGATTAATTACTCCAATTTTCCTCAAGGTAACAATATATTGGTTAAATTGTCTCTCATATCAATTATTTTTTTTTTATCAAAATATTATTATTTTTTTAATAACTTTTGTAGATAATAAAAATAAATGCTATATATTAATAAGATAAATTCATTTTCTTGCTTGGGGGAATTACAAAAAATGACTATCACACGTTCAAAAATTAAGTAAAAAAATATTAATTTAACTACCTATTTAGTTTTTTTTTCATTTTTAATTTACAAAATTAACGTTTTATTAATATTTTTATTTTGTTTTTGTTGTCAAATATTTGCCTAGGAAATAGAGAAAACAAAAAATATTTTCACTATTATTATCTGTACAAGTTTTTTAAAATAGAAAACAAAATATCAACTTGTAATCAATAGTAAAGGAAGAAAATGAAAATAAACGAAGTTTCCATTTAATTATAAGAATATTTTTTTGAAAATAATATAAATTATTAATAAATTTAATACATTAATTAAATTAATCAATTTTAATGATGATTTTTGTAAATTACTTAAAAAGGTCTTGTATATGGAGTATTACACATGCATGAGGTTGGTATTGGAGCCAAATTCATAGCGAGTGCATATGTAGGCGCGTGGAGGAAAGAGAGAATGAACTCTCTTTTTTCCCATAACTTAATTCACACGTCGGTTACCACCTTTTGGGTTTTGGTATTTCTTAATCGCGGGAAGTGCGCGTTATGTGAAGTATAAATGGTGTCCCAGTCTTGCACCTTAAAACCATCCAATCCAATTGAATTCTCCAGAGAGAAGAAGAAACTTAATCGATCATCACTTCACTTCACTAATACATCATGGCAGACGAGACCCAGAACAAGTATGAGAGCTCTGAGGTTGAGGTCCAGGATCGTGGTGTTTTTGACTTTCTCGGTAAGAAAAAGGATGAAGAAGACAAGCCTCATCCTCAGGAGGAGGTCATCGCCACCGAGTTTCAAAAAGTCACTGTCTCAGACCAAGGAGAGAACAAGCACAGCCTCTTAGAAAAGCTTCACCGATCTGACAGCAGCTCTAGCTCTGTAAGCTTCTTTTCCTTTATTTTCTTTGCATGCATAAACATTATATATATATAACTTGTTCATCCTGAAAGGAATAACTTTATATTAACTTGTCTTTTTTTTTTAATATTTATTTTATAATTTAAACAAAACTTAATTTTATACGAGATTGTTCTAGTTGAATCAGCGATCTTGAGTTTGGTTCTAGGATTGTCAACCCTTGATGAATGATTTCGGATCTAAAAAATAAAAAATAAAAAATGTTACTTCAAGGTGGGTTTTGATTGGTATATATATGTTTGCAGTCAAGTGAGGAGGAAGGAGAAGATGGAGAGAAAAGGAAGAAGAAGAAGAAGGAAAAGAAAGGGCTGAAAGAGAAGATCGAGGAGAAAATAGAGGGTGATCATCATCATCACAAGGATGAGGACACAAGTGTCCCTGTTGAGAAAGTTGAGGTTGTTGAAACAGCACATGCTGAGGAAAAGAAGGGGTTCCTCGACAAGATTAAGGAGAAGCTACCAGGGCACAAGAAGACAGAGGAGGCCACAGCTACTACTCCTCCTCCACCACCACCTGTTGCATCATTGGAGCATGGTGAAGGTGCTCATCATGAAGGAGAGGCCAAGGAGAAGAAAGGTATATTAGAAAAGATAAAAGAGAAGCTTCCTGGTTATCACTCCAAGACAGAGGAGGAAAAGGAAAAGGAAAAGGAGAGTGGTGCTCATTGATATTTAAGATTGAGACAAGGCTTTTTTGTTGGTTGGAGATGCATGATTGTGGTGTGCTTTGTTTTCATTTCATCATATGACAGCCTTGTGGGTTTCTTTGGTGTTTCTTGATGCATACTTAATTTACTTTATTATTGTGTATTTATCTCTTCCATTTACAAAAAAAAAAGTTTGTGTAGGTTTCCTTCTTTGAAGTAAAAAGAAATTAAATATGTACTGAAAATGGAATAATAGTGTGTTTTATTTGTGTTTTATAATTTCTTTTTTAAACAGTTGTCGTCTTTACATTTCTATGCACATGCACCCTAATAATTGTCGATCGTGTTCTCGCGTGTGTAGCTAACTCGACCATGGTACATTTTTTAACTCAATTTAATGTGTAATATCTAACTAATTGAAATTGAACGTTACTACTTTATTTGGAATAATTTAATTTGATTTAACAATTGAAATTTACGTTTGATATTATTAAAAATAAAAAGATTTGGAATAAAAAAAAATTGATGGAAAGTTTAATTAGTTATATTTTAAAATCAATTTAAAGACTTCCCTAAACGTTATATTTTACGAGATAAGAATATAAACGCATTAAGTTCTTGATTTCCTTATTTATAAATAAATGAAAATTAAATATTATCACATTAAACATGATTCTAAATCTAGAATTCTAAAAATTAAATGATTTTTTTTTCAATATTTCAAATGAAGGTTTTTAATAAACAAATTAATGTATAGCACACTGATTTTATTTGAGAAAGAAAATTGCAAAACCCGTGCTTGACTGTAGTCTATATGAATTCGTTGAGAACATGATAATAAATAACCCCTTACCAATAATGGGTTTCCACGGAATTCGATCGCCTTCTTTATCTTAGCTAAGATCCTCTTATTGTAGGGCATTCGAGCAATAATTTATACTATGCTATACCCCACTTCAAAGGCCTTACAAATGATGAATGTTGACCAGTTGTTGTTGATCTAGACAATGGTACTAACTAATATTCAATTTCTGTGTTAGGATTATTTAATACTTAAACTGTTTCTCAGCACTCTGGCAGGTAGGTCACATTTTTCCAATCTTTTTTTCTGTTAATTAATACGTACCCGTGTCCACGACCATTCATGTACGTGTTAGCACAAGTTTAATAACAGCATTAGCCTCCACTAACCCTTTTGGCACCAGGTTGACGACTTCTCAATAATCCAAACTTACATGTCAGCTCAATCACAGACTTACAGTAACAATTGTGAACTCATGCATAGAATGTACACATCTACCATCATATACATAAATCAATCAACAAGTTCAACAATCATCACCACTTAGACCCGATTATGATGAGAATTGAATTTTGAGGGACCTTTGATATCGTATATCTCTATTAATTAAAATGATTTTATTTTATTGGGTTTCAAAGTAATAATTTTTAAAGTGAAAAAAAAAAACAAAAATTATACAATATATTAATATTAAATGACTTTTTAGGAGACCAAAAGTAAGAGAATGCTAATTTACTTACTTTATGTCATGGCCGGCCCCCACAATATGTCCACTACCTCTTTAGGTTGGACCTATCTACAAAGTATGAAGCAAAAATATCACATTTTATAACAAAAAAATTGAAATTTGCTTAGGTTCAAATAGTGTGGATTAGATATACCAACAATATGGATTACAAAGAAAAAAAATACAATATGCTTGTCACCTCTAGGTTGGACCTCCCTACAAAGTACTAAAAAAAAATACCTATTATCAAATCAATTAAAATTTTGCTTGGATTCATATTTTCTGGATAACAGATATCAATAAGATTAAATGACAATTCTTTATCTTATTTTTTTGCTGTTTATTTTTTATTTTTTAAAAATTATTTTAATCCTTTATCATATTTTTTGGTTTAATTTGATTTTTTATCTTTTAAAAAATTTATTTTAATTTTTTATCTTATATTTATAGTTCACTTGAGTCTTTTAATTCATTTAAAATTAAGATCGTTAATAATTTAAAATAAACATTTTTTTTAGTTTTCTCTCATTTTCCTCCATTTTATTTTTAACACTTAGATTTGATTTAACTTAAAAATTTATAAACTAGATTAAAAGTCAATTGAAAATAGGAAAACACTTATTAAAATCTTTTGTTTTGAAGCTAAGCTTTAACACATTTTTGGATACTCAAACCTTTTTCTATTAAAGACAATTGATATACCTCCCTTCCTTACTAACTTACCACCCTTTTGCATGCATTTTCTAAAAATACCCTCGATGTAATTAATATAAACGTACCTCCCTACAACAATCTGAAGAGGCGTGGTTGGTCAAAATGGTAGACTTGTGGGACATGTTGAGGGGTTAGGTGTCCATGCTCTTCCCGCTTCTCACCTTTTTTCTTCTATGCGGAAATTAAGTATATTTAGAAAGTACCCTTTGCTGTGCCCACAATGACAGAAAGGTTTTTGGGGGGTATGCAGGAACAGTTTATGAGTATTGGGGAGGTTGTGTCGTGCACAAATTTATTGACTTGCTGGATGGTATATTATAGTGTGGTGCTAATTAGAAAATGCAAGGGTGGGTATATCAGAATATGGCAATTGTGTTTCTTGATCATGTGTATAGCTTTAGGTTATTGGGGTAGAGGATTCATATAGCGCTCTGTACATGTACGATGTTCGTATCTTGTATTTGTATGAGTGGATACCCTTTATAATCTACCTTAATAGCATTCAGTTTGGAGGGGCGGTGGGTTTGCAGGAGAACTTCTCAGAAGCATTTAGCATATGGTAACTTGGTTTCTTCAAATTGTTGTGTTGTAGTTGTAGGGGTACATTTATACAACGGGTATTTCTGAAAAAAAAAATTACAGAAGGGAGGTTAGTTAGTAGAAAGGGAGGTATGTATAAAACTGTGCAAGCGAATTAGTATCGTTTTAAAGGCCTAAATATGTATATTTTTCAAAACAATAAGCCCAATTTTATGTACTGTATTTTGTTGCCGTGACCAAAATCTCAAACTTCAAGCACATTTTTCTCATTCTATTTAAAACGAAACGAGTTACAAACTTTATGTACTGTATTTTGATAGCCTGCCTTCAAAAACAGTATTTTGATAGCCTAAAAAATATAGTTTTTAAAAAGACATCCCATCATGTTTGATTAGAATATATCCAACGTACGAGCAAACCACACATATTTGCATTGTAAGATTGAGTACTGCGGCTTAATTAACCTATGATTGATGCAGCATTATTAGGAAGCTGATGATAATAAACCTTCACGTGATGTGTGTCTCGAGGCTCCAATCCAAAATTAATTCTAGACCAATAACGGAACCTATTACAGTATTAATACACTGATAGTAACAAATAACAGATTAGTTGATCCAATCCAAAATTCATTTGTGGAAGTGGCTCACGATCAAATCTGGCAAGGGCAAGAACCTAACCTCCTATGACAGTATTTATACACAGATTACAAATTCATTTGTGGATGTGGTCATATAGAGTCTCGCAAGGAAAAGAACTGAACCACGTATGCCAGCTAGCATTAATACACATATCTAACAACTAGTATAGCAGATTGCTTCACATATGAATAAATCAAAGGAACTGATTGCCGAGACAGTCTAGATTCATAACTGGAAGAATCTTGAATCCGCCAATTTGGATTTCACTATATCCCCGTCAGAGGAACTAAGGAGTACTTCAAAGTTCAAAGTTAATAAAAGAATGTTTTGTCAATTGGATATTATTGACATTTATGTCATGTACTTTTTTGTAAACTATTCTATTTTTCTTCATTGGTTTAAAAATATTAATCTCATTTTGGAAAAGAAACTGAATTTGTTTCGTTTTATCTACCACTTTAAAACAATAAAAATATGATTAAGTATTTCTCTTTCTGGCATGCTTTTCTTAGTAATATACAACTGTAGCATCTCCGGGACACATTTTTAATGGAATTTTCTGCAAAATATGAATATATATATATATAGGTTGAGTGAGATGAAAATGAAAATGAAAATGAATGATATGACCATTTCAAGGACGGAAAGTCCCACGGCCAGTTCCCAAACGATGTTCATGTTTCGCAGGGCAGCAATGTGGCATTAGTAATGCGGTCCAAGATATGCTTTTTGACGAACACGACATCAATCAACCGCCTTCAATCTTGCTTTATGAAATAGTTAATCCCATAGTTATAAGATGAAAAAAGAAATGCTATAAAAGAGAAAACGATAAATATGATGATAAGTGTGAAGTGATGAAATAGGTGAAATGAAATAAAAAAGATCAAAGTGAGAGGTGAAAGAAAAGAATGTTATAACAACCCTCATACATAGATGCAATGAAAGACATAGAATGTCCACTTTACTATTGGCTTTACTTTTTCTTTTCTTGTTCCCAAAAAAAGTTCCATTGAAATTTGGGGATAAAGGCATAAAATTTGGCCAAATACTTAATTGAAATTGCCTTACTTTAATTTCTTCATTCCCACTGGTTTAAGATACTCCCACATGCTACAATTGTTCCAACCAAAACATGAGACCGAAAGGTACTTGAGCATCGTGATAAGGTATTTTATTGTTGTTGATGTTGCGGAAATGTATTTGTAAAGAGAGAAGAAATAAATATATTATGTAGATAAACTTTACTGTTGTCAGTATTTTTCTCAAATTTAAGAAGCTCTGTTTATAAATCTAGCATTTTAATCTTAACAAATCATAATAGATAATATCTTTAAATTTATATAATATTCTAAAATAAGATATCATCATATAAATTTAAACAATATCCTAACAAATAATATATTCTTAAAAGATAAAGTAAATTATTCTTTTCTAAAAACTAAAAAATCAAGCTTAATTATCGTTAGGCAGAAAGGGAGAATTACTAGTCGAGAAAAAAAATAGTAATCATTAGAATTGTTTTCGTTAATATGGAAATTAAACCATTAGCATAGACAAATGTATAGGTCGACTATAAAAATTTAATTTTTGTTAAAAAAATATACCATCATATAAGCTAATTCAACGTTAAAAAGTTAGCATTACTATATATATTATGGGCGATGACCGTTTTCATGTTTTACTGTTTTGAGTAACTAATAGGTGTGCATCATACATAAGATATATTGTATGTAAATAATTTTTATTTTTTTATATTGCTAGATATGCTATGTAAATAAATTTTGGAGCGACTGACTTTTTGGTTTTCTTCAAATTAGGGTTTCTGTTTCTGAAATATGACTTTATTTTTCACTTGCTAATATTATGGTCAATGCGCCGGCAAATATATTTTGAGGGCTAGACGGCTAAACCAGCAATAGGTAACCAAGTAAGTGTGCAAAAACGGATAAAAAAAATGTTAGAAACATACTAAACCATTTTTTAAATATATATTTTTATTTAATATAATTTGTTGCGGACTCCATTTCCAGGTTGATATCCAAGGTCCAAACCAACCTCTGAGATGGTCCAAAACATAGTAGTCCAGCGGCCCAAAATAAATAACAGTTAGACTTGGCATTCCACAAAAAAGCTATGCAGATAATTAATGCCAAGACACTAAATTATAATTTTTTTAACAATCATCTGATAATCACGAAAAAGAAGATAGACGAACCATCCATGCATACATGAACTTAGCACCATCGTAGAGGTAGTTGGTATGGCGCAAAATATAAAATCGAAAAGAGCTTAACACTAAAGTATGTGTTTTCACTCTTGGTAAAAATCTACCCGTACTCCTTATTATTTTACCAAAAAATATATTAATAAAAATACTGACAGCAAAAGATGTATTACTAATATTTTCTCTAGACAAGAATACATGACAAAAAAGCACTTTAGACACGCTAACTTTATATCTGCCTAATACACTACTATAATAATTGTTAGTTTAAATTTC
The DNA here is from genome assembly GCF_000004515.6 of Glycine max. Classification (NCBI taxonomy): domain Eukaryota; kingdom Viridiplantae; phylum Streptophyta; class Magnoliopsida; order Fabales; family Fabaceae; genus Glycine; species Glycine max. The sequence continues at coordinate 743,449 of NC_016091.4, read as the reverse complement.
AGACATGAAAATTAACCAAAGACATCTAAGTACTGTTGAAGATTCATGCTTAAATTTATATATAAAGTGATTCACTTACTAAAGTGATTAATTATACCTTCATTTTGTTGTGAGGACATGACATGACCCTTTTCCTTATTCTAACACGTTTTTTTCTGGTATGTTTGCCTAGTGGTTCAGTGACGTGGGTTTTACTTCAACCTAGCTAGAATTGATTCTCCTGCCATAATGTACTTGTATTTTAGAACTCGAGCAAAGTGCATGATTATATAAATAACAATAATAACTTTGGTAACTAATTATTTAACAAAGAGAAAGAGAAGAATATTATTGCTTTCAGTAGGAGTAGGTACTCTAGAAGCAGTGGTGGAGCGCTAGCCGGGCCAGAAAGGGTTCTTTTAGAGAAAATAAGATGCAAAGGGCGACGCAACAAGGCATATCAAGTTCAAGGGGTTCAAAGTGCCATGACTGTGGGAACCAAGCCAAGAAGGAATGTTCATACTCAAGGTGCAGAACTTGCTGTAAAAACAAAGGCTTTCACTGCCAAACCCATATCAAGAGCACTTGGACTCCTGTGGATAATATTAGGAGACGCCATATTCCTCAAAATCACAACCCATATTCAGGTATGCTACTATTTCTTTATACACAACCAAAATTAAGAACCATATACTCTACATCCCTAGGAGCTGTAGCTTTTTCGGTTTTTTTTTTTCTCAACTATATGTACTTATATCTTTTTCTATGTCTGACAAATATCAAACTCCTGAAGGATATATATATATATATACACACACATACATACACTACTGCTATTACTGAATTAGGTCTAGTTATATCTGTATCTTTCTGCTCAAGCGTTATTTTACTTAATTACTGAATTACTTCTCTTTTTATTTTGTGTCGTTATCTTGTTGACACTAGCTATAAATAAATAGATATATATGTATATGTTAATGTTAATTTCAGGATTAGAGTTGAAATTTCCGGGTGCTACAAATTCGATGGCTATATTTCGGTGCGTGAAGGTTCGTTCTATGGATGATGCGGTTTATGAAATAGCGTATCAAACATCTGTGAACATCGGAGGGCATGTATTTAATGGACTACTATATGATCAAGGTCCTGACCAAAGCTATAATAATAATTGTAAGGGTGAAAGTTCCACGAGCCTTGTTGATCAGCAGCAGAATAATCTGGGTTTTGTGAATATTAATAATGGTTCAATCCAGAGTAGAGATAGTAGTGGTGCAAGTGCAAGTGCAACTATGGCTTCTGTTGGTCCGGAAGAGACTCTTTTAACTCCATCACCATATCCGTTTTCCCTTGCTTCTTTCAGGTCCGGTATGCCATATTAATATCACATACCCATCAAGATCCTAATTAATTGGTTTCTTTAATAATATCTTGCTCATGAAGAACATGCATGACAGGGCAAGAGGCATTTATGGATGGATATGAGGAAAGTACTAATTAAGAATAGAATGGAATATCGGCGTTGATGGATATGAAATACTTACTTTAGCTAGCTATCTAGCCACCTTAATTTGTGGAGCATTTTATATTTTAATGCTCAAGAAATAAACACGCAATGTGTCATGCCCTAGAAACAAATTTATTAATTAAACAAATGCGATCGAGAGTGATTGTTCTTTACTTGTTGAAATACCGATGACTAGATTTGTTCCCTTAATCAATTTGTTCAAACAAGTTTGGCAGTTTTGTCGTCTTGCTTTGCTGTGATCCCCTTTTTAGATTTTTGTTGATGATAATGTTTAGTTCCTGAACTTCGACTCCCTTTTGTCGCCATTATACATGGGACAAATTATACGATTATGAGTTGAAATAATTAAGGATAAATTTTTGTATTAGATAAAAAATAATATATTAAGTAGAAATTTTTAATTTGATTTTATAATAAAAATATGTAAATATAAATCAACCTAGTCCAAATCAATTTTAAAAAAAAAAAATTATGAGTGAGTTTGCTTAAATTTTTTGTTTTATTAGTGTATTCGTTTAAACTGATTCTGCTTAAAAAAATGGTTTTTGTTTATTTTGAAAAGCAAATCTTATCTACTTATTAAAATACTTATTTAAAAAGTGTTTCTTTAGGTTTAAACAAACCAGTCCTATGTTAATATTCATCCAAACACAATAAATTTTTTATAAAACCAATCAATAAGTATAAATTTATACTTATTCTGATTAAGAAGTTAAAAATATGTTTTTTTTAAAAATATTACTCTCTTGATCCCTAAATACAAGATTTTTTTTTCAGTTTTATTTGTCACTTTTAATAAGATTCTTTTTAAGCAGTCTTTTTTATTAATTATTTTTTGACTAAAATACCTTTTATTACTTTACAATAAATTTTATATTTAAAATATAAATACATTATCTCTCTTATAAGAATTGAATAAAAATATTAACACACATTAATTAATTAAGTGTGAAAGCAATTGAGTGAAAAGAGAGAGAATATGAGTCACAATAAACTTAAGGGTAATTTTGGCAAAAAAATTACAAATTATTAATAAATTTAATGTTATTAACTAAGTTATTCAATTTTTTAAATGTGTAAATTAATTAAAAGAGTTTTATATTTACGAATATTATTTTAATGTAAGACTATTGTATGCATTTTTTGTGTGTATATTAGTTAATAAAGGATACGTTATATTTGAATTATTAGTCCATGCATTAATTTAGAACACACGTAATTTTTATTTTCCTATTAAATGTAATAGCCTAATAGGTAATTAATTATCTTCTTCCTTTAATTTTGTCTATGATGCATTATATACGTTATTGTTCCTTATAATTCACCAAAAAAAAAAAATGTATGGTTCGTTCGTTAATTTGATTTTTATTTTTTAATAGTGCGTATATTATAATTTTTCCTTGAAAATAGTATAAACAAATAATTTAACAACAACAAAAAATGAAATTATACTCCATAAAATGAAAATTATTGATGACTAATTGTTGAATGAGTTACTACCACTCCTCTTACATACTATCATATTTTTTGTTGGGCTTACGAAGCCCTGAGGGGAGTTACTATTCTCACTCCCCACGTCGTTGATATTTCTTTCAATTCCAAAAATGTTTTTCTCACCGAAAATTTTTTTTTTTTGGGCGGGGGGGGGGCCCCCCTTGGGTTAGCCCCCCCCCCCCCCCCCCCCCCCCCCCCCGAATTTTTTAAGCTTAGTTTTTTATATGTATTATAGAGATAATGACAGTTAAGTTTTCTTGTATATTTTTATAATAAAATATTTATTCTCCTTTTATAATATTTATTATGAATATAAAAAATGAAACAAATATTTTATTTCCATTTTTATAGTCTTTAGAAACAATTGTATTCTTTTCCTATTAGACAAAATATTTAAGTGTGACTTTTTTTTTTCAATTTTAAAGGTAATAATTGATTGCATTTGGAATCAAATTACTTTATTATTTTTTTCTGTATTGATTTATTTTTAATTATTTAATAATTAAAGACTATTCATTGTTAATTTTTGCAAATGGAATAAACTTACTAACATTAGAAGAAATTTACAAATTAAATTTTGAGACACATTTTTTTTCTATCAATATTATTTGTATATTTTTTTCCTCTTGTCTTGTTCTTATCATTATTTTTTAGGCTCTAATACGTTTCTGATTTCAAATATATGATTCTAGACATATTATTGTGTAAACTTTGGAAAAACAAATCCATTATCGGTTGAACTATATGTCTGTCAAATTTGGATTTCATAATTAATAAGACTTTTATTAGGCGAGTGCAAGTTGAAGAAATTTGCAAAAACTCATCCAACTGAAGATATTCATATTTTATAAAATTCTACTGCCATTTTGTGGGAAGTGATAATTTATATCAGGCTTCTTTCACATCAAATGCACCTAGAGATCGCAAAATGGGATATGCTAGCAAAGCTAGCCTAAACCTGTCTGGTGAAATGTAGAGCATTGAGCACTGAATTTCAGACTTGTAGGCATGTGAAAATGCTTCTCCAAACTAAAAACTCGCAAGCATTTCATGCAACATTAGTCACATTCGGCAGTTCCATATCAATTTTAGTCCGAATTTGGATCATCTACAGTCCTATACAGAAATATATATATATAACTAACTCGATCCGATTTACTTTTTTAGTAAAGACCTATGTGATCTTTAGAAGAAAAATAAACTATATGGAAGTTGTAAGTGTATATGAATCAATCTAACATGACTTCTGTAGTTTGAGTTTCAAAAGTCGAGTATCCTACCTACACTTCTAGCATATAACCTATGCAATGATATGAAAATATTGTAAGTTTTATTTGACATGTGAATCAGTTGAGTAACCGGTCTGAGTTGAGTATGTTATTAGATGAGTTTCGCAAAATATTAAATGGAATCCATTGGTTGAATTAATGAGCCAAAACCTAGCATCCTGACAGAGTAGATATATGGATGGGTCAAGTTTAATAACACTGAATAATGGTATACATTGACTAATTAAATAGTACTACTATTAAATATAGCACATGAATTATGAATCACTTCATTTTTAGAGGAGGTATAATAAGAAAAGGATTAGGGATTTTACAAAGTGCAGACCTCGTGTCCTTCTAAAAGAACTTTTGCATAGACACTTGAAGTTCTGTATTACACATGGAAAACAAGTTTATGAAGACAATTGTACTTATAGACTCAATTGTCGGCTCTGTTCAATTCTTAGTGAAAACATTAAAATCATTTTCTCTACTCTCTACTTTATGTTTGCTTAAATAAAGACGTTTAAGCCAGTAGGAATGGTAGAAGGTAGAAAAAAAGAAACCAGGAAGATTCAATTACTTTGAACTCCTAATGTGAAGCAAATAATCTTTAAAGCTGTTAAATCCATAATCTCAAATATATCCTATAGAAAATTATTCTAACTATTAGTTATTTTCTTCATGAATTCTGCAGCTAGCCCGAAATTGAAAATGGTGATAAAAGTAAGTTTCCACATCTAGCCAGGTTAAGTTTTATATCGTGTACTATGTTACCTGTCTAAATGTATTGAATATCGTCTAGGTTAGTTTTTTAAGTCTTATCTTATATTTAATTTGATGTATGCTCTTTCGGTCTTTCCACTGATGCTGATGTCCAATTCACAAAATATGAATTGGTTTGGTTCGTCAAATATAGCCAGGATCTTCAGATTAACGGATGGGAAAGTTTATTTCTTTTCAATTTAAAATCTGACATAAAAAATATAAAATATAGAATAATAAAAGGACTACATTGCAAATAACAAATTTTACAACAAACACATAACGTGGCACGAGTAAATGTTGTGTCTCAATATTATATGTCCAAACTCATGTTGGGTACCAAAACCCTTCAGAATTCGCGCCACAAAAAGTATTGCTTTCATGCACTTTGTTAGCTTAATAATTAGATGAGAAAAGATTATAAAAATCATTTTAAGATTCGAAAGCACTTCTCACTCTTTCTCCCACTTAGTCAACTAGTAATCACTCTTATGCGTATTAAATCGGTGTCCTTATTGGAGTCAATTGCCGATTATTGAAAAGATTTCTAAAATCAGATGGTTTGAATGGTTTATTCATGATTAAATAGCTAATAATTAAATATTATTATTATTTAATATAATATATCAAATAATATTATAATAAAATAAGATAAATATTCATAGTTTTATAATATTGAAAATTAAACTTTAATTGTAAATATTTTTATTTATCATAACTTGTAATATATAATATTCAATATTAAATTAAGTTGTCATGACATTTTTTTTAATAAAAAAAGGTTTAACAACACACAATTATATTTATTAAAAATTATAATAAAAAATTAAATAAATATAATTGATATCATCACCATAATATTAAGTTATAATTATATCAATCATCAAAATATTTTTAAAAAAATTATTGTGAACCTATCTGAACCAGTTATGCATAATTTTAAACCAATTTTATTCTATTTTCTTGCAAAATTAAACAAATTTTAAATATTAACCAAACTAATTGAATGATTAATTCTCAATTAAGTTGGTCGGATCTTCCATTACAATTCTACAACAATTATGATTTTTTTCATGTCAGCATAATATTGGTGAAAAGTATTAACAAGTTTTAAAGATAAATAATCTTTATTGAAAAATTTGACTATCATCTTTAGTGAATCTTCTCTTTCAACTCTCAATCATATTTTTTTCTTTTGTGAAATATTTTGAAAACAAGCCGTTATATATATATACACACGTTAATGTTTTGTGTTTAAGTTATTAAAATAGGATTCTCACCCTTAAAAGTTAGGTAACGACTTTATCCTTAAAAATACACTTTTCTTGTATTTTTTAAAATATAAAAGTAGTGGTAATTACTTTTAAAAAAATTACGTCTACATTTTCTAAATATTAGTTAAGACAAATGATTACTATACACAATAAAATTATTTTTTAAAACATTTAAATAATTACATACTTAAGATTCAAACTTACCTTAATCTAAAATGACACTTTAAAAAATAAAAAAATTCTTAAATTATGAGTAAAGATTTTGGTGGGAACCCTTATTTATGATTTTGAAACACCAATAAGAAAGATTGAAGGGATAAGCAAATTTGACTAAAAATTAACGAGTACATGTACATGTAATGTATCCAAGCTATAGAGAAAGAAAGTCTATGTAGTATGTAATATGTTAAATACTCATAAAAAAATGTAATATGTTAAATTAGGATTAATCCCATACGCTAAAGATCGATGAAGAGAAACCTCCCAAAAAAGGAAAAAAGAAATAAACAATGGCCTTAAATCAAGGAAGAAAACTTAAAATTAACCAATATAAGATGATGTTATTAAACAGTTTTGAATAGCAATATAGTCATAGAGAAAGGGGAGGACAGGAAATTAACAATCCCTATTAATTATCTCTGTTTACATAAACATCCATCTTTAATGTGTCAACAACTTAAATAAGTATTTAACAATATATATAGACATCTATATATAGTATTAAAAATTATAATCATTAAAGTTAATCTCATACGCAGAGAAACCTCCCAAAACTAAAAAAAAAAAAATGCTTTGAAACCAAGAAAACTTAAAATTAACCACTGTAGAACTGTAAGGTGAGATTATAAAATACAAAAGACGGTTAAATAGGAAGTGAAGTGAGGCCTACAAAATTGAACTTATTAAAAAATTGTTACTAGCATTTCTCCTATCTATATCTATATTATTAACAATTCACGGCATGGAATGAAAGATGGACCCGTGGAAGGAATCTAAGATGGAAATTAGAGCTGGCAGTGGCACTACTAGTTGAGAGTTGCTCCAGCTATCTTTCTCTCTGGCTTAGGGGCATCATTTACAACAGTGATATTATTTATTTAAACAGAAAGGGAAGGGAAGATTAAAACTCGTGAATCAATAAAGGAAGTAGATAACGGAGACCATGCCTGAGAGTGAAAGGCAACTTGCACTCTCCCTATTTAATAGTACTACCAAAGAAAGATAAAAATGCATATATGGCAATCGTCCAGAGTTTTCTCAGAGTCAGAAATCACTAAATAGCCTTGATCTCTCTGGACCCCTAAAGCCAAGTCGCCCATAATTTGTTTGTCCCTATACTCATACCCCCCCTTCACAACATTAATTAAAAGCCCACAACACACAAACAAACAAAGCACAAGAGAGAAAAAAAAAAAGAAGAAAAAGATGAAGATCCAGTGTGCTGTGTGTGACAAAGTGGAAGCCTCCGTCTTCTGCTCTGCAGATGAAGCTGCTCTTTGCCATAGTTGTGACCGCACCATTCACCACGCCAACAAGCTTGCAACCAAACACCCACGCTTCTCTCTCCATTACCCCACCTCCCAAGACTTCCCTCTTTGTGATATTTGCCAAGTACGTACTCACTCCTTCCTACTTCCTTCTCAAACAAATATCTACATGTTCTCTCAAAAGATCATTCAACGTTAAAACAGTAACTAGTACTTAAACATGTGATCGGAAATTCTATCCATTGAGTAGTCTCTATGTATAAAAAGAAACATCTATCTCAGTCTCTTACCCACGAGTCTGTGTTTATAAGAAGAAAAAAACATGTCAGAAGAAATCAATCTCTTACATGAATCTTCCTACTTCCAGAGATTAGTTTGTGTGTCCCCGGGGAATAATACCCTTGAATCTTGATTTTAAGAAAAAAAGACACAGTAATATAATTAAGTAGTAACCATTTTTATTTATTTAACAGGAGAGGCGTGCATATCTATTTTGCCAAGAAGACAGGGCATTGCTATGCAGGGAGTGTGACGTTCCTATCCACAGGGCGAATGAGCATACCCAGAAGCATAACAGGTTTCTTCTCACCGGAGTGAAGCTCTCTGGTACTTCTTTGGATCCTGCTGCGTCCTCCACCAATTGCACCCATGGCTCTGAAGGAAGAAACAACGCTCGATCTAGAATGAACAGACCCAGATCATCAGTTTCCAATGAAGAAAATGCAAGTAATTCTTCTTGCAAGGTTGAAGACAACGTGGCTAGTGACACTGGTTCGGTTTCAACTAGCAGCATTTCTGAGTACTTGATCGAAACAATACCCGGTTACTGTTTTGAAGACCTTCTTGATGCTTCATTTGCACCTAATGGTTTCTGTAAGGTTTGCTTTACACCTTATATATTATTATGTATAACTTGTTTTTTCTTCTCAGGTTATATCTAATTAACAACTTTGAACCGTGTTTGTTTCTGTTGCAGAACCAGAACTATGATCGTCATAGGCGTTTCAGGACCAAGATCTTCAAGTTATTAGGACGTGTTTGGTTTGAGTTAAGGAGATTCCAAAATCTTAACGCTATCGATGATCAACTGTTTGTAAAAATCTGTTGGAAAATATCTTCTTTTGTTTTTGTTATTTGCATTTCTTTTTGGGCTCCCTGCTGCATTCTTTATGATTTTTTTTTCATTCTCTATTCCCGACCACTGTTTCGGCCTCTTATTTTAGTATTTTTTTCAATTTTCATTGGGTTAATTAATAATATTTTTTGGGGGGGGGTCCATGCTTTTATTGACATGAACATGAATTCATTGAATAACGCAACTGAATATTATGTGCCACTTTCTTAAACTAGAAGTCGGCTCTAAACCTTTTAGCATTTTTTTGATATGACTAGTAACTTTATGCGTATAAGAAAAGGTCTTAATGCATCTTTAAAGCTATCCAGTATTTTCATAACATGGCTATCAAATTGTCGTAATTCGTAGTCAATGCTAACAATTAAACAAGAACAACCGGCAGTTTTTGCGTAGTTGTAATATGCGACGTTGATTGATCGTGATGGATAGCAGGATTTTTCAAGCTGTTATGTTTGCATTGTCACCTTGGAGGATATTAAGAGAACGACTTCACATAAGCTTCAAACCCAAACAAGGGGTTGGTGCACGGGCCATTTTTCTTTGAAAATTGATTAGAACTGAATTTGAAGTGCAGTATTAAACATGATTTAAGATGTATAGTTAAATTAATTTCAACCACAAATTTTACATCAAGGATTTGTCAAAAATATACACTAAATCTTATATCTGACTTCTTCCTTTGAGTTAGTTTAGTTGAGGTATTTAAGCGATAGAGATAAACGAGAGACAAACATATAAAGAGAGAGATTAATGTTAATAAGGCATTTATATTCAAAGGTGCTCACATATTAGTATGCTTTCTCTTATTCATTCATTTCCTATTTACCTCCTCCTTCTAAGGTTTACATCAATGATATGTTTGGAACATTAAAGAGAAGGTGAGAGGTAAGAGAACATTAAAATTTGAATTGAAAGAAAACTAAAATCGTGGGGTTGGTTCAAGCATAAGGCGGTTCAAACCCTATAAAAAAAGTTATTTAATATTAATATTTATACATCTTTTACTATTAGCTAATTTAGCGCTATGGTAAGTGATAACTACGGTGTGCTTTTTCATTAATGAATAGAGTTTGAATCCAAAGAAAAATATGTTTGCTGGCCCTAAGTGAAAGAAAAAATAAATAAATTTTGCTTTTAGAAGTAAACTTTACTCTCTCTTTTTTACTTCTATTTTCTCTCCGATAAAAAAAATACATTATTTTTCTTTCCTCCTAATTAAACATACACAGATCTTCTCTTTATATATTTGATTTATACCAAACTTTTTTACTCTTAATAATTTATCTGATAAATTTTACCAAATATGTTGTTTCTAACTTATTTTATAAAGTTTCATAATGTTTATAGTATAATTTCATACGCGATGAGTTTGTTATTAATTGAACTATTTATTCAAACACACTCTAGATATTAAAACGCCCACGCCCACGAAGGCCCGTCTCAGTTTGACCCAACCTGGAGAGGAAGATGTCAGCGACACAAATGCCTTGTTCTGCTTTTCTTGAAACAAGACTAGAATCATGGTAATCTTCGATAGCAGATGCATGTGGTTTCACATTTTTTTTAAAAGAGATATGGGGAGACATGGTTTCAATTTGAAATCAATTACATCAGGTGGAGGTTAGCGTTTAGCGTTTAACATAACTAGGATTGATTTTCAATTAATATACCTACAACCTGAATCCCCGAATCCATCTCCAATTTAGTCAAAACGGGAAGTCAAGAATATCACCTGTAAAACGATAGCGATTCCTTCTTTCTAGATCAACGTATATTTTTTTTTATTAATAAAGCGCATCAAACGAAGATTATTTAGTTAAATATTTTTTTACCAAATTAGTCAGGGTGGATTTGATCGGTTGGAATGGAATGGAAATAAATGAAAAATAATATTTAAATTAAAATAGGGAGATAAAATATGAGATGACACAATTTTGAAAATTTTCATTCCTTTCTTTCATGTTTGAACACAACCAATTCAACCCTTAAAGATGTTCATACTTATTCACAAACACTCACCTAGTGTAATTGGTGTTATTGGCAACAGAGATTGTAACTAATGATTAAATGCATACGATTTGTTTAGATAAGCTTATCTAAAAGGATTTTTAGAATAAGATCAGTAAAAAATTAAATAAATTTCTCCCAAAATCAGTTTATATATAAGTTAAAAATCATCTTTTAAAAAAGTTTTAAAACTTCTACTAATTTTAACCTACGAAAAAATTATTAATTTTTTTTCTTAGTTTTTTCTCAAGAATTTGGGTAAATATATGTAAATAATCCCGAATTTCACCGCCTGAACATGAGTTCAGGAGGTTCAATGCCATTTAACCATGTGTTATGTTTAGTTATCAACGTAAATTTTAATCTAAACGTATGAAATGTATGCCTTTCCAAAACATAGGCTAGGAGTCTTGAATTGGTGATCGTGGGCAACCACCCTCTTCAAGGAGATCTCCCCAGGAATAGAGTCTTCTTGAATAACCATGTAAAAAACAAATCCATAGCCTATAGTACCTTGCCTAATCCTCTGCGTATATCTCTACTATCCTTCAAGATTCTAGACATATCACTAATGTGCTGCCCGGTAATAGTTTTAGTACCTTATTATATATCCCTTCTTATCCTTAAATGATATTACAAACTATAGATAACTTTTGTGCAAGAGACTCATGCCGAACGTCAAGGAAGTTGGTGACCTGACCGAAGTCCCGGTGAACGGTGGTCATAACTATAATGGAACTAAGGTAGTGAAATTCCTTGTCGGGTGTGAAACTTCCGATAAAACTCGGAAGTGGAAAGAAGCTGTATGTATCGCAGTGAGACAGTATTATGCACAAATTGCAGCAGGAGAGAATCAGTAAGAAATCTCACAGCTCTTACACTCAGCAAAGAACATACAGAGGATGGGAAACAAAATTCTGCTGGATTACATAAAACAAACGTATATTGTGCACATGTACTTCAGCAGTGCTGTTTACACCTTTTTCTTTTTACATTCTTTCTCCGCACCCCTTTGTCCCCCCCCCCCCCCCCCCCCCTATAATACAGTTCCCCTGGGGTAGTATAAAAGAAAGAAGATATTGATATATCTTTTAAACGGATTTACATACAGGCAAACTAATAAAAGAATTGCACCCGTAACAGCATGGAGTATATTAATTCAATGGGATAGAGCCCTGCAACAAATGAAAGGCCGAAAATGAAACACGTTAATGTTTTTACAGCATTTGAATAGAGTTCATAAAAATATTGTAAGATAATGGCAGGACCTCTGTTATGTAAAAGCAAAAATCCTATCTGTAATATTTGTGCGGCATATTGGACACTCAGAACAAGCAAGTGAACAAGATTTACACACTGCAAGATGAAACAACAGGCTAAAAATATTCAGACAAAAATTGTAAATCCAAAAAAGAAAAATCACCAAGAAATTTTTAGGGTAAGAGATTCAGACAAAGTTAGGAAGAGACTTACAACAAAAATGTCGGCATGGAAGCAGAATTGCTGCAGTTGGAGATTCAAAACATACTTTACAAACATGGGAATTTGCATCGCCGTTCCCAAGGTACTTGAGTTCTTTTTCCTTCATTTCTTGCATGCGCGCCTGAAATCATTAATCTCACTGAATCTTTGAAGACCTTTCAGCATAAGTTATAAACTTTTGCAGTAAATATCAAAAAATTATTTGTTTTCTCAGACCTAACCATCCCCTGTCCAACAAATTCGAAAATTACAGAGATTGAAAGTTACACTCGGGTGTCTTAACAGTTTGAACATCTAGCAATATCTTTGATGTATGTTAGAACATTTGAAGTGTCTCAAATGATCTATTAAGGCATCCATATTTCTTGATTTATTTCCTTAATTAGGATTAGTAAATCTTGTCATCTAAATGGATTTAGGACTTGTATTCTGCACTTGACCATAATATAAACCAGAAACACAATTGCACGCTGCGAAAGCATCTTAATGTTTTACAGAAAAAAAAAAAATAGTAATTAGATATATTAAGTTAAAGAAAGTGATTCGTCCCAATTTATATCCATAGAAATCTAATTGTTTCTTATTATTGGATGATTGCAAGAGATCAATTTTTTATTTGCCTTTCTCGTGACTATCATTACAATAAGGAATTAGTTATTATATTTACTTAGGGATGACAAAAAAATCTACACATGCAAATATCTATGGATAAAATTTATTATAAATAAATGATAGATACTTTAAATGGATACTCGCTGTCGACAAATATGGATATCTTTTATCCGCTCGTTAATGGATAGGGTGAGTATCATAGTACTGGTACCGTGGATACTCACTACCCGTTAAATTACACAAATACCCTATATATATTACAAAAGTAACATTTATATTCATATTGATTCATTGTTACAATTTTCTAATGAATTTATTTTCTTTTTCAGGCTCCTTAAAAATGAAGATGGATAAAATGAAACTGAATACAATTATAGAAGATTTGGTTAACGAAGATGTTAGTACTTAGTAGTTTTTTAATATTTTATTCCATATTCTAACTATCATTATATTAATTGTTATTGATATTTATTTTGATCTTGTTTGTTTTAAGTGTCAAAAGTAAAGTTAGTGATGAGGGAACCATTAACGACTTTGTAATTTAGACTTATTGAATTATGTATTTTTAATTTATTATAATCTATATTTTTCTTTATATTTATGCTTTTGAGATATTGTAATTTTATTTATAGTTGTACTTTGGATTTATGTTTAATTCTTTTGTATTGTTTTTTTTCTTGATGGATATGGATATGACTCTAGCAGTCTAGACACAAGAGAAGAGGACCGGAACTATAAGTACTATCGTCGGATTCAGAAACAGGAAGTAAAGGAAGCGTTGAAAAGAATGAGTAATGGTAAGGCGGTGGGGCCAGACAACATACCTATTGAAGTGTGAAAAACTCTTGGAGATAGAGGTCTTGAGTGGCTCACCGAACTCTTTAACGAAATTATGAGGTCAAAACGCATGCCGGAGGAATGGAGGAGAAGCACGTTAGTGCCAATCTATAAGAACAAGGAGGATATACAAAATTGTACAAATTATAGGGGAATCAAGCTCATGAGTCATACCATGAAATTATGGGAAAGAGTGATCGAACGGAGATTAAGAAAGGAGACTCAAGTTACTGAGAATCAATTTGGTTTCATGCCGGGAAGGTCGACCATGGAAGCGATTTATTTATTACGGCGGGTGATGGAGCAATATCGCATGGCCCAACAAGACTTGCACTTGATTTTTATTGACTTGGAGAAAGCGTATGATAGAGTGCCTAGAGAGATTCTGTGGAAAGCTCTAGAGAAGAAAGGGGTTAGGGTTGCATATATTCGAGCTATCCAAGATATGTATGATAGGGTATCGACTAGTGTTAGGACACAGGGTGGAGAGTCAGACGATTTTCCCATCACAATTGGTTTACATCAAGGGTCAACCCTTAGCCCCTACCTTTCTACCTTAATTCTGGATGTCCTCACGGAACAAATCCAAGAGATAGCGCCGAGATGCATGCTTTTTGCAGATGACATAGTCCTCCTTGGAGAGTCGAGGGAGGAGTTGAATGAGAGGTTGAAAACTTGGAGACAAGCTCTAGAAACACATGGTTTTCGCCTAAGCAAAAGCAAATCGGAATATATGGAATGTAAGTTCAACAAAAGAAGGAGGGTTTTTAACTCAGAGGTGAAAATAAGAGACCATATTATCCCTCAAGTCACACGGTTTAAATATCTTGGGTCTGTAATACAGGATGATGGGGAAATTGAAGGGGATGTGAATCATCGCATTCAAACAGGATGGATGAAATGGAGAAAAGCTTCGGGGGTGTTATGTGATGCAAAGGTACCGATCAAGCTAAAGGGAAAGTTTTATCGGACTGCGGTAAGACCGGCGATTTTGTACGGAACAGAATGTTGGGCGGTCAAGAGCCAACATGAAAATAAAGTAGGTGTAGCGGAGATGAGGATGTTGCGGTGGATGTGTGGTAAGACTCGACAGGATAAAATTAGAAACGAAGTTATTAGAGAGAGGGTTGGAGTAGCGCCTATTGTAGAGAAGATGGTGGAAAATAGACTTAGGTGGTTTGGGCATGTAGAGAGAAGACCGGTAGACTCTGTAGTGAGGAGAGTAGACCAGATGGAGAGAAGACAAACAATTCGAGGCAGAGGAAGACCCAAAAAGACTATAAGAGAGGTTATCAAAAAAGATCTCGAACTTAATGATTTGGATAGAAGTATGGTACTTGATAGAACATTATGACGGAAGTTGATCCATATAGCCGACCCCACCTAGTGGGATAAGGCGTTGTTGTTGTTGTTGTTGTTGTATTGTTTTTTTTCTTGATTTTTAATTCATTAGTTTTGCTTGATGTTAAAAGTCCTTTTTGAAAAAAATGTTTTTCTTTTGTTTAATTTGAAGTATCCAAGGTATTCATTAATACCTACAGATATAAAAAAATCCACCATATTAACCAAACAGATACCTGTCAAACAAATGGCGAACAACAGACAAAAGTTTTCTCCAACAAGCGGGCAGCATGCAATCCATGTAATCCCTACCCGTGTCCGACCCTATCCATTTTCATTCATATATTTACTTCAAAGTTATTGAGAAATATTCTTGGTCAGTTTTGTATGTCTTCCTAATATAGGTTGGATATACTTCACTGATGTTTTTGGTATGTTTTCAATAAAAGAATAGGATTATGATATTGATAGTGCTCATTTAAACTCCCTAGTCTAAACTAATTGGATGCATAGATGCACCTAAAATAAAGGTTGTCACTCCTAATATTTTTTATGCTAATCACTCTAAAGACATGAAAGAGATAGATTGACTAGAATGGTCTATATAAAGACAATACCTATAATAGTTTAGTTAGCAAGATAAGTTGAAGTCAAGATTAATGGGTCAGTATTTTGTATCACAATCATATCATATCAATTAAATATCCCATTATTCAGGGTCTTGATTCTCTCTCTTTTCGTTCGTCCCTACCTAAAACCCTATAATTTCAAAACCAACTAAAGAAAATCAAATCAAAATTTTCTAGGACAAAGAAAAGTATAAATAACTGCAGAATAGGGTTACCTTGAGGCGAACAACCAAGGGCTCATCTTTGGGCATTTCATCATCTGGTTTTGGTGCATCCAAAAGCTGTTCCTTGGGAACAATATTACTTTCAACGTCATTAATTTTGGGATTATTTATGTGCTCTGCACCATCATTTTTTTTATCGATGTTTGATTCTGGGACAGCACCCCCTTCTTTTTTTAACTTAGCAACAAGGACCCACATATTTGCTAAATCGTTCTCTAAGGCTTCTTCTCTTTTCTTGGCCTCTTCAGCTTTTTTCCGGTACTGTTCTTCCACAAATTCCTTCTCGGCTAATGCAGCTTCCAGAGCTGCCTCTCGTTGTTTCCTTGCCTGTAGTTCCATCTTCAAATCATCAGCAACAAGACTCCATGACTCAAAATCATCTACACCAGCTCCTGAAATTTCACTAGCACGGCTAGAAATCCTCCCCTTCCTTCCAGCTCTTGGATCGTTGTACTTGCGGTTGACACCATTAACCGTTTGCATGACAGCACTACGAGAGTTGACCAGGTCTCGCGCGGCCATCAATTCTTTTTCTAACTTTGCATTCTGCAATGAAAGTTTTGTCACTTCCCCAGCCAAATTTTTCAGCTCCACAGCAGCTGCAGAGGCCAGTTCTTTGGCATAAGAAGCTTCTTCAGAGAGTTTCTGATTCTGCACACGCAACCCACTATTCTCTTCTGACAAGTGAACTTGCCCTAGCTTTAGCTTTTCATTTTCAATTTCCTGAAAGTAGGGAAGAGAAGTGTCAATTTAGTACATAATGCAACACTGAAGCCTTGAATGACTTAAAATATCAACCCTAAAAGCGGATTTCATTAATAACTATTGATAAAAGGCGGAGGTACAAAAATCATATAAACGAAGGAAAGAGAAACAAACAGAAACCAAATGAATGGAATTAAAAAACATATAAACCATTCAAATGTGCTACTTCAAAAGCAACAAATTCCCAGTTACCTGGGATTGTATTTTCTTTTTCATGTCATCAATGTGTTCTCCTGATGCACACTGTTCAGAAGACACTGACGATGTACCACTGTTAACTGCTGCCAGTTGCTGCTCTAGCTGCCTCACCTTTTCTTGCAACTCTCTGTTTTCAGAACTCTGTTAACAAAAGAAGAATCGAAGAGGGTGATGGTCAACATAGAAACTTTTACACTTATGAGGTTTCCATCATCTTTAACTTCAGCGAGGTAAAACTAAAAAGAAAGGGATGACACATAAGGATCCAAGTAAACTTGCTAAGCTTAAATTAAAAGTGAAAAAAAAAAGGTCAAAATGTTGAGAAAATAGCAACAAAAAAAAAATCAAGCACGTACCTTATCATTTAACTGTTCCTGAAGGACACGGTTGTCGGCAGATTTTAGCTACAAATATTTTAAAAAGACAAATTAATTTATATGAAAGAATGATCAATGTTGACTATGGAGTATGCTGAACATGTATAATGCAATTGCCAAATACTTGGGAGAGGGGGGCACAATTTTGGAAGCAAAGGGACAGCTGAAGAACACCCTAACAAAGCTAAAGTACTACTCACCTCCAACTCAAAGGCCTTTTCATTACATTGAGTCATTAACTTTGTGACTGTCTGTAATAACAAACATAAAGAAAAGGTATAAATGAGCCTTATCAAAGCATTTACAAGATGCAGCCTTCAAATCTATATTATTAATTTTAATACCAACATCACTACCTGCTGCATTTCAACTAGTGATGAATTAGCCACAGGAGATTCTTCAGTCTCAATTAATCTTTGTTCTAGCACCCTCATTTGCTTCCTTTTTTCTTGGATCTCACGTTCCAAATTCTCAATCTGTAATTAAGACAGCATTTTTCAAGAAGAATATGAATAAAAAATACAAGCATTTCAATAATGAAGACTGTAAATGTAAAGGCAATCAGAACACTTGCACAATATTGTTTGGCATCAGTAAACACATCAAACAAACTTGATTGACATTATAGGAACTACAAACATGTATTTGGAGACATCACCATTGAGGAAAATAAAAAGATTGGGGAGGAAGTTACTGATTAATAATTTCTTATTGCATTTACGCCAACATATTTCAGTGTGACGTTTGAAAGCAAGGCAAAATACCTGAATTTTGGAGCATTCAGGGTCATGTACCGATTGCTCCATCAAGCGCTTCAGAGTGCTGGTACTGAAAGCAATATCGCCGGCTAGCATTTTGACTTGTTCAATAAGAAGATCCTTCTGATCAGATGTTGTCATCCCACCCTACAATTCAATTAGCAGTCCCAATTAAAAATTTTAATAAAGCATACAGCAACCAACTACTTAAAGTAAGGAACCAAAATCAAATACAATTGTGTCTAGACAACATCCAAAGAACATTCTGTATTTAAAAGATCAAAGCAATTTTAGTAAAATGGACCTGTAACTCTCAAAGGATCAGAAATGGTGATTCTTACCATAGTTATTAGAATCTCACAGTAAGTGATTTTAATCACACAGTTCAATACAATTTGACAACAATTGTTGTGATTCTGTATCATCGAAATGAATTGCACAATTCAATAATTTATTTATTTATTTTTTTGCTTTTCTTTCACCAACTCTCAGCAGAGAAATTCAAAAGTCAAATAAGGTTAAAATGTTAAAAGAAAAGAAACAGAAGGAGCACTAACAAGTTCACCCTATTTGGTTATTCCATTGCTTTATTTTCATTTTTCTGAAACAGGGATTTTAGAGTCATTCAGGCATCCTGTTTGGTTATGTTGTTGCTCTGTATTCATTCTTCTAAAACAAAGGCTGCACACAACTACCACCTTACCATGCATACCTTACTTGGCTGTACCATATTATCATTGCTTTATTTTTGTTCTGACTTGTAACACATATGGTTTATGCTTTTGTTTTGTGAATCCTATAGTTAACTTGTTTTGCCAACTCATAGTTTAAAACGTATGAGAAGGGATCAAGTTACTCCAAAAGTAACTCTTTGAAAGTTACTCCTCATCTCACCATTTATTTTCTTGAAATCTAATGGTTAAGATTAACTACTCATTACAACCATTAGATTTGATAGCCTCCCGTCCCGTCTAATTCTATTGGATCACCACCATTGGTCATGTCATTCTTTATTCTTATACATGATCAATCCATCTTAAGAAACTCTCTTGGTGGAGGTATTTTAGACTAAGGTTTTGAAATGATGTGATTGCAATCCTACTTACATAAATTCCTGCCCTAGGATGCTCTAACTTGGATTGGAGTGTACATGCTCTATAGTCCTACTCCATCACTCAGGCCATTGACATCAACAAAAGGCAAAAAACCAACTTGACCCTCAGTAAATATTTTTTCTAAAGTTACTGAGTTGACAAAATGTAGAACCAGACTCCAGACTGATCCCATCTCAATGCCATGCCAGCTTTCTGAGAACTTTATTGAAAACAAAAATTGAGAGAGGTAATATGAAATATTAAAAAAATAACAGATACTGTTATAGAGAAGGATGATGAGTATACCACTGTCAATTTTGTTCTACTGATCAGTTCACCAGCTTGTGTTGATTCAGTAACAGTACTGCTAGCTGGGGAGAACTCTTCATTCCATCTACTAGATGATCTTTTATGTCTAACATCATGAAACAGATCTGATGACACTGCAGAAGAATCTTTCTGACTCTCATTTTCAATCTGTAGAGTGAGGAGTTCAAAGTATACACACTTTCAGAATGAAAACTGAAAAAGATAGTAAAAAGACAATCTACATTATTTCACTGAAGGGTGAGCTCACATCATCCTCGCCAACAGAGTGACTTCGCTGATGGTTGGAAACATCAGTTAGATATCCAGGAATTGCATTCTTTGAGGAAACCAGAATGAGTTTGGTTAGCCTCTGGATCCTACTCATAAGAGCAGCCTTGGCTTCCTCCTCTTCTTCCAATCTTGATTGCATTTTCACTTGACCTTCTTCTAACTACTCATATATATTATATGATAGAGAAGCAAATATGGTTACACAATCACAGAGAGCAAGTGTAACAACTAACAACAACAATATGAAATGAATATCAGAGAAGGCTAAAAACCTTTTGCTTTAAGGTCAAAATTTCCTCATGATTGACACCAACTAGCATCCCCTTCCTTAGTTGATCAAGTTCTAGTTTGAGGAATGAAATTTCTTTCTGGTATTTCTTAATTAGAGATTTCTCATCAATAATCTGTTAACAAATAATTCCACAGTGAATCAGGAACCTTTCATGCTAATAGGCATGCAATTCTATAGATAATCACTAGCTTCAGCAAACCTTATTACGTGACGCATATATTTCTACTCGTTTTGCCCTGCTGGCAAACTTCAAGGTATTATGAGTTTCCTCCATATTACTGGATGCTGGAGTTACTGTGCATATAAGCTGAAATTTTCACATTGAAACAAATTTTAAAGTGGTACTTATGTAAAGACAATCTAACATTGCAGGAATAAAGTGAAAGAAAAGAAACTAGAATAGCCATAGCCTTACTTAAGAATCATATTCAAATAGAATAACTCAGCAACTATACAGAGTAAAAGAGACAGAAAAATACAACTAAACCATATAATCATTAAAAATGGTGTAGAACCCAGAACTCACTGAAACATGGCCATGTCCACCAAGAGAAGATTGCAGGAGGCGGGTTAGCTTTGAATCTCGATATGGAACATGAGATGCCTTCCCCTCACTCAATTTTCCAATAACCTTCACAATGAAATCACAAAACCAAGAATAAATATATGGTCCCCCCCAAAAATAAGGGAAAAAAAATTTAAAAAGGTATACTATTTAATCCAATCCATTCCCACCAAAACAAAAAGAGAAGCCTATGCACTACTAGTCTATCTACAATGCAGGACTGTTCACTAACAGTTGGTCCGACACTTGTTTTATCAACATTTAACAGAATTAGATTTGTCAATAAAATTATTTTCTGGTTGCTTGCTTTACCCAAAAAAGAAGTTTAAAATGAATTAATTCCATGCAGTTATAAGTGTATCTTTTACAAAGATATTGCATGTCATACAACCAGTCATCTCAAGTGCAAACAAAATGACATAACCTCTCCCTAGCCAAAAATATAGAAATTACAAATAGTGATTTGAAGTTAAAACAAAATTTCATAACAAAACTACGCAATTGACAAAAACAGAAATTGTGTAACACCTACAGTTCCAAGTGTCAGAAGACTTTTGTTGATGTAAGATCCTTCCTTTCTTCTTAATCCAGTTGTTTCAGTTTTTGAGCTCTCAGATCCAGCCAAATCAATCAAATTCTAAAAGAAGAAAACAAACAAAAAAGACGTTGGACATAACTGTCCAATAAGTATAAATATGTAGATTTTGGGGAAGCAATAAATAATTTTCACATACTAGCTGAGAGAAGATGACTCCATCATAATCATCACCATGAGCACTGCTCTCTATCATCTGCAAATGTATTGGATAACAATAACAATAGAGCTAAGTTTTTTTTTATAAAAAAAAAAGGTAATAATAAACAGCTGACCTGAAGATGTCCATGACAGAAAGCCAAAATACATTACTTAATCATTAAACATTTCTGTGAAGCAATCATCAATCAGTTTTTAACAAGCAAGCAGAAAAGGCAAATACAGCAATCCACACAAGAATATACATGCATGCATGTAGCATGTTAGCATTTTTAAAACTTTAAAGCCTCAGGCATGATTCAGATATTATTTCTTATTTTCTTTATACAATTGAAGCAAGCGTAGAAAGGAGTTGTTTGATAACAATTTTAACACTACCGAATCAAGCATGCTTACCAGTGTAAATATTGTGTGACTCCGGCTGCTAAAGAGATTAAAATTGTTAGATCCAACATGACGATGCTCTGCCATATTAAAAGAAAAAAGAACTTATTAAAGAATGTTTCTCAGACCACCATCAGTCAAAAGACTCTGATAATATATAATACTCCCTCCATCCCTATTTATAAGACATTGTTTTGAAAATTTCTTGTCCCTTTTTATAAGACTTCATTTCAATTGTCTTGTGCATTAATTTTTTTTGACTAAAATGTCTTTATTTATTTTAATCCATAATTGAATGCTACTCTGAACTGTCTCTTTCTCTCTCCTATGGAGATTGGAGAAGACGAATAGGCTCCCAATAATGTTAAGGGTAAATTTAGAAAAATATTATAATTACAAACAAATTTAATGCTAATACCTAAAGTTAACCAATTTTCTTATTTCTTAATAAACGTAAATTAGTCAACAAATGTCTTATAAATAGGGGCGGAGGGAGTGTATAATTTTGAAAACAAATGGGAGGAAACATGTTACTATCATCTCAACATAAGTACCTTCTCCAGCAGCAATAAAAGAAAGTGCATGTCCGGGAGATAAAACAACTTCTTCCTTTATACCCTCCACATAAGTTCCCTGGAAAACAAGCCAACATAAAAACTCAAATACATACCCAATCAGACTACAGAAAGAAAATATATTGTTTCAACTTCAAAATTGGCAATAATTTCCTAAATTTTATTTGAATTACAAATGCTTTCATTTTCATTTCTTTAATAGAAACTATGACAAGTTATTTCAACATAGAAGTGAATGTTTTAATATACAAACACAAAACAACAAAAACGTAAATCTTCTAAGAATGAACATCATCACAATTACATTGTAAGGGTAGAAAAAGAAGGGCGGAGAAAAGAATAATGAGACTCAAAAATCAGAATTCACCAGGGACCAATTTATCATCCATGATCTCACCAAAGCAATTTTAAATTAAAGTTCATAAATAATACTTGCATTCCACATTCCAAGATGATTGGAAATATCAGTATTCGTGTATAAAAAGACAAATGAAAATAAAGTAAGAGACTCATCATTTAAAGATAGAATAGAAATAGTGAACCAAGTACTCTAAACAGATTTCAATTTAGATAAGAAATAGTAAGAATATACGAAACCTGTGCATCTTCTCTAACTCGCAAATTTTGGCCAGTTGGATCAAGTAAATCATTTATCACCTGATACCAAGAAGAAATAACAAAAATCTCTTTATTAAAAAAAACATTAACACACAGAGACAATATAACAAGCAACAAGCTGACAATCAATGCCACATTGTGGTAGAGACGAGATGAAAAATTTAAGGCAAGTACTAGACCATGTTCAGCACAAAAATGATGGAACCAACGATATTCTGTCATTTACCTCATTGTATATTTCTAAATATGACACTCGGAGTAAGAATTCTCTTCCTGGGGTCTGCAGTAAAAATACAATTAGACACTCCAAGCAAGATGATGTAAAATATATTTAAGATGGAATACTTTGGAAATCAAGTCAAGTTGAAGCAGCAACCATTAACTACTATCAAGCAGAACATAGAGCTCAAGTATACTTGTAAATAACTAAAAGGAGCACAGAGATGGCCATTTACAGGAGGAAGTAAGAGAGTGACACACATGATACACACAGAGAAACTATTAACAAAAGATACAGCGATCTGACATGACATTAAAGCATAAACTTATAATGACAGCAATGGCATAAGGCCAGATATGTAATTTAAATAATCAACAACTACTAATCTTGCAAAATAATCTTACATCTTGGATCATACTGAAAACATCCTTTATAGCCAGTGGTATGAGACCAGGAGAATTTTGGTCTCCCTGCACGTTATTATTGAAAACAAAATTAGAGTTTAGAGACATAACTGGAGAGATCATGTCTATACAGAAAGTATCAATTAGATAATGCAGTATAAAGGCATAAAGTATTTTAAGACAGAAGCAAGAAACATGACAAAGAAAAATGTGGTAAGATTGTAAACAGAACTATAAGTTAATCAAGCATTACCAAGCAAAAGCATGCTACAATGATACCAAATTTAAAACTTTTACAATAGACCTACTAATAGATTATACAAATGACTGCAACTTACAATAAGTATGCAATTAACCATAATGTATCACCATCCTTCATAAGCCTTATGTAACATGCATATAAAGAGCAGTACAAGTCACCCAAGAAGATTTCTTATCATGTTAGAGCTCGGTAACAGATTTTCTTTGAGACCAAGTTACTTTATAACATCTTACTTTCTACAGTTCAACAAGTGGGAGTGAAATTGAAAGTGCTATTCTAAGGCTATGTTAAATGGGTAGCAAGAATAAGCTATCAAAACTACATATACTGGATGGAAATAAGAAGTTAAAAGTGCATCTATTATAAAGAATGCACACTGTACATGTCAAGGTAAAAACTGGCAGCCAGACGATGTTTCAACTCAGGCTCTAATCTCAAATCAAATGTTCAGTTCAAATGTGATTTTCAGAGCTAATTCGCATTAGAATACAAAATTCCTATACTTTCTTGTAATGTATTCTTTATACACACACCTTTTAACTTAAACAGAATCATAATTCTAGTTGCAAGTTTTCAGCACTGCTAATATGACATTTTTCAATTTCCAGCAGAAATTATCCTAACCCTACAAGTTGTTTCACACTTTCACATGTAATTTATCACTAACATAAGTGCTTAGTAGGCAGTTTACCAGATTGTGTTATACCAAAAACTAGTTAACTATCTATCCTCCCTAGTGTCCAGAGAAACTATGTCAACCATAAGTGGACCAAAACCCTTTAAACATCACCGAGAAATAAACCTTCCGAGAAGGTATCCTTGGCTACAGAAACATCAAACAACGGCTGGAGCAATAATATTGTCTTTATTCTCCAGAAAAAGAAAAAATTATAAAAAATTCAATGTTTACAAGCAATAGATGTCAAATGGCATATGTGCTGCTGTGTTGAAAAATATAAATCAATACAAAATCATTAACTTGTTGACACGAACCTTGTTTGACAAATAACCAACACTAGAAGAAAAGAAAATCTGTATAATTTGAATGACACACAAGTTGCAAATTTGCAACATGGTGATTGACGAAAGGAGATACATGACACTTGGATTTTCAGCACAAGACATCAAATGAAAACAAATAGGAAAATCAAATCGGTAAATCAAGGAATGACACTTACATGCATAGTATGTGTCTTACCACTACTTGTCACACCATAGGCAAACACAGTTCCTGCAATGTTTAGAATAAAGTTATCTTTCATCCACCAAAAAAATTATTTAACAACAAAGAAGAAAATAACTTCCAAATTCAACTGAATCCAAATCCATTGGCCACTCTAACACTAAACCAGAATACAATTAACCAGTTCGACCTGGTTATTCAAGTAGAGCCTAAACCAGTATATAACCATAGCAGCTTTCGTCAATCCATTAAAATGAATTGATAGTACCAAAATCAGACTCTGCTCACATCACATTGTCATTTTGTCTTAAATAAAAAAACCAGCATTCCATACCATTGACCCCCTCCATGGCAGCCTTCACTACAGGTTTTGCTGCCACTTCATACACTTCGTCTGAATTGGTATGTGGTCCAAAAACTCTATCTGCCACAAATTAAATCAGAATTCTAAAATTAACATTCACAATTTCTAAGCTGAAAGCAAGATCAAAGTCAATTTTCCAGTAGAAGCCTATTTGACTGATCGGGAAATCAATCAGAACGGATAACAATAACATCACACGAGGAAGACAATAAAAACAATACCAAATGCATAAGCAGTAGCTGGATTATACTCATTTCTGACAATCTTTTCGCCATCGGCATACCATGCGATCTCGTCCCCTCTCTGATACTCCCTTTCACTGCAACCGAACCATTCACTCGTTCAGTGAGTAGTGACATTCAATCCTCGGATAACAGAAATACCAAAATCAAACGATTCAATCGCGCAGCGAATGGATCTGAAAGCACAACCTCAGATCTAAGCATTAATTACCTCAACGGCCTAAACCGAATCGTGACCGAAATGCTATCGCCGGTCCTCGAAGAATCCACCACCGGCTCCGCAATCAGCTCCTCAGCTCCGAACGCCACCGGAGAACGGGCGGCGTAACCGCGCGAGCCGTGATACGCCGACTCGCTGCGACCGCGACTCGGAGTCATGGATCGGCCTCCGGAGTTGAAAAACGAGGACGTGGAGGAAGAGCTGGAGCGAGGCATTAACCTTCCGTTGGTGAAGGAAGAGGACGAAGAAGTGGAAGAGTAAGGAGTCGAAGGTTTTCGGTAAGAAAACGGTGAGCTACTCCTTGCGCGCGAGGAAGAAGCCATTGAGTTCTCTCACTCGCTGACCGAGTTAGTGACTCAGTAGAAACCACCAAAGCGAAGAAGCCACGCAGCGAAAGGGGAAGAGAATGTGTCAGAACTCACACATGGCTATGCAAACAAAAGAGAGCAATATTTGGTTCTCAACGCTTTTCATTTTTATTTTTCTCCGTTGCTTCCTTTCGATGGTTTGGGATATTATTCTATCAGACAGATGGAGGAAAACACGCACGCACGCACACAGAGACAGATTGTTTCGTCTTCTTTAGAGCAGAGGAACTATCAGTGAGGATGAATCGGGGCCGAGAAAACGGAGAAGAAGGTCGTCAGAGTTTAAATTTAATTTTTCTTTTTAAAAAAATAGTTTTGAATGAGAGGACAGGGGATTTTAAAATTTATTTTATTGGAAAATTAATCAATTTTGTTTTATTGGAAATTGGATTTGATTTGGATTTTACCGAATCACAATGACAATGTAGCGGGTGAAAAGAAGGGTTTAAATTGAATTGAAGTGTTTGGAAGCACCCGCGCCGCGCACGATAAAATCGAGTGGCGACGAAATCCTTTCAAAAATAAAAACGTGAAATTGAGCGGGAATAACTGCGGCCGCCAATCAATTCATTCATGAGCAAAATACATAAACATCTCTATAATTTAGATATATTATAAGCATGTCCTTTCCTGTTTAATCCTTACACAAATATTTATTATTTTAGAATTTCAGTTACACTAATATTCTTTTCTAGATGTTAATTTCGTTTATCCATAATAATTACATGATTCTTTAAAATAATTTTTATAAAAAAAATATTCATATTTCCTTTCACGATCAAACTTTTTAGGAATTTTTTATATCTTTTTTGGTTTTTACGTTGATTCCTATTGGTTAAATTAATTTTTTCATAAGAGGTGATAACAACCATTTGTCAGATGTAATGTAATATTTTTTATTGCAAATTTAAACAAAGATAACCACCATTAGTCTTTCAATAAAATCAATAAGCACGATAATAGTTTATTAAGAAAAATAAAATTGCTATCTATAATTTGGAGATAAATTATTAAAATTTCATCAAATAAGTATTATGCATCTAGTAAATTGTCTGGATCCCCTCTATAACAACTTGAATTTCAGCTCCATGCTAGTGTTCTTGTTCTCCCATTTTTCATGTAAATATATATGATGAATATTCTTGGAATATAGTTGAAGCATTTGTTTATTTGGAGGGAGTTTAAATTTTAATTCATTTACAATACTAAAAATCATACTTATGAATGTCAATATCGACCCTACAAAATGAAACATAATTTTGGTTTTTCATTGATGAAGAAATCTCAATAGGAAGTTGACGAAAATCCCAAAGTTGTCCAAATACAAGAGCCTATGACCAGGAGTAGGACCAAATAGTCAGAAAATACCCTCCAACGAAAGGTATCAGCCATACTTGACAAGGTCCAAGTGGAGAAGGATGTAGACTTACATGCACTACCAAGAATCTTGTTTGTTGTTGAAGGCCCATGTCAAATATTTATCTATTTTTTTGTAATTTTAATTAAATAAAATTAGTGTCTTTTCAGTTGCACCTCGTCTACACTGTATGTATTGAACTTATTTTTAAGAAAAGGGACTTTTGACATTTTGAGAAAATACGTGTGTATTTTTGTGAGAACATTTTTATTGATTTCTTATTAAATTAATCTCGAACTTATCAAAATAGTCCTTGTGGTGTCTATCTTGACTTATTTTCCATCTCTGAAAGTAGTGTTATCTCCACTCCTAATAAAAATCACATCAAAAGCCAACTACTTATTTTAGATCACATTAATGTCTGTATATACAAAAATTATTGTTTAATAAGGTCAAGTGAAACACCTATGTAATATAACTTCAATGAAGATGGTGGTCATCGAACTCGAGAAATAACTCAAACTCCAGCAAAATACATTTTGGGAGTTTTAGAACATGCGAGAGAGCAGTGAAATAAGGGATTTCAAAATTATGAAAGATAATTTTGATCTTTCACAAACACACTAACAATATTAATTAACAAATTCGGTTAAGGATACAAAAGAAATACATTTTAAAAGAGAAAATATACATATAATATGTTTAAACATAAGGGAGTGTTTGTGGAATTTGTTCTTCATTCATTTTGTCAACAATGATAATAAGACAAAATTATAGTTTGAAATTTTGAATACTTATTAAGAACGAGTAAAATATTTATTTAATTATTTAGAGAAACTTTGTAATAACGGGACTTGTTTATTAATCTATTAATCTTTTATTATTACAAGTAAAGATTTTGAATTTACGTTTCTACATTCTTTGGGCATAGTGGTAATTTGACGTTGTTTGAATTCAAATTTTTTTTACTTTATTTCTCCTACAAAGTGGAACTTTTGTTTGGGCGAAATGTGTTGCATTTGGGTGACTTGGTAATTTGCGCGTTGCCCAAAATGAATTGCCGGTGGAAGTACAAAAAGATGTTCCGTAGGCTTTTTGGCTACTGATGTTACGTTTGTTAGCAAAACGGCGAAATGTTCAAACGCAAATGACATGAGAGCGTTCCAACCACATTGTGGAAATAAAGAAATAGCGAACAAAATTGTATAATCGTGACATGACGATGGCCAACGACAAAGTGTGACTTTAGGTGAGCGATTGCAAAAATTTAAATATAAATGAACTAAAGTTTGTAAAAAATGATCTCTTCTAAAAGTAAGTTAATAATAAAATATAACGTAACTTTTCAACTTAGTACAAAAATTTGAATTCATTATATCTGCTCAAACTTGATTTTAGAGGCAAAATTAATTATATTCTAATCCAATCAAACATATATCCATGATGATGAAAATACTTATTCATTTATTTAACGTCATTCTAATGATACAAATTAACGTGTTTGCCGACGAGCACGAAAGGAGCTCATTAAAAAAAGTGATGCTGTCATTTGTCAATGCATTTAATTTCCTGTTGTTTTATTTTTCAAATGATATTTGTACGCTTTCTAATGTTAAATAGTTTTGTTTTGTACAGTATGAAAAAGAAACAAAAAATAAGAACTTCTTGGCTAAGACAACCAAACTATGTGTGTGCTTGAGTAAAAGATTGTAAATATATGTTTACATAAAGGTCATCACTTTTTACTTTCTGTTAGATTTACATAGAAACGCATTATCATATTTTGAACTTAAATTCAAACACACATTATATATGCATATTTGTCGGAGGTTGAGGCAAAAGCTCGAAACCACCTTTCGTCATCGCCCCAATTTTGACAAGACCATCTGTCCATGACAATATTTTCTAAAGAAAAAAATTTCCTCCACCCAACAAGACTCTATATTAAGAATGCTTGTAAATGACCTAAAAAAAAGGGATGCTTATAAATTAATCCTTATAAATTAATCCCAAAACCTTATTAATTGATCGATTTATTAAAAAAAAACGAAACCATTCAAACTTTTAATTAAAATAAGGTTAAAATATATTGATTATTTATTTTATTGTGAAAAATTGTTTAGTCTTTTAACTATTAAATTTAAGTTAATATTATTCTCCCTTCGATTTTTGGAAGTAGCACAATTATTGTTTCATTATGTGATAATTTGGTTAAAATGCTACTTTTAACATCTAACTTTTTATATTTTATTTTTTTATTCTTAATATATTTATCTTATTTTTTATTAATTTTTTTAAATAAAATATGATTTTGTTGTTTTTCATTTTCTAGTTACTTTAATGGTTAGTTTTATTAAACACTTATAATTTAATAAATAAATTTTTTAGTTTTCATCAATCAGCTTTTTTTTTCAATTTGTAGATAATTTTTTAACTTTCAACTAATGTTTTAATTAGTTTTGTGAGACATAAAGGAGTAAAACAAATCTATATAAGAAATAAAGGATAAAAAATATAATTTAGCTTGTTTTTATTTAAGATCAAATAATCATTTTTATTGTGAAAACCTAACCCTAAATCAAATCACGAAGTGCTAGAGCATATAGGAGGAAAAGGTGTGGCACCGGTGGAAACAACAACGGTCATCCATGGTTACACCGATGACAGGAAACAAAATAATTGGCAAGAGAAGAGGGTGGTGATAATGGATTGATTTTTGGTTGCATGGTTTCTTAATGATGAAGGAGTCCACCTTCGATGGCGGAGCGGAGCTCAGCAACACCCCTACCAAAAAGGAAAAGTAGAAGAAGAGAATGAAACATTGTTTTTTAATTTTTTTAGTTTTATTACTTTGATTATAAAGAAAATAAATGTACTTTAAATTGAAATCATTATATATCATTAGTAGTAAATACTTCCTTTATGTTTTATATAAAAGTTTAGAAGACACTTGTGCTGTGAGATGAGAAAACCACACACACACCTGCAAAAGGTAGATGGGATACATTAACACTCGTAATTATATAGTCAACCCCCCATAATTAACTCCCCCGTAATGAGAAAACCACCCACTGGTGTATCAACAATACTACCCGAAATTATAAAATCTAATCACTAATTATCAGTCACAACCTTGTATTGTATTCCTTCTTAGTCACGGTACAATAATGATAGATTTGAAGTAGCTTTTACGTTAAGATTAAATATTTGATTTGGTAATTTTAAAGAATCGTCACTAAGTTCATGCATAACATTGATAAATTATTTAGTTGTCAAAACATATTTGTAATTAATTAATTTATATCTGTAAATATATTAGTTTGGAGGCTTTTCTATTGTATAGGTTCAATGCCTCTCTTACATGAATCATATCACTTTCCAAAGATTCCCTTAGTCATCATCCAGCAAACCGCTCAACTCTAACTAAGGCAAGATTAAACAACAAAAGCCTACAATAAGATAAAAAAGCATCGAAAACATGCATTTTAGTTTGAATAATTTTCTTTATAATGATAAAGTTACCTTAAAAATTGTTTTTAACTATAATTTTTTTAGTGTTAACTTGGTCTAGAAATGACAAGGTTTAGATAACATTTTTATTTAAAGTTTATTTATTATAACTTATAAATTTTTATTTTATACTTATTGATTACAAAAATATTGATCAAATTCTATAATTAATCATTTTTAAAATTTCACTCCTAATATATATAAAATAAAAAAGTATGCAATTTATCCTTTAACATAATCAATATTAAATAAGATTTGAGTATCTTTAATTTTATAAAATTACTTTCAACAGTAACAATAGTTTCAAGTATTTAAAGCCATGCATGTATTTGAAGAAGAATATAATCTTTTGACATTAATTACTTCTTGCAATATTTTCATTTTTTTAAATTAAGAATTTTAATATTACAGTACTCATTCAAGTACTGAAAAATCATTAGCTTTTGCTTCCAATTTAGAAGACTAACTATCCTTATCCAAATCCATCAATTTCTTCAATGATGGTGATTTAATTTGTAAACTTAAAAGTGAGAGAAAAGGCGTAACGAAAACCAAGATAAAAGAAAAACTTATTAGCCTTCTCTCCCATTTTCAGTTAGGATGTAACTGTTTGTTCAGTTAGTTATGAACTAACTCTTGTATATAGTATCCATTATTGAATTGATAATAAGAGAGAGAGAAGCATTCCTTTCATCTTCTTCTTCAAGTACCTTTCCTCTGTTACAGAGTATGCTGTGCCATACTTTTCACAAAACTTAGAGGAAAACAAGCCAAAAAGATGTGTTTGTTTCAACTAACCAATAACTATGGAAGCATTAGTAACAAAAACCAAGATAAAAGAAAAACAGAGACAACAAATCGAGGCATTAGGATTCCTTTCCAATTTCGTGTTGGACGGTTCTTTTTTTTCTTCAGATGCTGCCTATATAACCTGCACATGAAAGAGTACAAAGCAAAAGAATTAAATGATTTTATTTTTGATTCCATCTTGTGGGGGATACTAGCTTTTAGGGCACATGCAAGAGGCAATTAATAGTTTTATATTTATATATTGTGTGTGGTCCATTTTATTGGTGATGCTTGTGAGTGTGTCGAGAAGCTAGCCACAAGCTGTGAGCTCTACATTGAACCACACTAGTGGCTCACGTGCAAATGGGACACATCTTGATGAGAGCTAGGGCAGTTATGCGGGTTCCAATTTTCCATCTTTTGGGTTGGAAGGCAATGCTTCACCACATTTCAGAATACGGATACCCTAACTCACTATTTTTTTCCTCTCTTCCTCTTCACGACTTATATTAGCTTTCATCTTTGCTCGTATGAAACATAGGCTGACGAGGGTCTCATAGCTCCTCCTTGATTCATTGCTCGATTTCTTTTCACTAATGAATGTGCTATTTCACCCAAAAACAGTATCTTCTTAAGGCAAAACCTTCTTGCTTTGTTTTATTAGAGTCATAAACTATTTCCTCTGTTTTCCATCAAAATCTAAAAGTACTCATAATTGTGTCCGTACGATTTATACCACAGGACGTCACAATTTTTTTTTCTTGCAATTATATAGTCTGTCTTTTTAGAAATATTATAATGCTGAATTGGTTAATGTTACAACAAAGCATGATCGAATTAGCAAAAAAAACGATGTCTTTTTATTTAAAACAATAAACCATAAAGATTACTGCTAAATTTACACAACGTTGTCTACCAACAATAATTCCCATGTTCAGATTCTCTCTTGTTTAACTGATTAAATTTAAAAAGGATGACTAACTGAACCAATCAATAATATTTAGGAAAAATTATAAATTTAATCCCCTAGTTTATCTTTGGTTTCGAATTTGGTCCCTCATTAATTAAATTCACAAATTTGGTCCTCCTATTTTGTACAATCGTGCAATGTTGGTCCCTCAGGCCACAATTGAACGTTTACAGTTGATTGTCACGTGTTACGTTTTTATTGGATGATGACTGTTACGTGTTATGTCCTGATTAGATGTCAATTCCATGAAAGATGAAATGAATTGTTATTTTCATTAACCAATCAGAACATAACACGTGGCAATCACTATCCAATAATAATAATAATAATGTGACACGTAACAGTCAGCATCACTTGTTAACAATCAACGTTTAATTATAGCTTGAGAAATCAACATTGCACGATTTCCTAAAATAAGAAAACTAAATTTATGAATTAAATTAATGGAATACCAAATCCAAAATTAAAAATAAACTGGGAACCAAAAATACAATTTTATTTAACATTTAAATAGTTATCTCGTGTTTTGATTGTATTTTTCAACAACACACTCACAAGTAGTTACTACCATAGGAAATCAAAAGGCCCAATAGGCTTATTCTTCCATGATCCCACCATTGGGCCATATCATAGTGCAAACATCTTTGATGTTGAAATGAATAACTTCTACTTCTAGTAGACCCCCTAAAATAAATAAATAAGTGAATGAGTTCTAAATTTTTACTTTCCTCCCCTTAAAAGAATATAAAATAAATCAGCGCGTCTCTGCGACTTTTCTAAACATTGCTGGTCATAAAGTGATCTTTCTGGGGGGATTTGACGAAGAAGATTATTTCTGAAGCCATTTGGTATCATGGTTTTCTAAAGATACTTCAGTAGTCCACCTACCACATGTCGTCTTAAATGATAAATATCTATCTTTTCAATATGGGTAACTGATCCTTGCTTTGTAGCACTAAAATATGTATCTTTCTTATAAATGGAAAGAAAAAAAATCCTGGTACCCATCTTTTCCTTAACTGTTTTTCATACAAAAAAAAAACTATGAATTTAGTTTTGATACATTATAATTATAAATATTAGTTTTAAACTGATTATCACAAAAATGATTGGTTTTACCAAACATAACAAATTTATGATTGGGTGATTTACACTGTCAGCACATTTTAAATAAATTTTAAACAATATTTGACAAAGCTCGGAAAAAAGGTTGAGTAATCCTAGTATATAGATATAAAAAGTAAATTTGAATTTGTAGACTGATAGGAAAACCCCCCTTTGACTTAAGACGAGTTCGGTATTTTGAGATTTGTAAAAACGGGTTGGGTACACACAACGGTATATAACAAGTAATATTATTTACAGTAATTCTCACATTTTTTTATAAGTTTTTTTGTTATCTAGTATAGTATTTTTTATATATTGTTAGAATTAAAATATAATTAATAACTTAAATATAATTTATTTAAAATATTTAAGTAGATTAAAATGGTAAAAAAAATGTGACACTGATGAAACATGACAGAGACAAGGATAAGTTTAAAATATTTAAACGTGCATTTTTAAACTTGAACGTGTCTCACATTTTGCAAAGATATGGACAGATCTCTCTTGATTTGTCTTGTTACTATGTCTACCAATATATAAAAATTGGCAAGGATAACCTTTGTCATAATAATTAAATTAGGTAATTTAATGTTATACTTTATATTAACAATATAACTTAGGTAATATACTGATGATATAAGAATTAAACTTGCGGGTGTCATTCAATGGGACAAAGAATTTCTCATCCTACCGAGAATAGCCAGAGATTCAACAGTAGACAGATCAAACTTAATTTCGCTTCACCTTTAGAGGTGGGTGTGTAGGTTGTAACTTGCATAACATAGGAGCTAGCACAAGTTTGAAAGTCACAATCTATTTAATCACGAGCATACATGAGTTGATTTGTGAAACCTACAAATCGAATAGGTTTGAGGGTTTACGAGTTTGCAAATTAATCAGTTTACTTATTTCGTTCATGTTTATTACATGATTTTTTCGTAAAAACTTTGAGTTATATCTTTTACCTATTCAGCTTTGAGGCACGTAAAATAATTTAGTAATTGATTTAAGTTATATGTAAGTGGACAAAATATCCTTATAAAAAGTGATGCCAATAATCACAATGACAATACTGATGAATGGTGATAATGATAAAGATAAAAGATAATAATAATGATAATTGTAATTTTGATATGGAAGAAAATTAGGATAATTCGGATAGTGACAGAATGAGTAGTATTTTTTTTATCTTTATAATTATGTTATATGTAGGGACAAAAAGTTGTAGCTCAATTTATTGAATAAGTTTCTTTTTCTTTTTGTTATATTTGTTTTATGTTATTCCATGATCAGTTTTAAAATCAAATATATAATAATACATTTAATTTAATTAATCCATTATTTACTAGAAGGAGGCAGATCAACAACAATGTGAATTATAAATGAATTTAAAAGGCAGTGGGAAGATGAGATCGTGATATAAACTATAAGCATACATCTACATAACGGAAACGCATTTCTCTTGTATAAAAAGAAATATAAAAAAATATACAACAAAAATACATTTTTATTACATATTTTATACAGCAAAAATATATTGTTGTCGTGTAATTTTTTTTTCATCTTTACTTACATAGTAGAAATATGTTTTTATTTTGTTAAATTTATTGGAATAAAAAAATTATATATATATATAAGTTTTTTTTTTAAAACTAATCAAATTAATGGTGAGACACATTATCTTTTTCTAATATTAATATTAATTACCTTTTTAATTAAAAATTTAATTGACGACGACACAAATTATTATTTTTTAATTTTAACCAAATAAACTATGATACAAATTAATGTCATATTTAATTCGGTTACTATTAATAAATTTATTTTTTATAATAATTAATTTGATTATTTTTATAAATGATAAATTCTATTAAAATAAATCAATTTTAATTAAAAAATATTGTGATACTGATTACAATTAAAAAGAATAAATTGTATCTTAATTAAATTAACTTCAATTTTAAAAATATATAATTTATAACACCATTAATTTGATTAGGTTAAAAAAGGTAATTTATATCTAAAATTAATTATATTATTTCATAAAAATTTAATAAAACAAAAATATATTTTTATTATATAAGATAAAAAATACACAATGAAAACATATTTTCATGCATAATATATACAACAATGAAATGCATTTCCATTATATGAACTAAGGGAAAAAGTTACTCCGAGTATCTCTAAATTTTTTTAGAAATAAAAATAATATTGGATAGTTTTTAGGAAGTGAGTGGGGTGTGAGTTTAAGAGAGTAGTTATAGGAATAAAAAAGAATTTTGAAAAGGTGGTTTTAGGGATAAAATGGAAAAAGAAATATATACACCAAAATATCATATTCCCTTTATTAATAGTATAGATATACAAGGAAAATATATTTCTGTCTAAAACTTAAAAGAGTATTTTTGGAATTATAATTTTGTTTTTCACACGTTTGAGGCGAGAATAGGAAAACAGCAACTACCTAGACCGAAATAAAGCAATACAGCTCTACGCGGTATGCAGCCCAGGCCCAGGACGAGTCATTGCTATCAAAGTCATTCAGTCAGGCCATTTAAAATTATTTGATTTTCTTAACTGATTATTCCTTTCATTTTAAATTAAATTATAATAGAATTTCAAAATTTATAAATAATTATAAATAAATTAATATTACAGTATAAATTATTTAAAAATTAAAATATAATGATATATAAACAAATTATTTATTTTAAATTTTAGTTAAAAAAAATATTATTGCCCATAGTGCAATACTAGTTTTAACATAAAAACTTGGCTTAAATTAACAGCCAAATCCAAATACCAAGACAGGAATGCTGAAAATGCCTGAGCAAAAAAAGAATAACCAGCAGAACAACACTTGGCGTTGCTGTACGGATTTAATATGATATATATATATATATATATATATATATATATATATATATATTCTTGTTTATTAATTTATAAAAATTACACATTAAAAGAAAAACATTCTATTTAATTGGAAGGCCAGTAAAATCCAAATCCAAATATAAAAGTACCAATTCAATACGAGCATGGATAGTTAAGTTATTCATTCAAACATGGATTTATTATTATTATTATTATTATTGAGAGATAAAATAAAAGCGAAAACAAAGAATTGCTGAATTGCATCCTCAATTTAGATACATTTTTATTTTTTTTTAACAAGGAGAGTATAAATATTTAATACTTTAACTAAACCATACCTATTATCATTCTAATAGAAAAGAGAATCATAAAGCGATTGATAATCACAAGAGAAGAAAAAAAACAAAAAAACTTGTCATCTATATATCACAAATCGATTGTTGTATGCTAAGCACACGTTATCCATTAAGCACAAAACCAAAACATACGCACATTCAAAATCCCTGAGGCAGGAAACCACCAACTCAACCAAGCAGAAACATTCAAAACACTTCAGCCACCTTGCTTGCGAGGACTCGCTCCCTTCTTTCAATGTAACCAAATGGAAACCAACCTGCTTTCCCTTTGCATTCACCCTCAGCCCATCCATTGTTTGTCACCTGCCAATCAGAGTCATATTGGGAACAATTTAAAATATGTAATGATTTTAGGGTTATCCATCCCCACTACCACCACAACCAAAAGTTTGTTTTAAATATGATCTTGAATATGACAAATTAGTTATACAAGCTTTTGCAGGACCACAATTCCTTTAGAGCCGAGACAAGCATGTCATGACTCAAGCAAATGACCAACATCATATTAGATTAACAATTTTGTCTGAAGCTTAAACTGATAGGAAGAGGGTCTAACTATTACATTTTGGTACACTTATACTTTACTTTCTTTTCATGTGTCAATTTTAAAATTTTTGTTTCTATGGTTGGTAAATACCAGAAAAACAATCCAAATATAAAGCATTTTCCCCAAGGAAAATAGAGATTCCTTAAAAAAAAAAGATGTAACGATAGACTTGGGCAAGAGACAAACCTTTCGAACGACAATATAATCTCCGACGGATAGATTCAATTCAACTTCAGACTCAGCATGGTAGGGAAATAACACCTGCATGAGTAAAATGTACAATAGAAAGTAAATGTAAGCACTAAACAGACACTTATTTTTCGGTACAATATCTCTAACTTTAGTGCAAGAAATAGTCTAACCTCTCCTAAGAAGTAACCCATACTATCTGTTGAGCCATTATGTGCTTGAGAAGCACATACACCATTTACTTCTTCATATGATGGGGGTGGTGTCATGCTGCTATCCACACTAGGTGTAGGAGGGGCTTCAATTCGTTGTCGTTCTGATATCATCTATTATTAAAATATACATATGCCATATAATCATTTGTTGATACCAAAAGAAAACAATGTAACAAATAGCATACTTTTCTATATGGAGAATATAATGAAAAAATGAAAAAGGGATACAATGGCTCACCTCTCCCTCAAGCTGATCAAGTATTTGGAGTACTCTTTGATGATAGGCATGCTCTGCTTCAACCTGCATAATAGAAATAGCACGCTGGAATTAAGTGGGAATAATAATTTCTGATAACTCAGATCCAAGATTTTAAAACAAAAGAATTGCAGAATCATATGGTTAAACAGTAATACCATAGCTATAAGACGCTGGAGGGTTAACCTCTGTTGCTGTGCTTCTACAGCAGCCATTGCGGCAGCTGCTTCTTTTCCCAATATGGCCATGTTTGTCTTCAGGTCTTGCAGCTTTGTTTCAGCTGCTTCCAGCTTCATAGCATTCTCAGCATTGCCTGGTGTTTCTCTTACTTTTGCCTGGCGTTTGGAAACTTCAATAGCCTGTCTAGGTTTAAAAGACAGTGTAATTAAAAAGTACATAGGAAAAAAAAATCGTTGATGAAACAGATACTCATTCAGACATTTCCCAAAATGTAAGCAGGTGACAAATGAAAAAAGTACAATAAAATTCCAGATACCTGTGCTTCGGCTTCCTGCCGCATTCTGTCATAACGTTGAGCAAGATGCCGGGCATCCTCCAATGGAGCTCCCATCACCATTGCTCTCAAGGGCTCTGCAACCTAAGCATCAAGCAATACTTAAAATGTTCACTCGCAGAAACATTATGCCAGATAAAAAAAATCAAGCACAAATTGGATAAATTGACAATGAGCCAGCATATTAATATAGAGAGAAAGAATAACTTGATGAATGTATATGGCTGTTAATCATTAAGTTCAATTAAAGGTTGAACTGGGACCTAGCCTAAATATTACTTCTTCAATAGATTAAATAGATCTGAATATCCGTGTATCCTATGATAAAATAGTTCAGTAGCTGAGTAGCATGGAATCCAAGCATCACATCAATGAAGCCAAATTTAAATTTAAATATCTATAAAGCGCAACCAAGTGTACAAGCTATGAGGCTCCCAACTAATGAGGTCTGGCTGGGAAGGGTATAGTATATACAGTTTTTTATACCACAATTGGAGATGATGTTTCCTCAGGTTTGAACCAATGACCTAGGTCACAAGGCAGCAACCTTACGACTGCAACTAGGCTCTCCCTCTCAAATTTAAGTACCTATAATTCTGTATCTTATTCATTTTAGTTAAAAACATAAAATAGTTCAGTTATGGTTAAATCCAAGAATTACATGTAGGAACACAGATTTGAACCCTAAAATCACACAATTATCAGCGGCTATATGATGGACTCATGCATAACACCAAAGAAATTGGTTAATGTCATAAATCCCTATCATTTCTCCTTTTCAGAGAAATACAGAGAATTTATTAGGCAGAATTATAGGATACAGTGTATAATATAACAGAAGGCAAAGCAAATGTAAGAACTCAAAAGCAAATGGAAAAAATGTATAGAGTAAAATAAATATCAATACTTAAATTTCAAGTGAATAAACTACTGTAGAGGATTCAGGAAACTGCTAAAAATCTCACTGCTTAACCAGGGATGGTGGAGCTTGGATTAAAAAAAGGCAGCAAAACAGGAAAATAAGTAGTATCCATCCAAGCAGTATTAATATATCAATATACTGGTATTTTAAGATGCTTAAATCTACATTATTTTGGCACAAAATCACAAGAACTGGCAAGAAACTTAACTATAGAACCCTATGATGTGTGACAGTACAAATGTGCATGTGCTAGGGCGTGTTTACCTGTGTGCCAAGAGCTTTTAGTAAGCTCCCACGCTCCTTCTCCATTTGTGCACGGGCATGTGCATAATTTAGCGCAGCTCTTGATAATGTACTACCACTGGTACACGTATTATCTGCACCATATTTCCTGTTATCTTCTGATAACTTTGTTCCTGTTAAATAACATGGTAATTCAATAACAATACCGAAAAGAGCTGGTATTAAGATTAAACTAAGATCAAACTCGTGGAAATGGAAATACATATACCAGAAAACAAATGTAGAAATAACAGATAACAGCTGCATAAATGGAAATACAGATACCAGAACAATACCGATAACAGCTCCATAAATGAAAATACATATACCAGAAAAAAAATGTAGAAATAACAGATAACAACAATCATAGCTGATACACAGATTATGCCCTCCCAGGCCTAAGCTACCAACTCATTCCCAAAATTCCGTTCTGTCTTGCCACTATTCCCCACTACTGTTTATTCACATTTCCATTCCTCTCCTATAAGTGTATATTCTGTTACACTTTCCCATCATTGTTTCCTCAGTCCTCCTAGCAGCACTCCTATTTCTCTTATCATAAACACTTAATTTTCATACCACCCTCCTTTTTCTTCTCCTGCACAGATATCAAAGCTATGACATACAATATATTCCATAAATAACTGCAAAGAAAATTTCACCAACCAAAATTACTGACCTATTTCAACTTGCTTGGATCCAGTTACAATATAACCTTCCACACCACGGACAATATCCCTTTGATAATGCTGAAAAACAATATATTTCATTATCAGCCAAACAGGGAGAGCATAAGTGGAGGTAAAACACAAACAAAAATAGAGGGTAGGTACAGAAAAACCAAGTAACCTTTCCAGCACGTGTTGATATGTAAAGCTTCTCAAGTTTCTGATGTTGCTGAAGCTCTACCTCATCAGTAACCATATTATCTGATCCTCCATATCCCCCAGCCCCAAACTGTTTAAGCACAGCCTGAATAGAAAGGAAGCAAGCAAAACTGAGGAACATTAGAGAACAGGAAATAAAACAAGGAGCAAAAAATGAATTGAATCTTATCATAAAAAATAACAAAAGAAATTTCATTATAGAGATGAGAGAATAAGTATTTTAGTACAACCATGAGGGAGGATAAGGTATCCTCTAAAGAAAAAATTCAGTGATCTTCTGATTTATGCTCACCCCTTTCACGGAAAAAGAAAAAGGCTACCATCATATTGCAGACCACAGTCATACGAACAATATCTCTTCAATTAGTGTCCCAATGTCTCACAGGGACAGGTTACTGGTATTGTAAAACAGTATTATTTTTCTTTTTTTAAAAATTTACTTTCCTGTTCAGGGGTGGGGGGAGTCAAGGCCAAATCTATGGACCCAATCAATATCCACCCCAGTATCATGGCTCAGGAGGACAGTAAATTGCATCATGGCAGTGTGTCTTTGTGATTTAATCTTGTGTAGGATACTAATAGCAGTGCATCCAATTAGATGCTAAGACATGATAATTTGGGCTTTAAACAGAAAGAAATGTTTTTGCCTTTTGATCTTAAGGAATGAACATAAGATAATTAAAATATAACACTGATTTTTTACATTACATAATACATATGCATATAATTTATAGGCTCAAATACAACACAGCAGATGTGGATTTGACGAATTTTAAAAATCATAGGACACTACATGGTTGTAATACAATATATAAAATTAATATAAAAAAAATAAATCACAAGACAAAAAACAATTTATACAAACATTGGGCTGGTTAAACATAAAAAAGTGATTTTTTAAGATGCAGATAGGATTTACTTCATAAAAAAAAAAATTAGACAAACACGTCAAAAAAGCATAAAACTGCTTTTTTTTTT
The DNA here is from genome assembly GCF_000004515.6 of Glycine max. Taxonomy (NCBI): domain Eukaryota; kingdom Viridiplantae; phylum Streptophyta; class Magnoliopsida; order Fabales; family Fabaceae; genus Glycine; species Glycine max. Next base: position 701,391 of record NC_016091.4, on the reverse strand, counting down.
TTTAAATGTCTTTTTAAAAATAAGATTAAACAAATGAGCTCATAATAAAGTGCTAAAATTTATCTAATTATTAATTGTAGTATTCATGCCATGCAATACAAGATCACAGTGTAACAACTCCTTACAATGTGCCTTCATTTAGTTTTGCCCTTCAAAATTCTTTGGTTGATCTTGGTTCTCATTGATTTTAAAAATTTTATAATGGTTCCTGTCACCACTTAGTAGCGACATAACACGCATCTAGCTATACCATATCAGTAAACACTCTAAGCTGATACATAAAACTTCCAGAGATTAAAAACGCATTTTACCCTAAATAATATAATTGATTACCAAGCTCGTTTCCAGTCAAAAACCATTGCAGTTTCAAGTAAGTAACAAAATATGCAAGCCACCTTCGCTTTCAGACATCTAGGATCTGACTTATTGCACGTATATATAGGCATACACATCTAGAACGTAGAAATTTAAAACTAAACGAATTGCTAATTCATCAATCAAGTTCCACTCAATGCAAAGTTTTCCGAAATTGGACGAAACAAACATTACGACATTTGTATACGATTTCCGTAATGCAAGTGTACGGCTCCGTTGGTTAGAATTGCGCGACTCAATACTAGGGGGTAACGTTATTCGCGCGAAGAGAATTATAATCGAAATCGAATTTAAAAGGCCTGTAATTGCGTTGATGTATCTATTTTTGGTGATCGGAGAAAGATCTGGCAAATGAAATAGGTTTTACTGAGAGAGAAATTGAAGGAACCTGTTGTTGACGAGCGACCTGTTCTCGAAGTTTGGAGGCTTGCTTTCTGATAGCTTCCATTCAGATTCAGATTGAATCTCTTCTAACCGCAGCGCACAGTGTTGATTTTGATTTGATTTCAGACCGAAACACCAACGACAACGGAGATTTGCATCAGAAACAACAGAGACAGAGGTTTTTCAAAAATTATTACACTCTATAGAAGGGCCTTTGTTCCTTCCCCTAGACACTTGTTTTGAATATTTTTAAACGATTCTTTTATTTTATGTATTTTTTAGATTATTTTGTGTAGTTACTAGTTTTTTGTATTACATGTGTATATACTACTAGTTAACGATTTTAGAATAAATTTTAATATTATTAATGATTTTAATATTTAATAAATAAATAGTAATAATTATAAATAAACATACACTGAGAATATAAAAACCTTTTACTCAATAACAAACTATTATACAAATCAATACCAAAAAAATAATCACAATATAAAAAAAAACTATGAAACATATTATATTATATTTATTGATTTTTATAGTAACTATTTTAAAATTATACCATAAATAATTTTTTATTAATTTTTTTAAGGAAATTTTTTTATTAGTTTAGAATTCATATTTGTGAAACTCTAAAAATTAAACATTTTCATTTTTTTTCCCTTTCGAAAAGGTACAATATTAATTGGGTTTGAATGAGCCAACTTGTCGACTTACTCATAGCTGGTTCTCGTGTTAACAATTTAATGATTTACTTTAAAAGTTAAATTCATTGATGTATATGTTAGTTTATACAGTATTTATTAACTTAGTTAGAGATATATTTTTAGGTTTATTTTTAAAAGTTATCAAATAAACTTTTAAATAATCTTTAACACTATGTTTGGTATAAGAGAAATTATAAAGAAATTAGGAAGAAGTGAGAGGGAATGTCAGTATGTGTTTGGATGGGCATTTCAAAAAAATTATAAAATTAAATTTGTGTTTATATGTTTTATCTTAAAAGCAAGTTAATTATAAAAATTAGTATAATTTTTTTTAACTCAACTCAAAAACTACTTTTAATTGCTTTCAGTCAAACAGATCGAGGTTTTGAAGCAAAATTAATTTTATTTAACAATAATCATGGAAGACTAAACTAATAAAAATATGTTTATAGTATAATAACTGGATTTGAATGAGCCAACTTGTAATAAAATGTAGGAAGACTAAAGCTAATAATTTTTTTAAAAAAATTAACATTATTTTAAATCATATCTAGAATGAATTAAAATATATTTTATCCAAAACTAAATTGCGGCTCTAACATCGCAGTATTTTGCATCAATTAGTCATGGCATGAGATTTGAAGGCATCGAGTGTAAAGTGAACCGTTAACATATATTACATGGTCTTCCAATTTTATAAAAGTTTGTCAAAGAACAAAACTCAAGTCATCCTAATCAAATTCCTTGCCTTTGACGCCATTTTTCTAATGTTTCTTGATCACACTCTCTTAGAGAGAAAAGTTAAAAAATTTGAATGGTGTATTTCATATTTTCAACCTTTATGAAAATTGAATACAAAAGGGAGCATTTACATTAGCTGCCCTTATCAATACAGCTGACAAAGGCTGAAAGCAAAATAACATATTAACTAAAGAATATTCTGTTGTTGTAACATAATGAAAAGAAAAACATAATGAAAAATAAAAAACAAATATTTTTCATAATCTATCCTAATACCCCCCCCCCCCCTAAAACTCAGGGTGGAGGGTTGCTAGAGAAATGATGCACATTGAGTTTGCTTCTTAGCAACTCACAAGGAAAGAGGCTTGGTCAATATATCAATCCATTGATTCAAGGTTGGAATATGATAAATGAGAAGCTGGTTGGATAGGACCTTTTCTCTGACAAAGAAGACATCAATCTCCATATGCTTAGTTTTCCTGTGAAAAATATGATTGTGAGCAATAGCTACTGCACTCTGATTGTCACAGAGCAGTATAGGAGTAGAGAAGGGAACCTGGAGTTCTTGTAACAAAGCCTGAACCCAAGTTAACTCAGCTAAGGTTTGAGCTATACCGCGATATTCAGCCTCAGTACTGAATCTGACTGTAACTTATTGTTTTCTTGACCACCAAGAAATCAAATTAGGACCTAAGAAAACACCAGAGCCAGAGGTTGACCTTCTGTTATCAACATCAAAAGCCCAATCAGCATCACACATGGTTGTAATTCATAAAGGTTTCCCAATAGCAGCAAGTTTCATGAGAAAACCATAGGAGAGGATGCCCTTAAGATACCTTAGGATTCTCTTGACTACCCCCCGATGAGTGTCTAAGGGATTTGCCATGAATTGGCAAACTTTATTAACAACAAAGGCAATTTTTGGTCTTGTTAGAGTAGCATACTGCAAAGCACCAACTATAGATCTGTAGAGAGTAGGATCCTGAAATAAATCACCACCAGTTTTAGACAGTTTGCTAGAAGAGGCCATAGGAGAAGAAATAGAATGAGCTTCAGCCATGAGAGTCCTGTGAATGAGGTCTCTAATGTACTTGCTTTGAGTCATGAGAAGAGACCTATCAGGTAGATACTTGATCTTAATACCCAAGAAATAGTCCAATTGACCTAGTTGTTTGAGAGAGAATGCAGAATGAAATTGAGTTATAATCTGTTGGATGAGAGAAGATGAGCTGTCAGTGAGGATAATATCATCCACATATACTATAAGAAAAATAGTGTGAGCTTGACACTTATATATGAACAAGGATGGATCACACTTGCTAGCTTGAAACCCAAACAGAATCAAAGTAATTTTTAGTCGGTCAAACCACTGCCTTGGTGCTTGTTTCAACCCATAAAGGGCCTTGTTAAGCTTGCAAACAAGGGATTTGTCTTCAACTTCAAATCCTGGAGGTTGCACGATGTAAACTGTTTCATCTAAAAGGCCATTGAGGAAAGCATTATTCACATCCAACTGAAATAACTCCCAATTACTAGTAAGGGCAAGAGTGATGATAAGCCTAATAGTGATAGGTTTAACAACAAGAGAAAACGTCTCATGAAAGTCAAAACCATGGACTTGGTGAAAGCCCTTGGCCACTAACCGAGCTTTGTACTTGTTGATGGACCCATCCGTATTTTCTTTGATTTGAAAAACCCATTTACACCCTACTGCCTTTCTATTAGTGGGCAAGGGAAATCACAGGTGTGATTCTTTAGTAAGGCAGCATATTCAAGTTGCATGGCAGAAAGCCAATTTGGATTAGTGAGAGCCTGTTTAACACCTTTTGGTTCACTATGAGCCAAAAATAATGAATGATGAATTCAAGGAGTATATATTCTTGATTTGGACTTGGTTTGCATAGGATGAACATTGGTAGTTCTAGAAACAGGTTCACTATGTTCAAGGGATTCACGAGGAGATGGGGAATCAGATTCAGGCTGTGACACAAATGTAGGATTGGTTTCATTATTACAGGGACTGTTATTTGAGGACAAAATAGGTTGATGTGAGGGAACATCAACAGAGATGGGAGAGGAAATAGAAAGTTGATGTGTAGGGGTTGGAGAGTTCAAAGGGGAGTTATGACAAGGTGGAGACAAGTCGGGATCAAGTGTAAAATATTGAGAGAAAAAGGTAGCCTGAGTGGGACTTTGCTTGAAAAGATCACAATATGGATATCACATTTCATTAAAAACTACATCTTTGGAAATGTAAATTTTGTCAGAAGCAGATAAACATTTATAGCCTTTGTGGGAAGACGAATAGCCTAGAAATACACATTCTTGTGATCTGAAATCAAGTTTGTGAGTACTGTAAGGTCTCAAGAAAGGGAAGCAAGCACACCCAAAAGTTCTTAGAAATTTGTAGTCTGGTGATCTGTTAAACAGGACTGTGAAAGGAATGTTAAAATTTAAAGATGCAGTAGGTAGTCTATTAGTTAGATATACTGCATTAGTGAAAGCAAAGTCCCAAAAAGCAAGAGGCAAAGAAGCATGACGAAGGAGTGTAAGACCAAGTTCAACAATGTGTCTATGCTTTCTTTCAACCACATCGTTTTGATGGTGGTGGTGGGGGGGGGGGGGGCAAATCAATCTATGAGTAATGCCATGATTAGACAAAAAGGTATTGAAATCCCTCAATGCAAGGATAAAAACCACATGTCGTCCAAATCAAAAAAATAACTTCACTTTAATCAATGAAGATATAAAAGAACCTCCAATAAGTGCACTAAAAAGTGCTACAAATAGCAAAATCAAAATAGATCCCAATTGGTACAATTGAGAAACCCCAAAATATAGAGCAAAAAATGTGAAACACTTATCTCTCTCTCTCTCTCCAGATATCATCTTCACGATCCAATTGGACAATTTGAAATATCCTGTGTGTAGAACATGCTGTCCAAAAATCAGTCTGATTCAACGGTGGACGAATCTGCAGTTGCAATCTAAAAAACGTTTTTTAATGAATATGCAAAAATCACAATGATTTTCTCTCTTTCTGCTCAATGATTTGTAACTATTTTTTTCTCTCAAATGAGTCACTCTAGGTGTATCTTACTTTTTAATTTAATCTCTCCCCACTTAAATAAGCGAGACATATGCAAACCTTCTCATTTGAGCCTTTGTTCCACATAGGAAAGAAAGTTTAAAAAATCCAACAAATCCATAATTTTATTATCCCGCGAAGAAAATCAAAAACTCTATAGGTACTTTTTGTTTGCTAGCTGCGTACAAGTTTGGTTGTAAGATTCTTAAAAAAATTGTTGTCTAAACAAATTATTATCGATACAAAAGGATCCGCAAATTATTGAGTTGATCTCCTAAATAATATAAGTTGGGAATGATGATCGAGTACGAGACAACATTACATCCATTTAAATTTGGCAAAGATTTTTTGTCCATTTTCGTTCTGTGAGAAAAAAAGGTTGTAAGTGTCTTCTATTTTTCTTTTCTTTAAAATTTAAGTTTACGGGAGGCACGGAGATCGAGGGAATGAGATTGCCCTTTTCCGATGTCAGCGCATGTGATGTGAGGACTTACAATGAATCAATCAATGGATGTTAAGTTAAGCAAGCTTGACCTTTCTGTGGATTGAAGCAAAGCTTGTTAGAGTTAGACCAAAGCATGCCCTTTGCTGGGCCACGCCGAAAGAACACTTTAATTGTGCCCATCCCCTGAACATTTGGTCATGAGGTTTGTAACTCATGTTCCCAAGAAGTATTATCTAATGTTAGTCACAAACTCAACATAACAATTTGCATAAAATTTCTTGATTAATTTGAGCAAGAACAAAATATTGTTGATGGTAGGAGACATAAAATAACTTAATGTTGCACGACATACATGGTCTTGAAAGCGAGGCTGAAATGCATCTGGCTATTGTTGGAGAATAGAGAGTGACAATGTTACATTCCCTTTGTTCGCAAGGACTCAGGAATACTATAATATTAATTAATATTTCTTCTGGACGTATATGTAATGGGTTTCCTAATTCCTATAATCTAGAAAATGAACACCTAAGGTTGCGTTAGTTTACCAGTTGGAAGTCATTAATTATATTATACGCATTATAAGAGAAAATTGTGAAAGTTTTTTTTTTTTTTTTGGCGTTGGACAAAACATTATAGAAAATCAAACACTTCATAAGCAATTATGTTTTCTGGCAGTAAATGGCATTCTTCTCCACGCGAGTCTTGTCTCCTCTTAACTTGAAAATAGAATCACGAACTTCAATGGCTCAGTTAAGAGGGACTTCAAAGCACCACGATAATCAATGGTTGAGGCTCACTTATCTGGTATCGTGATGCTTTTGAAGATTATCAAATTAACTTGGAGCCCTGCTGCAATCAACTTTGCAGACTAAAACAGGGAGGATTACTACGTTGTGCACTTGTATAACTTTTCCAAAAACTGAAATATATAAAAGTTGATTTTAATTCGTAAAATAAAACTTAATTTATTTTACCTTTATTTAAACCTGACCTTACTAATACCTACGTACATTAACAAAATCTCATCACAGGCATACAGACTGGGTAGATATTTTCCAAATCTTATTTTTATTAGCAATACTTATAAACATGCATTTATTTATTTTCATCTCTTTTTTTACTTTATTTTCTTTCCTCCTATAACTTATCACATCTATCAATCAAAAGCTTATTACATTTATCCTTTACACTTACTAGATACATGTTTGTTAGTTGATTTTTTTATTTTAAATAATCATTTATTTTTATCTATCGGATGAAAAAGATTTTGAAAAGAAAATGATTGCTTTAAGGAAACATTATATTCCCCCAAATAAGTATTAGGCCTGATGAGAAATGGTACGAAACGTTTTCTAACAAGCACTTGTAATGCGATTACAAACAGTCTAAATTGAAAGACAAGTTCCTACTTAATGTCATTGTTCCAAGGGGGAAGGGGTAGTGAAGAAGTAAACTTGATTAAATATATTTCTAAATATCACATGTGAATTTCTTTGTGGGATAACCTAACACATGACCCATTACGATTTAATGGAAAGATTAGTAGATAAGCAAATTAATAATTTCAACAATAATTTATCACGAGATTGTACTGTTAACAAATAAAAAAATATTGACATTTGAATACAAGTTATGTAGTTAATTATTATTTTAAATAAATAAAAAATGGGCATAAGGTGATCCAACTCTGTTAGCTACAAGTCGTTTAAATAGACAAATTCCACCTCGAGGTTGGAAGCGGGAGGAGGTTGGAAAGAAATACACTAAATTAAATATATTTTTAAATATCTGTTACAAAATGCTATGCAGCTATCTGTGTAGCATGAAGCATGAGTTAACACATATCCGTTTTATGATTTAATAGAGATTAATTATCAGAAAAATTGATTAAGTCAATAGATACTTATCAATAATATGATTAAAAAATATTGAATTATGTCAAAATAGAATGTAAGGAGATGAATCCATAATAAACGGAAATAAATTAATGGGAATTATGCAACCATTTTTTTTATAATAAGTAATCTCCAATTAGCAATTTAAGTTATCCATAACAATTAACATAGACGACATGACGACGTGAGTCAAAAAGGGGCCAGGACCAATTTGCTCCGCAATTAATCCTGAACAATGATATTAGGTAGTTATTTTATTAAGAAAATGGAGTAGCAGAAGGTGATAGAAAAGAATAGGTGTTGGAATGTCTTAAAAAATAATTGATATTAGGTAGTTATTTTTATTTAGAAAATTTAATTATGTAAATAATCATTTATATGTTATTCATCTTTTTATGTTTTAATGAAATATTCTATTCTTTTCAAATATTTATTGTGGAGATAATTGTATTTTTTTTCTAGATAGAATATTTGACTATTATTTATTTTTCTTTCAAATAGTTTTCCTTTTATGTGATATATATATATTATTTTAAAAGTTATAAATAAGTGTAATCTGTAATCAAATGATTTTATTAATCTTTTGTCAACAGGTTAAACTTACAAACACTATACAAGTTTAACAATTTAAATTTTGAAACACATCAACAAACATTTCATTTTTTTATCATCATTTTTTCTATATTCTCTTTGTTTCTCTTGACTTGTCTTTGTTCTTATTTTTATTATTGTGGGATTTTATTGTGTTTTCGATCTCATGATCCAATCCCAAGTGCAATTAAATCTTAGGAAAACAAATTAGATATCGAGTTGCACTAAAGATTTATCATAGTTTGCTTTCAAAGTTGTAGCATTTGTAACCACAAATGTTGTTCTTCTTCTATTTTTCAACTATTTGAAAGTAAATTAATTATTCTTTGATGGTTATTGACTACTACCATCCTAAAAGATAATTTAGAGAGTGACATAATTTATTTAAATTTAGTATATTTTTAGAATTCAATTAATAGATATTTTTTTGTAAAAATATATGGTTAACATAAATATCAATTTCTATTATACATTGTTTAAAGCTATTAGTGACATGTAAAATCGGTTATTGTCATAGGCGGTTTCAAGGTCCGGCTACCCTGGGCAATTGCCCAGGCTCTGGCCCAAATTCATTTGGTAAGTATATGCGTTAGTTTGCTATGTTTAGCCTGATCCATTTTGGCTTATATTTAGATGATTTACTGACTCACCATTAGGAGGGTCTACTTCAGTTTAGTAGTGTGCCTAAGTTGTTATTATAAATTTTTTATATCTGAGTTTGATTCCTATGATATAAAAAAAAAGTGATTCACTTGCTGGCTTATTAGATGTACTATGTTTTTGTTTGGTCTACGTGACTACATCAAGTCCAGTTAGCTTGGGAGCTAATGAATTGGTTCACAAACTCAATGATAAAAATATTGAAAATTGAAAGAAAAAAAAAACTGAAAGTATGAAAAAATATTAAAAATTGATAAAACTGAAATATAAATTTTCTTATCAAAAATTGATAAAACTGTAATATAAATTTTCTCATTAAAAATTGATAAAACTTTAATATAAATTTTCTTATTAAAAATTGAAATGTCTAATGTAATATTAACAAAAATATAAAAAAAATATACATGAAATAATAAAATAGTAAAATCAGAAAGAAAACTCCATCCACATCTAACATCACTCAAAACATTAAATAAGGCATAGAAAGCTAAACATCTCTAATTTTTTAAATCAAATTATAAATATTCAAATACAAAGAAATAGGTCATACACATTAATGAAACACAAGTATTAAATATTCAGGTATAGTAGTAAATAATCCTCATGATACATTAGATAGTATTGTTGAGTAAATAAAATCATTAAACTATAAAATAATAAATAATTTTTCAAAAAGAGATAATTGGTCTGCAGATTGACCCATTAACCAGAAAACAGCAAACTAAACCCATTTAAATCACGGAATTAAACGAACTGAACCTAATAAATCTGCATTTAAATAGACCAACATTTTAACTAATCTTAATATGCTTAGACTTAAAAATAAACGGACTGTGCACACGTCCAAATCTATATACCCAGCCACATACATAAATTTATATTATATACAATGTGAATTTGCTATCTTTAAATTTTTGCCCAGACTTTATAATTTTTCTGGTTCCGCCACTGCCACTGGTTATTGTCATTTATAATCTTGAGTCTTTAAAAATAGGTTTAGTATTTTTAATATAAATGTATTTTTTACTATATGTTTTTAACTATTTTAGAAAATATATAAATATTTTGTTTAAATTTTAATGTTTGATTTTGGTCCCCAGCCATTAAATCTTGGATTCATCCCTGTCTTTTCCTGTATAAAAAGGTTCAATTCTTTAGAAGGAGGACAAGACAAAGCATTAAAAGCAGTATAAAGAAGTCATTGATGGAAAAATTTCAACACAAAAACTCAATAACAAGGCAATAAGCAACGAAAAATATTTCTCCAAAGCAAAATTTTTACAAGGAACATCAATAAAAATAGAGCAAAAATGAACAAGAGACACACAAATTTTAACGTAGGAATCTCTTATAGGTAACACTGAGATTTGGTTGCATTATCGGGCTGTGTAGAGATATCTTATATGATGCTCCTCCAGTCTATTTACTCCATTTTATTAGAAGACAAACAAATCTAGTGACTTATGCTTTGGCGAGGACTTATAGAGATTAAGCTAGTCCCCGTAATTTCCATGATCCTCCTATTTGTATTGCTTAACAAGTTTTATTTGAAATAATACGAGTTTTTGCCTTTAAAAAAACATTTACATTGTTAATACATTTATAACTAATAATAAAGGCAGTTTGGTTCTTTTTTTTACTATGTTACACACTCGTTTTTTATTTATTTATTTAGCCTACCGTAAGATATGACCTTCGTACTCTTCTCCTTTTTCTTTCAATATATTCAAAAAGATGAACACTATTTATTTGTTCTTTTAAAGCGATTTCTTTGCTTTTTGTGTACATTAGTTATTTATAACAATAAAAGCTGTGTGCAATAAAAAATGTAAGCACGGTTTGGGGAGGAGTTTTTTATTGTTTTATTATTGAATTTGATTAAAGAATAAATTATCTACTTCATCTTACTACTTCCAGATTCGAGTCCTGAACAACTCACTAGAATTAATACTTCCAGATTCGAGTCTGAACAACTCACTAGAATTAATACATCGAAGTTCTATATATATAACTATAGTGATCCATAGAAAATCCACTTTTTTAATCAATGAAATGAGGTAAAAAAAAAGAAATTCGGATAAATATTAGGTTTTACAATACATTCTAATTAGTTTGATTGTTTAATAAATAATATTTTAATAGATTTTAATATTTTTTTAATAGTTTTTAATTTTTTATATTTTCTTTCCTTTTTATTTTTAATATATTTATCAAATTTCCTGATTATCTTTTTTTAAATAAATTATAATTTTATTATTTTTTTGTCATTTTACATTTTTTTATTATTTCAAAAGTTGACATGGAAGTTTCTAGAATTTTTTAGACCTTTGTAAAATTTTATATTTGAAAATTATTAATTAAAATTTAATAATTAAGCAATTTAAATATCTCATTCAATAGGAATTCATTTAACCAATATCTTTGCAATATAGTTTATCTCAAGTTAATTTTTAAAAAATTATTTTCTTTCAAAAATGGCAATAATTACCAGTATTATTAATAATATTTTGTAAACATTACATGCAAGTAAAATGAATTAATTTTTTAAAATATAATTTAATATTTCTAATAAAACATTAATTGATTTTTTATACTACTTCTTTGATTATATTTGTTTCACCAAATAATTTAAGACTACTAATATCAAATTAATGTTTACTAAAATTTTAAAGGTTAATATAATATTTCTTTTAATTCATTCTCTTTTAAAATTATCCATCAACTATTATAAATTAAGAGTTTGGAGGAGACTTAAGATAATGTTCATATCAGTCTTATCATAATCACAACTCTACAATTAATTTTATTGAATATTTTTAATTTAATGAATTAATCTTTTAATTTTTAACTAATTTTATCAAACATAATCTAAATCGATAAAAGAACAACAACAAAATTAATATAGATGTTAATGTATAACACAAAATACTACTGTATTACAATATATCAAATTTAATATTTTATGAAAAAAATACAGATACGATTATGCTATCTTTCAACTAGCTATTATTAAATTAAACTAATGTATTTAAATTAAACTCTAATAACATTTTCCTTAATTGGAATGAAAACAATATTTTATTTTTCTTTGGGATGACAGCTAAGAGTCCACAAATCATAAAACAAAGGCCCTAGGGATGGATGGTTGAAGACAGGAAGTAATGGCTCCAAATGTAAAGTTGAGGCCACGAATCTAAGCGCCTCATACTATTAAAAGTCAATAACCATCGGAACGTTCACGCGCAACGTGTCTTCACTTCGCCAATCACAAAGGAAGAATAAATTATCCAAAAATCAACCACGTCAGAGGCGAGATCAACGCGGAGAAGCAATTATTTCCCTCTTACAAACCAAATTTTAAATTTTGCAAAAACCAAACGTATTCTATTATGGGCGGTTTCCTGTGTTAAATACTTCGTTTGGCTGTTGACTCTGTTTTTTGAAAACTGCTAGCGCCAAACTTCGCTGTAGTAACACACACTCATAATCTCAACCTATAACGGAAAACCCAACCACGGTGGTTGTGGCCTGCGATTGTAACAGTCAAAACCGGCGTGTGATTTTAACGTTTTTGTTTTTATATGCTTGCATTGGACCAGGCCAGTTTTGTTTTTTTTAAATTCTAGGTTCGGTCAAAAATAAGAATCATCGACGGAAGAACTTTTGAATTTACGGAGCCATCAACGAACGATCAATTCAATTAATTTTTTTTAAAAAAAAAAAAAAAGAAGAGAGAGACTACTACTAATAATAGTCAAGCCCCACCACGTGACCAAATATCACACGCTCTCAATTCTAATTTCTAATAGTATTTATATTTAAATTGAAAAAGGATACAGGAACAGAGAGAACGGAAATACGAGAGATAAAGTTAAAGAAATTAAATAGCACCAATTTCGCCCACGAAACCCTCTCTCTTGTCTCGTCGCTTCAAACTCCTCTGCGGTTTCCCCTTCTTGTTCTTCTTCACAGGTAACTCAAATCAATTAACAAATAACCTAAAAAAATTTATACCATGAAATTTAATTAAACTTTAATGTTCCTTTTGCTTTGCCTTGACATTAGAACTCAACTGAATTTTATCGAACGTTTTAACTGAAAATAGTGGGTTGAATTTGTGCGTAGAAATGGAGGTAGCAGTGGCCAAAGCGTTGAAACCGAGTTTAAGGAGAGAGTTCATCGTTCAGCAAATGCTCTGCGAGGATATTTTCAGCCTGAACGCCAACACCGTCGCCGCCGGCGAAGATTTCTCCGTCGACGACCTATTTGACTTCTCTAACGGCTCTCTTCACAACGAACAACAACAAGAATACGACGAAGGGAAACAAAGTTTATCGGCTTCAGAGGACCGCGGAGAAGACGATTGCAACTCCAATTCCACCGGCGTTTCCTATGATTCACTTTTCTCCACCGAATTAGCCGTTCCGGTAACTCTCTCTCTCTCTCTCTCTCTCTCTCTCTCTCTCTCTCGGTTTGCTCCTGTTTTCAAACCCTAATTTTGTTTTCTAATGATTGAAATTTGTGTAGGCCGGTGATTTGGAGGACCTAGAATGGGTTTCACACTTTGTGGACGATTCACTCCCGGAGCTGTCACTTCTATACCCGGTTCGTTCGGAGGAAGCAAACCGGTTTGTTGAACCGGAACCCTCAGCGAAGAAAACGCCTTGTTTTCCGTGGGAAATGAAAATAACGACCAAGGCGAGAACCGTACGGAATAGGAAGCCCAGCAACAGTCGCATGTGGTCGTTGGGTAGCCCGTTGCTCTCGCTGCCGTCTTCGCCGTCTTCGCCGTCGTCGTGTTCTTCTTCGGTGAGGGAGCCGCCGGCTAAGAAGCAGAAGAAGCAAGCCCAGGCCCAGCCCGTTGGGGCCCAGATTCAGCGGCGGTGCAGTCACTGCCATGTGCAGAAGACGCCGCAGTGGAGGACCGGCCCACTGGGCGCGAAGACCCTCTGCAACGCGTGCGGGGTTCGGTACAAGTCGGGTCGGTTATTTTCGGAGTATAGACCGGCGTGTAGCCCCACCTTCTGCAGCGATATTCACTCCAATAGTCACCGTAAAGTGTTAGAGATTCGGAAGAGGAAAGAGGTGGCTCAACCGGATACCGGCTTGGCCCAGGCCCAGACTCAAATGGTTCCCACCTGCTGATATCTTACTTAGATTAGGGAAAATTTGCAGTTTAGGTTTAGGGTATACAAACCCGGTTTGAACCGGTTCGGTTTTTGTATGATATTTAGTGGGTTTTTTAGTTTTAGTTAGTGCTAGGCAGTAGTCACCAGTCAGGTAACCAACCATAATATTAGGAATTAGTAGTAATTAGGCATTGATTGTTTGTAAGGTTGTATCGTATCCCATTTTCCTAGCGTTGTTGATTTTATTTAATGTAATACAAATAGTTTAAGTTAACTGGAGGAAGAGCGGTTTAATTATGAAGATTATTTAAAGTTTGGGCATATTTTATTTTATTTTACTTGGCTCTTTGTCAATAATATTGTTGGGTTGAAAACTGAAATTGAATCGTTCAACTTAGTTCAGCGGACCGGTCAGAGGGAATGGCATGGCACTCATTTGAGACCACTGAAGGTGTGGATTGGTTGATCTTTTTCGTCGTCTTTTTGTTGGAGTGATAAATGGATTTGTTTCGTTGACAAGAAGTGGGTCAAATAGGGTCGTGACTTGAAACATGCGTTCCCCTTTTGGATGTGCTAGTGCAGTGGGCAATTGTTTTTTAAGTGCTATAGGGAGTGTCTGTTTATTGCATGTGGGTGAAGGTAGTAGTTGGTGGTGGGGCAAGAAATTATTTGAAGGATAGGATAAACTAGTGTCGATGGTAGCAACATTCAATGAATAACATGCATCGGATGGATGATTGTTGGTACTGAATCTTTGGACTTTGGAAGTGGAAACCACCCGAATTAAAAAAAGCTAGGTCCATTCTATTTGGGCATCACATCACACCACTTTGGGGGGATTACTCTGTGTTATAGTGCTTACTTACTAATGTAAAATCTAAGAAAAAAGTTATAAGAGGAATTGAGCTAGAGCCTAGATAAAAATACCTTTAGTTTGTAGTGCATTTAATTTTCATTATTTATTTTATTTATAAATATAAAAATATTTATTTTATTTTTCATTATTTATTTTAACAATTTATTAAAATATAAAATAAAAACTGGCATTTTATAACTATTAATAAAGATATATCAATTTGAAGTTATTTTTATTAGAATAATGGTTGGAGCCCTACTCTAGGTTTTTTAGGTATGAATGAGTATTATATTAGAAAGAATTAGTTGACTTCAGTTTATTTTTTTTTATCTATTTATCAAGGTTTTAGAAAATAGTTTATTACTGTAATTTTGGTTGTAACCTCAAAATTTTGGAATTTTTACAATTTCAAAGTAACCTTAATTACTGTCACATTAATTATATTTCTATTTAATTTCCTATAATATCAAGAATTGTGACCGCAATTGCAACCATAATTAAAAACTGTTTTCTATTGTTATAGATTCTTGAGTAACAAATTCTTGAATAACAAACAAAAAGAAAGATCCATATAATAGAATTAGTGAGGTAAGGACTCACCTTTATGATTAATGTAGTTCCATTTATCAACTTAATCGCGAGTTGACCTTCATGATTTTAAATATTATCAGTCAAGTGAATATAGTTATTTAGACAAATAAATAAAAAATACATATTTTTGTTTTATTTTTTTAGGATACATTCTTGGTCATTGCTTGGGTGGATCATTTGGTAGATGGTCTAATATGAATCATTAAGGGTGGCCTTTAGATTGATATGATGTTCATGGTGTTATGTTGTATTCTTTGAACAATAGTATTGTGTATTTCCTTCTCCCCCACAACCACCCCTTCATTTTTTAATCTTTTTCATTCCTCCCAAAATCAAAATACTTTAATAAACATTTTCCATTTTAGTCATTCTCATCACCACTGTGGTTAATAATCATGGTTTCATGACCACCATCACTACCACTTATGACATCTTTTATGACAAGCACGTTTTTCATCATCGACTTTCTCACTGAGAACAAAACCTTTGGGGAGATAGAAAGAGAAGAATAGTGTGCACCATCGATTGTGTGCCTCGTCAGTGTCACACGCTTACATGGCAACAACGTTGTAGACCATAAAATCAAATCTTGGTTTCATAATGGGAGCATAACCGTAAGAGGGTGATCTCAAAGGTTCAACGATAATGGCGTCGTTCTTGAAGGTTCAACAACCATGGCATACAGTGGCACAGCAGTACCTCTGGTAACTGTGCACCTCCTGTCTTTGAATGGAAGAGAAATCCACGGTGGATCAAGTGTCTCTTGCGGCGGAGAAAAGACTAAAAACATCGCCGTTGGTGACAATGGAAGCAAAAAAAGTGAGGGAACTTGGTGTGGATGTCACGGGGGAGAAGATGTATTGAAAACATGATAGGTTCAATGCAACTGTAAGAACTTCAAAATACTATGTGTTCTTGTCACAAATGAACTAGATACATGTCCTTCTACCAAAGGGTCTTTTACTGCGCCGAAGGGTATTCTATTTGTAGTTCCTTAGAGAAGTTCTTGGATGCGTAAGTATTTAGCAGAACGAAGGGAGAATACCTACAAAAGACACTTCAATACTCAAGTGAGGGATCGACTCAAAGCTATTAATGATATATAGTGAGTATGTAATAATGAATTAGTCCTCTTACATGGGAGATTCACCTCTTTTTTATATTAACCTGGTTGGGTCTAGGGTCTATGGGTCTCTCACATCTTGATTACTAGTTGTTTAATATTCCTCCTAATCATGCTTTGATACTTCTAATAAAGTGATTATCCTTAAGTGTGTTTAGTGGTGACAATCACGGTTGAATGGTATTTGTTGCTCACACATGTTGAAGGTCGAGACGTACTATTCGACATATGCGAATACGTGACTAAATAGTGTGTTTAGCTTGACCGGATATTTTATCCGGTATACTATGCTTACAGATTAAGGAATGAAGAAAAAACATAAACATAATTATAGGATGGTGGCAAAATGATGAGGAATGAGAAGAAAGAGGGAATAATGAAAAGAAAAAGAAGAAATATTACAATGTGAAAAAATGTATGATAATACCATATAACTTGAATGGTTACAAAGAATGGTGCATAATGCACCACATACTTAGTGGTTCATTTTAGAATTGGCCTATATATAACATCCCAATTTTAACAAATTAACTAATATTAAAATTGAGCTTGAGCATACGTCATGCGTCCATGAGATCATGTGGAAGCCTGAATAGCAAGTAGTTTGCTACATAACCTTCGCTCATAGAAAAGCCTAAAATTTTGGTGAGGCTGAAATGGTTTGTGGCGTGCATCATTGATTTACATATACTAGCTGATATAAAATTTTGGTGGATAAAGACCAAGTCTAACTTTGATTAACTCCAATCACTGAAATGACTAAACCTTTTATTTCCTTAGTTACAAAGGAATAACTATTTTTTTTCTGTAGGAAAAAAGAATAACAAGTCTTCCTCCTATAAATCTCGTCATTTTATGGAATCAAATATCGAGATTTTTGCTGGAGTTTTTGGAACTTCGAAATTGAAACACTCAAATATTTGCTCAATATTTGGACAATTCTATGCTTGCTTACAAGAGACCCAACATGAAGACTTGGTTAGAACCTGGAATTGAACAGGGGCTTCGATTTGACTATTTTATTTTGATTTTTAAGTTTTAACATAGCGTACACGGCATGGCAACTTGCCAGTTGCCAACTACATACCCAGTATACTGTGACCAATTTTTTTTCATCATTTACATTTGCTTCCAAAAACCAATGGGTATTATCGTTAAAAAAAAATGACCAATGGGTACTAATTGGGTAGAACACGGATTGGAAATGAGTTTTATCAAATTTTGTTCAAGTTGATTTAATTTGATAAAAATTGGTTCAATTCAAAACTTCACTCAAAGTTTAATATAAACTATTTTTTTTTACTTAAAATTCATTTGATTTACATATGCAAATAATTCAATTAATCTCGCTAGCTCCAATTGCGCGAACTAGTCAAAATAATTTGCATGTAGGACCTTCGCACCTAATAGTAGTTTCTAGACACACACACACATATATATATATATATATAAAGTTTAAATACTGCGATTTAAAATACTACTAATGTTACAATTAATAATGTCATAAGGTTATTAATAGTTACACGTGATTAACTATGCGTATGAATATATTTTACTTTATCTCGCAAGTAGTTAAATATAAATGAATGTATGTAGTTAATAATATTATGAAATTATTGAAATATTTAATGGCGATTAACTTTACTTCACAATTGATTAATAATGCGAGAAAGTTATTGAAATGCCTAATTAATGATTAATTGTGCATTAAAAGTGGTGAATATTAACCACGTATCGATAATTGTACTATTACTATAAAATAATGTCCATTTACTTTTTATCACTTGTGAAATAAACTTAACTATATTTACACAATAGTTATAAGTCGCGTATCTAAGTAGAGGACGGGTGGACAATTCCTGAATATTGAAAATATCTTGAAAAAGATGAAATTTTGCATTTATGATATTGAAATATGATTGCACCTTATTAACTACGTAAATGATGGAGTCTTACCAAACTAATAAAAGTAGTTCTAACTCAAGTTGGTCAATTAATTAACGACTGTAAAGAACTCACTATGTGATTTGCTTCTAGCGATAAATCTACAATTTTGGTTCTTTCAGAAAGCTAGGAATTTTCTGATGTTACAATTTCTAGGAGGGTTGGTGATCACATCACATGAACGATTAACACAGTCCCTGACCCCGAAAGAAGCTTGCTCTTGGAAATTATAGGAATGCAATAGCTAAAATAAAAGCAGAAAAGGAGAGCCACATGCAGAAACAAAAGGAGGTAAATGAACATGAAGACAAATGTTTAAAGCGGGAAGAAAGAAACCACTTCTTTTCCTGTATAAAAAGGTTCATTTTTTAGAAGTTGGCCAAAACAAAGCAATGAAAGCAGCATTAAAGAAGCCAGTTATTCTAATCTTTTCTTCAATAGGAAAAGAAAATTTTTATTTTTTATTTTTATAGCCAACCATGAGGCAAATGCTAAAAAATCTTTCCAATTGTTTGGCCTATCATTTGAAGAAGTAGCAGACTGTGTCAAAAGTCGAGTCCAATTTCTGGTGCTTCTATCAGTAGAACTGTCAAAACGTGCCAGCCTAGTTCACGTGGGTTGACCCGTAACGGGTTGAGCTAAAAGTGGGCTAGCCCAGCTCGGTCCACTTTTGTGTGGACTAACAAAATGCCAGCCCGGCCCAGCCCATCACGGATTGGTGGGTTATGCGGGCTGACCCACTTTTCTGCCTTTTTTTTTTTGTAAAAAAAAAATAAAATTATTTCAAACAACTTAAAATAAAATCTAATATAAAAACCAAACTAAATCAAATTTAAACATTCAATATTAAAGTGATTGAAGTCTTCAAAATAAACATTCAACATTAAGATAATTGAAATTTAAATATCATAAAAAATAAACTTCTACAGTAATGAAATTAAACATTAGAGTCATGGACTGTGAAATCCAAAATAACTTCCTCTTCTTTTTCAACATCACCATTAATTTCATCTACAAAGACAAAAAATAAATAAATAATATCATTAATAAGTCAAATAAATAAAACAACACACATTATTGTTATGATTATTTTAAGAACAATTATTGTTATGTTTTTACCCATTACTTCATATTGATTATGTGAGTGAGAAATTATATAAATGTGAAATTTACTCACATTATTGTTATAATTATTTCAAGAACAATTATTATGATTATATGCTATAAAACTATACTCATATCTTTGATGAAATTTACACACATTATTTTATATCAGTTTTACTCAAATCAACAAATGAATGTTGAGAAATGGTAGCAATATATTTTTCTTAACAAAATTGAAAAAGAAAAAAAAATCAAACGAATTTAAAATTTGACTTAAATATCTTTTTATTCCTTTAAATTTGAATAATTATTTTTTTAGTCTTTCAAAAAATAATTTATTTTATTAGTCTCCTAATTTTTGAAAAATTGTTTTTAATCTCTTTCATTATTTATATTAATGATGTTATAATTTGTGATGATTTATCATCGTTAATTTTTTTTAAAATGATATATTACTAATTAAAACACTCAAAATATATAAAATATTGTGACAATTTTACATATATTTTTTTTAAACTAGAAAAATATATGTAGAAAAAGGTCATCAAACCATTATGAATCAAATATTTTTATGATTTAAAATTGTCAAAAAATATTTTAAAAAAATAAAACAAATTTTAATAGTTAAAAATGATTATAAATTATGAAAAACATGAACATATCAAATAAAAAAGAAAATTAATTTTTTAAAAATTTAAGAGATTAAGAAAAATAAAATATTTTTTTAAAAAATAATTATCTAAATTTAAATGACTAAAAACACATCTAACTTAAAAAGTATTAAACACGGACATTATTCTTGGTATTATTAGAGACATCAAATTTGAGGAAGTAGAAATTAAATTTGTTTTGTTGGGAGAAAGATTCGTGTTTAATACTTACTTCATGGTGCATACCTCAATTGACTTCTTATCTTCTCTATGTCACACTAGGAAGCTTTTCAGTCTCGCATAACAACCAAAAAAATGATGCTCCTGCATCACCAATCAATGAAAAGGATAACTTGTATGAATTGGAGCAATAATGATTTTAAGTTTTAACAATTACAATGTCTAATCTTTGCAAAAATAGCACAAAACAACACTATGCCTAGTTTTCTGATATTTCCCAATGGAATAAGTTATGGTCACGTATAGACTATTGAGCACCATAATACGCAAATGAATTTAAATAAATCAATGCCTAATCCTAACTCCAGATCTTACTGACAAAGGTCTAATATTCAGTTCAAAATTTGAAACCACTGTCCCTCGGGCCAACACCAACCCGCTCCTCTACTTTCCTTTTCCTACTGCATCTAGCACCTTGTTTTGGAAGAAAGTAACAACATAGCATGTGCCATCTAAATACTAAAATGTAGACCCCTCCCCCTTAACTGGATTCATATAATGAATGAGATTATCAAAGTGATATTGATTCACCCATTGCTTACTTGTATGCACGAACCCCTCCTGCCCCAAACACAGAACCAAAGTAAAGAGAGATCTCATAGCAACATGATGTAACACAGCACAGTCTAAAGTTTAAAACAGTTGCTTAATGCACAGAAGAGCAAAATTTTTACACTGTCCTTAACTAGGTTGTTGTTGTGATAGGGATAGCTTTCAAGTTAGCAATGATTTTAAGGCCTTGGTTTAGTCAGTTCTGGTACTCAGGGCTGGTTCTCTTATTACTATCTGTATTGGGTTAAGGTACCCCTTGTACTTCTTTTTTATAATTATATAATCTTTTTGACTGATAAAAAAACTGCCTTAACTAAACTGTTAATATTTCCTTCATTCTTCGGTTAGTACAACTGAAAATAGTAACTACAACCAAGTTCAAAGAAAAGTCAAACTAAAGAACAAGATAACTTGTCTTCTGTGCAGAGGAGAGCGTTATTTCATTGACAAAAAAACAACAGTGGTTAGGATGGAAGTGATTCGATTGCAAACTGACTACAAGACTATCTAAACAAAGCTGGAGTTTACTGTCCGATCCCATTATTAAAACAAGTCATTTGTAGAACTTCAAGAGAAAACACAGAAGAAAAAAAAATGCAGACTAAACACGAAGATAGGAAAATAAAAAAGTTTCTTATTATCATATGCCTAATATAGTGATGAAAAGGTTTCTCAAGTACCCTTGACTATATAGTTTCTTTAGTTGACATATTTAACAAAAGAATAAATGAGTCCATGCAAACATAATGCAGCAAATGCCTTAGTGGATATCTATGCAATTTTCAATGTTAAGACAATGATACACCATGCATTATGGCCAAGGCATTTCCTTCTCAAAATTCTATAAATTGACAGTACAACTTCATATCAAACACAAGAATTCTTTATCAATCTTCCTCTCCACAGATTATTGAGATTTTGTTATCATCAAATGACGTGACATCTTTTAAGAGGCACGTCCACGTGTCATGCCACGTCATCCTTTAGTGTCACGTTGGATAGTCCACGTGGCACTAAAATTGACCTCATTAACAGCATTACTTTAAAATTTAACGGAAGGACTATTTTGCAACACTTTTGAAAAGATAGGGATTATTTTGAATTTAATATTAAGTTAGGGACTAATATGCAAAATGGGTACAATCTCAGGGATTAAATTGCCTATTCACTCGCACATAATATGTCAAACGTCCACATCCCATCCTTGATCCTAAACCTTTTCTTTAATATGCAATAAAAAAGGAACTCCTCTAAAAAATACCTCAGAACTTTGCACTTTAGATTTGAAGTTGGACAGGTTCGATTCTTGGAGCAAATCTAACTGTGAAACTCCAAAAGAAAACATATATAAATCAATTACTGCTCCAAATTCGCAATGCTGGTGAAAAAAAGAAGAAAAAGAAAACCCCTCACCTTTTGCTTTTCTGATTTTGGAACAAGAGACTGAGTTACATTTTCCAGGCTATCATTTAGAACTTCGGTAATGGCAGAAGTTATTGCTTTGGCCTGTTTGGACGGAACTCCTTTTGCCTCTAAGCCCCTTACCTAGGACAATTAAATTATCTGAAAATTCAAACCACAAGTGCAGCAATTTATGAAACAAAAACAAAAAGATAATTTACCAGCCCAAGGGTATCGACGAGGAAGACGCGCTTTACATTGCCGGCCTGCGATAGGTGTCTCGTAAAAGGGAGTAAAGAAACGAGGTCGCAGTGCTTGACGAGGGATTGACGATGATTGGAACACAGATGAAAAGCACGTTTGCAAAACGTCATTCAAGTAATGGAACGGAGAAGAAGACTGTTAGGTGACGTGGGTCGTTTTAAGTTTCTTTCCTTATATATAATTTCTCCTCTGCATTTTTTTATATTTAACATTTGGTATCAAGAACAAGTTATTTTTGAGTGTAAAAAGGGAAGTGTGAGAGTGTAAACACGGAAAGGTCAAGTCAAAGGGAAATACTGGAAAACGAGGCAGAGAGTCTGAAAAAATCATTCTGATTCCTATTTAGCAGCAACAATAAAGGACAATGACCACAAACAATTTCGTGCAACCTGCTATTCCTCGATTTGATGGTCATTATGACCACTAGAGCGTGCTGATGAAAAACTTCTTAAGATCCAAGAAGTATTGGCAAGTTGTATCAGATGGGATTCCTGTACCGGAGGCCAGCATGGCAATGACAGATGCACAAAAAAACTAAAATAGAAGCGTTGCGTTTAAAGGATCTCAAGGCAAAGAATTATCTTTTCCAAGCAATTGATCGCCCAATCTTGGAAACTATACTTTGCAAGGATACATCTAAGGACATTTGGAATTTTATGAAGAAGAAATACCAAGGTTCTGCACGAGCAAAGAGGCAGCAGTTTCAAACACTTTTCAGCAATCCAAATTGCTTCCAACCAAGTATTCCATGAGAGAACTAAGCACATTGAATTGGATTGTCACATTGTTAGGGAGAAATGTTTGAGTGGTCTTCCGAAATTGTTACCAGTCCGGTCCTCTATGCAGCTAGTCGATGCATTTACCAAAGCCTTGCAGCCAGCTTCATTCAAATTCATGATTTCCAAGCTGGGAATGATGAACATTTATTCCCAGCTTGAGGGGGGCTCTTAATCAAGGGAAGCAAGCTAACAGAAAACTACCTTTCCCGCCAAATTCATTTTGAACTCTAACAGATTTGTAACAAACTTTGTAACAGCTTTTGTGTTAGTTTCTGCATCTATTCTCAATCTGTATATAAGTTCCTTTTGCTTAATGAATAAGACGAAGCTTGTTTTGATCATCTTGCTCAATTTCTTTGCTTTCTTGTTCATAAGCTTTTCCTCTTATATTCTCTAGCAATAGCCTCTGTTTTTCTTTATCTCGATAGCTACTGCACCTAATGTGCAGATCTGTGCGTGGTGACTCTCTAGTTCAAGCTTGATTTGTGACAACGTTTGGAGTTTGAAACACTACGAATGAAGTCAAGAGAATCAGTCATAGACTATTTTCCACGAACAATGGTTATCTGGTTTGTTTCATTTGCACGTTGAGCACTTAGGAGTTAGTGGCTAGTGCAATGCTCAATTCCTTTTATAAATAGAGCAGTTTGTCATTGAGTAATGTATTCCCGCAGGAAGCAATAAAAGCCTTCTTCTTTCCTTATATATAATTTCTCCTCTGCATTTTTTTATTTAACAAAGACTGCCGTCTGCAAAGGCAGCAAGCAGGGATTAAACGAATGCCTTCTTCTTCTCCAAGACAAGATTGCTTGCCCAAAACGCGAATATATATATATATATACGCGTGCATTTAATATTATCACTGAAACATAAAAAAATAAATATATTTCAAATTATCACTAAATAAAAATAGAATTAATTGTTTCAAATTATCTCCAAAGGAACATTTATTAAAATTTATTTATTATTATAATTTTTATCTCTCCTATTTGGTCCCATATCTTATTTTTTTGGTTTATTTTGATAATTTTTTTTAAATGGATCAAAATAGTTCTTTTGTCTGTTAGAAGCCAAATTCATTAACGAGATTCAAATATTGACAACTAAAAATTGACACAAAATGAAAAATAAAAAAAGCCTCAAATTATTCTAGCTCATTTTCTATTTTTAAAACGGTTAATCTCCCATCAAAGGTCAAAACTTCTAGCATTGAATCCCTTGCCATCAACATTCTCTCCTTTCAGCATCAAAATCGTGTGTAGTCCCCTCCACGTTATGCATGACAACAAGATTACATCCTTTTACTCCTCCTTCCACACTCTCATTTTGTCGCATCTATAACTCCTACCACAATTGCAACACCTACAACCTTCCCTCCTTCACCGCCAACTACGTCCTTTGTTGTGGCCTTTCTTTGCTCATTTTCTCTCTTTCCTACTACCATCGCCATCATCCCTTTTTCCCCTTTCTTCACCAACAACAAAAATACAAGCACAAGTAGATAACCTTAAACATAATGCACCCAAAAACCTATAAAAAGAAAATTTAAATCATGTACACATGAAAAAGCAATGATCACTGACATGGTGGAGGACAAGATTCCCTCCTCACTCTATGGTCAATGCTTGTTGTCATCGTTGCGAATAACTTTTCTAGCCTCCAGATCTTTAACCTTGAAGAAGGACTCATTAGGGAAACCTTGGACTGAGAAAACATCACCAAATCCACCAATCCATGGTGTCATTCAGTTGAACTCAAATATTATTTATGACTTACATGTGCAGCTGTGGGATTTTCAATAAAAAAAGGGATTAGGGTTATGAAGGATGAAACTCAATTATTAGAGTGTGTTCTAAGGACTTTTTCTCATTTTTTTTTGTTTTGTGACAACATTTAGCTATTGATATTTGAATATCATTAACCACATTAATTTCAAACGGACAAAAGAATAATTTTAAACTACTATCGCCATCATCCTTTTTTCCTCTTTCTTCACCAATAACAAAAATACAAGCGCAAGTAGATAACCTTAAACATAATGCACCCAGAAACCTACAAAAAAAAAAAATTAAATCGTGTACACATGAAAAAACAACGATCACATACATGGTGGAGGACAAGATTCCCTCCTTACTCTCTCGTCGATGCTTGCTGTCATCGTTGCGAATAACTTTTCTAGCCTCCAGATCTTTAACCTTGAAGAAGGACTCATTAGGGAAACCTTGGGCTGAGAAAACATCACCAAATCCACCAATTTATGGTGTCGTTCACTCAAATTCGATTATTATTTATGACTTACATGTGCAGTTGTGAAATTTTCAATGAAAAAAAGGGATTAGGATTATGAAGGATGACACTCCTTTATTAGGAGTGTGTTGGAAGGACTTTTTCTCATTTTTTTTATTTTGTGGCAACATTTAGCTATTGATATTTGAATATCATTAATCGCATTAATTTCAAACAGACAAAAGAATCATTTTAAACTCTTTTAAGTAGAGAAGAACCAAAATGATTTTATATAAGATAAAAGATGAAAATGAAAAAAAAAAAAAGATACAACATTAGGCCATTAAGGAAAAGAAAAATGGACGAGGGTGGCCTTGTTCTGTGACTGACGCGACAATATTTAATTATTTATAACCCTCGTTCGTAACTCCAACGGAGAACAAAAAAAAAACAACTTTGCGGCTGCGCTGCTGCTAATAGCGCGTTGCATCTGCTACCTATCATACATATTTTCGCCAAACCGCCGATTCCGTTGAGCGTTTCTACCGTAGCGCTCAGGTTCTTCCTTTAACCCTTCTCTTCTTATGCCTTATTAATGTTTGTTTTATTGCGACGGGACTCTCTGTTAGGGTTAGGGTTAGGGTTAAATTCGATTCGGATTCATCTTGTCGAATTTGGGTACGATTTCCTTCAGTTTCCCTCATTTTCCGATATCGATGCTTGGGGTTTCGTTTCGCCTTGATTCCCTGTGGTGCTTACCGTTATCGGCTCTTCTTAGGGTTCCGATTCCGAATCTGTAATTTACATAAGGTTTGGACGTGACGGATTTATGACTTTTGATGTGTGTTTTCCTGGTAATGGTTGACGATCTATGTTTCTACGCGTAAGATTGAACGGTTTTCCCAAAAACAACTTTGCTCGGATGTATATGTACGTGACGGTTTTACAAAGGAGCAGCTTAAGTTTCCTGCGCTGAATTTGTTGACGATATCTAGAAAAAAAGAATGATAATGAAGTTGAATTTGTGAATTGATGTTTTTGTATGTGAGGATAAATTTTTTAGCTGTGGTGGACTGTGGGAACTGGGAAGTGAAATTCCAGGGAGCTGTTTTACATCTTGAGCCAATGGAGTTGGGAATAATTTGTTTGTTCGGATCTGGAACTAACCAAGGACAGCTAATTAGGATATTCCTATGTTACCTGCACTAGAACAGCTCGGATTAAGTAGAAATCAAGGCTGAGTTCTGTGTTTTCGTGTGGTGAGTGGTGATTGTTGAGAACTAGCTGAAAACAATAACGTTTACTGTGTGTATTTTTATTATTCATCACATTTATCTGCATATGTTGTGTCTCACTCTATGATTATCTCCCAAAAATAATGTCATGATATTATGATAAAAAATTCTAGATATGCAAAAGGAAGAAGCAACTTTAGTTTAAAATTAAAATCTCTTGATGGGATTTTGAAGTTATTTCCTGCATAGTTCTTTTATATAAAATTGAGAATTTAATGAGAAAATAGAGCACATCACACTGTGGTCTAACTCTCATAATCATTTTGCAAAATCTGAACATGCCCAGATTTGCTATATCAGATGTCGTTGTATGATACATTAGATTTTGTTAATTGTAATTTTTGAGGATATATGGTGCCCAAATACATCATGATAATGTATTGGACCAAAAATATCTGGTTAAAAACAATAAGCCCATTGATATGTACCCAACTGTTTAATTGATTCCTAGCTTAATTCTATGTTACATGGACCAAAAAGGGAAAATCTCCCATTAGATGCAATAGAAAGTGTTTCTTTCTCCAGCAGTGTCACTGAATCTGTGCTATACCCACACCATGAGTTTGAATTGTCATTTTTATAAAATCCATGTACATTTACTCAACAGCTTAAGTTTTTGTGATAGTTGATCCATGACATAGTATTAAAGCCTCTATGACCATGTAGTCAGGACAGTGGTCCCCTAGCACCCCTTTTCTTCTAAATATAATTCAAATATTTGCACAAGGTAGGATTGACATGGAACATTGTCCACGCTTCAAGAGCAAAGGGCTCTTGTGTGAGGGGCATATTAGACATAAAACCATTCATGTGCTTTTACTCAACACCTTAAGTCTTTGGGATAGTTGGTTCATAACAATCTAGACCTTTTAGCGAAGGATTTGTGAATTACTCACTTTAAACATGGCAATGCAAATTATCTGTAAATGTTATTGTTGAATAGGGTTAACCTGGTCCTATATAGCATCTAATCAACATGAAGATGTAGTATTTTCAGGAGGGTGAGCCTGTTCAAGAACATGTGTTTATTTGAAAGGCATCTGTATTTTCCATTTGCAAGATGTAGCTTGCTATCACCATGTGTGCCTCCTTTCCTTTCTCAGTGGTCATTTTCTTTATTTTATCCCTCAATCTCCTTGAAAGGAAAATAGTATTCCACTATTCCTGAACCAAAACTATGCTTCCAGATGACTTTGTGTGTGAATAAATATTTTACCTTATCCATCTTCGCTACTGGATTAGCTTTGCTGAAAGATGGAGTGATATTCTTTCTATTGTTTTTTCAAAGGTAGAGTGATCCTATGTTGGAAATATTATTATTTGTGAGAAGTACATGAATATTATGAAGAATGGTTTTAGGTGCTGAGTGCAGTGGTATTTGATTGATGTGAATGTGAGATGGATTGCTTGTTGAAATTTCATGTCGTATACTGTTGGAATTTGCGGTTTTTATATTTTGAAGGGGAGGTAGGGGGTTTGGCTTGGCTAGTTGGCTTAAGGATGATATTGGATGTTGGTTGTGATGTGGACAGGAAGGAGGCAGTGGCTGGTGGTGTTGGTTGTGGTGGAGGTGGTTTTGCTGATCATTTGTGGTAGAGGGTAGGAAAGAAAAAAAAGTTGAAAATGAGTTCAGACAGCCGCAGCAGGAGCAGAAGCAGGAGCCCAATGGACCGTAAGATCCGCTCTGATCGATTTTCCTATCGTGATGCACCTTACAGGAGAGATTCACGTCGGGGTTTCAGGTTTTCTTTTGGATTTTAACTATTTATTTGCAGTTGTTTTTCTACTTAAATGCATTGGTTAAGGAAGCCAAAGAAGATTGAAGTATGCTTTTACTAGAAGAGGCTTTGAATCTTTATTAAGCTGTTTATAAAACCCTAAGTATGACCAATTTATTTTCTGTTCTTGTGGTTTGCAATCTTCTTACTCTGGCTGCTGCTATGATTAGTTTGAAACTTAAGTGATGTGCTTTGCCTCTCAAACAGAGCGGGTGCATTTACTCAAAGCCATCTGACTTTTGGAACATGAGCATGCATTTCTTACAATGGCAACACTAATTAGGTTTTTTTGTCAGCCGTGACAATCTGTGCAAGAACTGCAAGAGACCTGGTCATTATGCAAGAGAATGCCCTAATGTCGCAATTTGCCACAACTGTGGCCTCCCTGGGTATGGAATTCCTTCTATGTTTCTTAAGAATTTAGCATTTAATTCTGCAATATACTTCTTGCTGTGAATTATAATGGTTTCATGTGATGAGAGATGATTCATGAAATGCTTAAATTAATTTTTTTTTTTTTTGGGGGGGGGGGGGGTAGAAGTTGACCATTAATTTGAACCTTTCCTGATACAGTTCCTTATGTTGGAAGTTAGTTAACAGGTCTATTGTGTTGTTTGCTATTTCCAACTTCAGTTACATTTTTTTTCCTTATATTTAGATACCAATTACTACAATTATAATAGTTACATTTCTTCTGAAGAATTTATTTATATCAGAAGTCTGTGATGTCAAATTGACAATTATACAATATCTGCTAACAAGGTTTTATGTTTCTGGTTTTGAATGTTTGATCAGGCATATTGCTTCTGAATGTACGACAAAGTCACTGTGCTGGAACTGTAAAGAACCTGGCCACATGGCCAGCAGTTGTCCAAATGAGGGTATTTGCCACACCTGTGGTAAAGCTGGACACCGTGCTAGGGAATGCTCAGCCCCTCCAATGCCTCCAGGGGACTTAAGGTTGTGCAACAACTGTTATAAGCAGGGGCACATTGCAGCTGAATGTACGAATGAGAAGGCATGCAACAACTGTAGGAAGACAGGCCACTTGGCACGTGATTGTCCTAATGATCCAATTTGTAATTTGTGCAATGTTTCTGGGCATGTGGCTAGACAGTGTCCGAAAGCCAATGTTCTTGGAGATCGCAGCGGTGGTGGCGGTGGTGCTCGTGGTGGTGGCGGTGGTGGCTATAGAGATGTTGTTTGCAGGAACTGCCAGCAATTAGGTCACATGAGTAGGGATTGCATGGGCCCCTTGATGATTTGCCACAATTGTGGAGGTCGTGGTCACCTGGCATATGAGTGCCCTTCGGGTCGGTTTATGGACCGCTACCCCAGGAGGTACTGATGATGGGAAATTTATGCGTTACCAGTTATATGGATGTTTTTCTATGATTTCTTTGCCGAGGACAGATTGTTGAGTCTTGGTAGTGTATGTGTTTGGCTTTATTATTTTTAACTTTCTAGAGTCATGACAATGATGCCAATTTATCGGCAATTTATAGTTTATGATATCGTGCTTGTGCTAGGAATAAGAATTTGCTACTGTTAAAACATGTTATTGTATGCAGATGTCTGGTGAGATTATTTTTTATTGGTTCAGTACAAGTTTTTATGGTAATGAATGCTGAAATTTAAAATTACTCTTTCCGACTTTGTATAATGGAAACACATTCATGCTGTACTAATGAGGGTGAGAAAAATATTGTGCAACAAAAGTGTGATTTCTTTGTATAATGCACAACAAAATCTCACTTTTGTTACATGTTTTATGCACCCTCCACTAGTGCATCGAGAGAGTGTGTTTCTGTTATACAAAGTGGTTCTGACAACATTGACAATTTCGCCGTACAAGTGGGGATGTGAAAAAACTGTGCAACTTTAATAAGAATTGTTGAATCTCAAAAACTTATTATGCAAAATCCTATTTTTTAGAATTGGACAAGGGGTAGGTGTAGTTGATATAAAGGAAGTAATAAATTGGGGTTTATTGTCACCAATTTGAACTAAATAAGGAGCTAACGAATTTTCTTCATGCCATTCAACTTTTCAATCAAATTCTTTTTTAAGATTTATAATTATCCACTTTATGGAGCTGTTGTATAATTTTTTTTTTCATTACATAAATTATAACACAATGAAATCTTGATTTCATTGTGAGACATTTATAAGATAACAGGATCGTGATTTCATTGAATTGTTAGAAAATAGAATAAAATCAAATTTTGTTGTATAAGTTGTATAATAAAATCATAATTTTGTTATATTGACAAACACAAAAAAATTACCATCAAGAGAGGGGGAAAGAGGAGAGGAGGAAGGAAAGAATGAAGAAGCAAGGGAAAATGAACGAAGGAAGAAAGGGTGGAAGGGTGGAAGGGTGTGGGAAAAGAGAAAGGATATTTTGGTCTTTTTTCTGCTCTAATATCAACTTCCTCCCCAAATTATTTATCTTATAAAAGCGTCCAAATTTTTTGGCTCAAGAAATTAGAAATTAAACAAAACGGCCTGCTTGCGAGAATAAAATACGGGGTTAAACGCATCTTGATTTTATTTAAAAAAAAAAATAGAAAGGAAGGGAAAATCGTAATATTTTGTCCTTTTTTTATTTTATAGAAACAATTGGTGTGAAAGTAGCAGCATATTAGCGGTGCGTGATTGATTCTGTAGCGACAACCGAGGAAGCCTCTACCCAAGTTCATTCCGTTGACCTTTTTTTCTAATGATGGCGGAATCGGGCGAGGAAGAGATAGTTGGTAAACCTGTCCAAGAGCTGCTGTTGAATCCCGAAAATCTACCAAAAAATTACATCTACGAGGAAGGTGGTGCTGGATTTCGTGATGCTCTTGTGCCATCACAGGATGATGATATTCCGGTGATCGACCTTCATCGCCTTTCATCTTCATCCATCTCACAACAAGAGCTTGCTAAACTCCACCATGCACTCCATTCATGGGGCTGCTTCCAGGTATCCCTTTTACTTCATAGATCCATGCCACTTTAAAAAACATGTTATCTATTGCTGAACAATATGTTCCAAAAAAGTGTGTAAGAGAGCTAGTAAGCTTGAAATTCTGTTTCTTCAGGTTATTACCATCTTTAGTTGACTTCATTTCCTTGATACAAGTTCGTAAAGTCATCCTAGAGTATCAAAGAAAATTATTAGAGTAGATACTAATGTTAGTAATGATATTCTCGTTTAGGCAATAAACCATGGAATGAAAAGCTCATTTCTGGACAAGGTGAGAGAAGTTTCAAAGCAATTCTTTCAACTTCCAAAAGAAGAAAAGCAAAAATGTGCGAGGGAAAGGGAACCAAACAATATTGAAGGGTATGGCAATGATGTAATATATTCAAAAAACCAAAGGCTTGACTGGACTGACAGAGTTTACCTAAAGGTGTTGCCTGAAGATGAGAGGAAGTTCAATTTTTGGCCCCAAACCCCTAATGATTTCAGGTATACATTCTTGTCAATAACACTGAATGTTGTTCTTTTGCATGAAGCTGTAGCAAGTACTCTAGTAGCTCCAACAAAAGACTATATACTGTTTTAAATTTTTAAATTAAAATACACAAGCATGAATATTGTCTCAGTTACAATAAATTTCTGAATAAATACTTATAAGAGAAGAAATAAAAATAAAAAATAATTAAAACTTTTTTCATAAGTTAAAATTAATTCACAAACCTTACTTTTTTTGTAATTATTTTCATCTAACTTCTTCAAAAACCAAAATACATGAATTTATTTTAACTTATGATGATAAGTTATATTCATTTCATTTTTTTTTAATTTTCTTTTCTTATAATTAATTACTTGTTATGAAGCTTATCTAATTAAATTAGACTTATATATAGCATTATTTTTTGGAAAAGAAATAAGCAATTTCCTCCTTTTCTCTTGGGCTAGTGACACTAGTATTAGCTCCTCTATCATTTGCACATGTACATTGTTTTTAATCTCATGGATGTTTCGATGAAGGAGTACTGTCCTACAGTATACCGAAAGCCTAAGGCTGCTAAGTGAAGTAATCCTTAAAGCCATGGCAAAGTCACTGAACTTGGAAGAGGATTGCTTCCTAAACGAATGTGGAGAGAGATCTAATATGATTGTGAGGGTCAACTACTACCCTCCATGTCCAATGCCTGATCATGTTCTTGGCGTGAAGCCACATGCAGATGGATCCACCATAACTTTTCTGTTGCAAGACAAAGAAGTAGAAGGCCTCCAAGTCCTCAAAGATGATCAGTGGTTTAAAGTTCCAATAATCCCTGATGCTCTCCTGATTAATGTCGGTGACCAAATAGAGGTAATAACTGAAGTTTCTTGTTCTAGTTGGAATTTTGTGGGTTAACATTGTTTAATTATTGGATTAAATTTTGATCTTAATTGATGAATATCAATTGTTTAGGCTTTATGATGTAAGCCTCTCATTCATTTATGATTCAATTGAAGTAACAAACATGCATTCCATCTCCTCCTCTATCACATATTTTCTAACCACCATTTTATAACTGCGTCATTTATCATTAAAATTTCATCATTACATTCATGCAAAGAGCAAACTTGTCAATAGAGTTGATTGATACAGCTCAAAAAGCTTGCCCATGACAACATATAGGATTGACTCAGAACCTTTGAATGTGATTAACAGATAATGAGCAATGGAATCTTCCGGAGCCCAGTACATAGGGTAGTGATAAATAAAGCGAAGGAAAGGCTCACAGTAGCAATGTTCTGCGTCCCGGATTCAGAAAAAGAGATTAAACCAGTGGATAAGCTAGTCAACGAGTCAAGGCCAGTGTTATACAGACCGGTGAAAAATTATGTTGAAATCTATTTCCAGTATTACCAGCAAGGAAAAAGACCAATCGAAGCTTCAAAAATTACCTTTTGATGAAGCTGAATGGTTCTCGGAATTTAGTTAAA
Source organism: Glycine max (assembly GCF_000004515.6). Lineage (NCBI taxonomy): Eukaryota > Viridiplantae > Streptophyta > Magnoliopsida > Fabales > Fabaceae > Glycine > Glycine max. The sequence continues at coordinate 667,646 of NC_016091.4, read as the reverse complement.
CAAAAGAGACTGCAGATGCAATCAAATTTGTATAACCAAATTCCAAGTTATGCCCGCTGGTATAAATTGAATTCGTGTTGATGTGTTAGATAACTTACGATTGAGATGTATGGACTATGGAGTTTTATTTGTGTGCAGCGGGAAAGTACACGGAGGTTATCTGCACAATTATAAAAGTTGAAAGGTAATTGCATTTAACTTCTTTTTGTAGTTGTTAATGGCGATACCATCAGTGCCGTCGACAGAGTAACCTTAATGGTTGATAACTTGATGTGGGTCTTTTAAAAGAGATTCTGAAATAAAATGATTTATTTTAACAATTAAAATCTAAACAATAAAATAATTTGACGGAAGTTAACCATATCTCATGATTGTCAAATATTGACAGAGAGATTATTCTACATAAAATTGAAACTTTTGAAGTTCATATATTAAAGCACATACCCAAACTTGACATTATTTCACATTTTCCCTTATAATAAATATACCATGTTAAAATTTGCGCTGTAAATAAATGATATAGTATGTGGTGTATATTAAAACAAAATACGGTGTTAAACAAATATTGATTTAATTATGTGTGAGATGATTGATAAATAATTTTATCTCTTAAACACATATTTTTAGTCAAAAATAAAAAATATAATATATCAATTGTTAGATGAATTTTAATATTTTAAGATATTAATAATTAATTCTTTACCTTCGGTCATGAGATATCCCGTTAAAAAAAATTATTTAAGGAGAGAAAATCTTTATATTTTTGTCCGATTTATTTCACAGAAACAACACGTGTCTTCTAGGGTCAAAAAAGGATGCAGGTGATGCTGACGTATCCCCATCAGTCATTGATACTGTAGCGACAACCGAAAACATAAAACTTGCCTCTTTAGGGAAGGTGGTACTGATTACTGAATCTTCCCAACTTCACTCCGTAGACCTTAGAACATTTTAGTGATGGCAGAATCAAGTGAGGTAGAGATAGTGGGTAAACCTGTCCAAGATTTGGTTTTGAATTCTGAAAATCTGCCAAAAACTTATATCTACGAGGAAGGTGGTGCCGGATTTCGAGATGCTCTTGTGCCATCACAGGATGAGAATATTCCAGTGATCGACCTTCATCGCCTCTCATCTCCATCTACTGCACTACAAGAGCTTGCTAAACTCCATCATGCTCTCCATTCATGGGGCTGCTTTCAGGTCTCCCTTCATCTTTTTTAATTACTTAATTTATTATTGCTTAATGCTTGGTAATGATATTGTCAATTATTTCATGAGATTCAGGCAATAAACCATGGGCTGAAAAGCTCATTTTTGGACAAGGTGAGAGAAGTTTCAAAGCAATTCTTTCATCTTCCAAAGGAAGAAAAGCAAAAATGGGCAAGGGAACCAAACAATATTGAAGGATATGGCAATGATATAATATATTCAGAAAATCAAAGGCTTGACTGGACTGACAGAGTTTACCTAAAGGTGCTTCCTGAAGATGAGAGGAAGTTCAAATTTTGGCCCCAAAACCCCTATGATTTCAGGTATGCATTCCTGTCCCCTCCAACTCTCAATGAATGTTCTTTTTACATGATGTAGTAACCTATGAAGCACGGACACCCCGGTCTCTTGCCGTGTCCGGTGTCCGACACCGACACCGACACAACATCGACGCCCGTGTCCGGGTTGAATTTGATGTGTTTGACAGGTATTCACGTGTCCGTGTCCGTGTCGTGTTCGGTGTCCGTGTCAGTGTCGGTGCTTCATAGGTAGTAACTAGCCAGTCCTCTAGTAGTTACAACCTATTTTAAGGTGTTTATTTAGAACTTTATACAAATATCAATAAATTATTATTCCGAGTAATACTGGACTTGGTCTTCTTAAATAAATTCTTAAATTTGAGTCCTGTGGATGAAAAAAAATATAAAAAATATAATTGGAAGGAAAAAAATCTAATAAGATTTTCTGATGAAAATTAATCATCAATAAATACTCCGTATTAATAACATGATAAAGAAAAGAATTTTATCCAAATTACACCAATATCTAAATTAGTCACGGGCATAGCATTATTATTTTTGGAAAAGGAATGAACAATTTCCTCTCCATTTCTCTTGGTCTTGGGCTAGCGACACGAGTATTCACACCTCTATCAATTGCACATACACGTTGTATTTAATCTCAATGGATATATGATTCAATGCAGGAGTATTGTCCTACAGTATACCGAAAGCATGCGACTGCTAAGTGAAGTAATTATTAAGGCCATGGCAAAGTCACTGAACTTGGAAGAGGATTGCTTCCTAAATGAATGTGGAGAAAGAGCTGATATGTTTCTGAGATTCAACTACTACCCTCCATGTCCAATGCCTGATCATGTTCTCGGTTTGAAGCCACATGCAGATGGATCCACCATAACTTTTCTGTTGCAAGACAAAGAAGTAGAAGGCCTCCAAGTCCTCAAAGATGATCAGTGGTTTAAAGTTCCAATCATCCCTGATGCTCTCGTCATTAATGTTGGTGATCAAATAGAGGTAATAATTGAAGTTTCTTATCTTTTTTAATTTTCTTTTCCTTCAAGTGTTTACTGAAAAGTTTATCCAAATAAGGTCTTATACTTCATGTTAATGCAAATAGCAAACTTGTAAATAGTGTTGATTGATACGACAACAAAGCTTGTCCATTATATATAACAGATAGGAATGACTCAGAACCTTTTAATGTGAATAACAGATAATGAGCAATGGAATTTTTCGGAGCCCAATACACAGGGCAGTGATAAATTCAGAAAAGGAAAGGCTCACAGTGGCAATGTTCTGCCTCACGGATTCAGAGAAAGAGATTAAACCGGTGGAGAAGCTAGTGAACGAGTCAAGGCCAACGTTATACAGACCGGTGAAAAATTATTCTGAGATCTATTTCCAGTATTACCAACAAGGAAAAAGACCTATTGAAGCTTCAAAGATTTAACGATGAAGCTAAATACTTCTCGGATTAATTAAACAAGACACAGTCTTTTTCTTATCAGCAGTTAAATAATAGAGACTGGAAAATGTAATAAAATCTGCGTAACGAATTGAATTCATGTTGATTTATTAGATAACTTAACAGCTGAGATGTATGTACTTTTATTTTTATGATGTGATCAGTTGAAAAGTACACGGAGGTTATTATCCGTGCAATCATAGAAGTTGAAAGATAACTGCATTTAACTGCAACTTTTTGTAATTGTAAGTGTCGGCAGAGAGTAACCATAGTGGTGTGGTAACTACTAATGGAAATGCTGTTGAAAATTTTAAAATTAGCTACGTAATTTTTAATTCTAAAAATTTGTGGTTTTCAGTTTTCAAATTTTAACATCAAATATCTATATCTATAATTTATAATCTATAATCTATAATAATAGATAAAGGGATATCCTTTGTTAATTTTTTTTTGGTTAAAATATTTTTAAGATAATTATGTCCTTAATTATTAAAAAAAATTACATAAATTCAAGGAAGTTACACATGTTACTATTTCTTTACCCTTTTTTCTTTCTAATTATGCTATACTTTTATCTCCCATTTATATTATCATCATTTTTTTGTTCTCAACATCTAACCATTCTCATTTATGATGGATCGTAATTATATAGTGTAAAAACAATAATGATTCCAGAATTTGCCATTTCTTTGTTCCTTTCTTCTATTTGACATCTACATTCTAATTATTTTTCTTTTGTGTATGCAAGATGTTGCATATGTTTTTCTTTGTTTATTTATGGTCTTTTACTTTCAGAAAATTTTGTTCTATTTAAGATTGATTAAACTAACTAACAAATTGTGATATTTTTGGGAAGAGGTTCATGGAAGATGATGTATGTTTACTCTGTCAATTTCTTCAAATCTTGTTTAGGTTAAATGCATAAAATCCCCATATCTTGGTCGGAGAATGAAATCTCGGTATGAATGTGTTTGTAGAGATAAATCTTTTATTTTGATTTTTCATTTTTGGTAATTGAATCGAAAGATTGTTTTTTATTTCTCTTTTTTATCTTTGTGATCTAGTTTATTTTGTCCTCACTCATTGAAGCATGGAAAGGGTTGAATGTAGGTTTTTCACTTTAATTTCTTTGAGAAGCTGGAAAGGGAATTTGAGCCTACACTCCAAAAAAGAAAATGGGTTTCATTGTTTGTTGATGAGCCCATGCGAAAACTGAACTCCATGTTATATTTTTTGTTCCATGTTCTTAAATTCTTTTAACCTTTCTTTTGAATCTCTCCTTTTATTCCTAGTCCTTTGGTTATTGATTCAATTTCAGATTTTTTTTCTTCTCAATTTTGTTATCAGTCTCTGGGTATTACAATTTGTTGCTTATAAGTTTGCATATAAAATATATTTCTTTTAAAATATATCTTTTGTGTTTCATAAAAAGTACGAAAATATTCATGCTTGCAATAATTGAATTTCAAAATGTATTAAATACACTGTAGTTTGAAAATCAATTAAAGGTAAATTTGGTATTCCTATTTGCCTTAAAATTTGACTTTGGTCCCCTATAATTTAATTCATTAATTTAGTCTGAGTTTTTTTTCAACCCCGCTATTTCAGTCCTTAACCTTGAAATTGGACATTGGACATTTAACGTTAATTGCTTACTTTGACCGCCACGTGTTATGCTTTTATCGGACGTTGACCGCCACGAATGTATGACATGTAACGATCAACGTCCAATAAAAGTATGACATGTGGCGGTCAACGTTGAGAAGTGATAGTCAACGTCCAATTTGAGAGTTAGAGACTAAAATAACGAGATTGCAAAAAAAATGGGAACTAAATTCGTGAATTAAATTATAAGAAGACTAAATTTGTAATTTTGAGACAAATAGAAGATCAAATTTACAATTTTGCCTAAATTAAATATTTATAATACATTCCAAAAGTAAATTAATATCAAGAATGCATTTACATATTTAATACATGTCAATTTTTTTAAAAAAGCATTTAATAAATTCTAAAAATTCAGTTTTGAAAAATTTACAAATTACTAAAATATATTTTAGAAGTTGATTTTCAGAAAATTTACAATTTTTTAAAAAAATATTATGAAAATTCAGAAACGTATGTAATATATATTTGAAATCAACTTCTAAAATATGTATATATTTTTCAAATATATCCTCTCCAAATTAAATTTTAGGAATGATATTTAAAAAAAATAAAAATAAAACAACGAATGGAGGTGCAGATAGAAAATGGGTGAGAAAATACTCTGTAATTTACGCGGGTATAAATAAAAAAAATGTTATAATATTTGAATTAAAATATAATTAATAACTGCAGGATTGATTTAAAAATATATAAACAAATTAAAATTTAGAAAAAGGTGTGGTGGTGGGTGGGGATTTCTCCCAACCTGGTAAAAATTGATAAAGGTGAAGTTCAATTTAAAGATATAAAACTCATCTATTTTAAACCTGAAACTAAACTCCCTTCACCTTTTTTAGGGATAAGGGTGTAGAGTCAAATTCATCATTGTCTTATTTGTTTTCCTTCTTGCAACCTCCGTTGTAATATATTTTAGAGATTAATTTTCAAAAAATTTACCAATTTCTAGAAATAAATTTTGAAAATTAATTTCTGAAATATATTTAATACATACCAAATCTACGTGTTACTTAAATTAATTTTGACGAAATATGCATTTATAAAAAAATATAAAAACATGGATGGTCGATAGAGTCATGCAGGTGGCAATAGAAAAAAGGACGGAGAACAAAAGTACTATTATATTACGCAAGCAAAAAGTTAGTAGAGGGAGTTATCGGGCCGAAGATGGACCTGCGAGGTGGATACTAGGGCACAACGCAAAGACAGCAAGATGGTGATTCTGAGTAGCAATGAAGGATAGTTTGGTCTTTGGGAAACACACGACGCAGAAACGAGAACCACTTCGCTATGCATTTGCACCCTCTCCGTCACATTCCCATTCCGTTACCTTATTTTTTATAGACACACACGAATCCCCCTTTTCTCTGAATAATAATTCAATTCAATTACTCCTAAATTAAACAAGATTTCAATTCTTGTTCGTTCCTAGTGATTTCTCAATCCCTATTCCATGGACGTCCAAGACAAGGAAGCTCCACTCCAACAACACTCTGATTCGCAATGCCACACCGACCTGCCAAATCTCCCCTACGCCGCCGCCGGACACCTTGAAGAGGCCGTGGCGGTGTCCGACGAGGGCGCCGAAACGCTAGTGACTGACGTAGCGGGTGACGAGATGATTGAGGAGAAGGGGAGTGAAGGAATTGATGTGGATGACGTGGCTTTGGAGACGGTGAAGGTGGAAGAGGAACCGAATTTGGCAATTGATGCGGAAGACGACGAAATTGGGGACGGAAACACAAACGAAGACGCTTTGATGGAAGAAGAGCAACATCAACAAGGAGAGGAGGAGGAGGAGGAAGAGCAGCAACAAGGAGAGGGGGAGGAAGAAGAAGAACAACAAGTAGACGAGGAGGAAGAAGGAGAACAGCAACAAGTAGATGAGGAGGAAGAAGGAGGACAGCAACAAGGAGACGAGGAGGAAGAAGGAGGACAGCAACAAGGAGACGAGGAAGAAGAAGAAGAGCGACAAGGAGAAGAAGAAGATGGTGATGGTGGAATGGCAATGGCAGAAGACACAGAGGAGAAGAGTGCTGCTGTGAGTGGTGGGAAGAGGAGGCGTGGGGCTGGGAAGAATGCTAAGGCTACAGGGAGAGTTGCATCCAGGAAAAAGATGGAGGAGGACGTTTGTTTCATTTGCTTCGATGGGGGTGACCTTGTGCTTTGTGACCGCAGGTCACACTCAATTTCTTACTTGTGCCCGCATTTATTTTTATCCATTATTGGGAAAATTCATTGCTTTTTCTTTGGTGTTGAACAGGGGATGCCCCAAGGCTTACCATCCTTCCTGCGTTAATCGTGACGAGGCCTTCTTTCGAGCTAAGGGGAAGTGGAATTGTGGTATGTTTCATACCTTATTCTGTGTTGTCTCTGTTCTTGTCCTTTAATTGCTCTTTAATTTGCTAATGTATTTACTGTAGCTTTATGATTCTTTGAACTCTTGTAAGTTTTAGACATGAAATATTCACCGTTGGACTTCGAGTTTGTATATTTATTGGTGTCATGTAGGTAAGTAATACTATGATTTGGAAGTTGCTTTGAAGTATTTAAAATGAGTTTAATTTCTATATACGGTCAGCGTAAAACATCCAATAGGAATTTACTTTATCCCCACATCATATTTATGAATAAAATGACATCAAATCTGATTGGATGTATGTATAAAAGATGTTTTATTTTGATAGTATATATAAATTAAATTCAAGGTTTTAAAAAATGGTTCATGACTGCAATTTCGACTGTAATGTCAAGGCTTTTAGGGTGCTCATGACATTGTTGTTAATAACACACTATATAGTGGGATAGCAGAGCAGAGCCGCCATGGGCCACAACAACAAAACCTTATCCCACTAGGTGAGATTGGCTAGTAGAGCGGTTTTCAATAGCGGCTTTTCACGTGTTATAGCAGCGCTACCATGATATAGGCTTAAAATTCCATTTTTACCCTTGGAAGATAATTATTTGAAGTTTTTTGGGTAAAATATTCCACCAAAAGTTAGAAGAGGCTCCAGGGTCCTTTTTCCAGTGTGGGCATGATCCCAATTAGATAGAAGGATTTTTTTGGGAGTAACCTGCTCCCATTAGGTGTAGTTGGCTATATGAATCAGTTGGTTCCATTGGGCTCTGTCAACTTAATGGTTTTCCCCATGTTTCAAGGTTTTCTTCTACCCTTATTAGCTACACCATCTTCCATTCGGTCTGCTTTTTGCACTGGAGTCTATTGGTTTTATTTTCACACGACCAAGCCACCATAGATCAATTTATGTCCTCATTTTGTTGAGAAGTGTCACTCAATCTTTTGCTTGAACACATTTGTCACAATCTTTTATTTTCTTATCTTCTCTCTTCCACTTTCACATTCTCATATTTGCTACTTGTTTTTGGCTTTGGTTGGCACTTCATTGCCCAACATTCAACGACAATAACAACAGAAGTCTTATGTCACTAGGTGTGATGGACTATATGGAGTACACAACACTATTGGGCCCGATTAAACACTAATTTCTCAAGGATATTATTTGCCATGAGATCCCTTTTAATAATTTCCTTCAATGTTCTTGGTCTCCCTCCACCCCTTTTCACATGGCTAAAATCATGTTATCCACTCTCCCACCAATGTCTCTAGTAGTCTGTGTGTTCCAAATTATCTTAATCGATTTCTATAATCTTTTTCTTGATAAGTGCCACACCTTTATCTCCTTGTATGTAATCATTCTGTATCTTGTCATTTCTTCTGGAGCCACACATCTTTTTTAACATACTCATTGCCCAACATTCACTGGAGTACGATAATTAAAAACTACTTGTCCAGTTTTATGGCTGTTCAGATTTTTTGCTTTGTCTATTCTGTATATCCTTACAGTCAGCATGCTAGTTTGTGACTTGATTAAGGGAATACAATTCATGAAATCACCTTGCTTTATTCACGTGAACTGGTACCTTTGCTTTCGATGCAGTGTGGGAATCCTGTTCTTTACATCTCATGAACCCTGGATCTTTTGAATTATGAATGTCCTGAACTGAACTATGTTTTAAAATTTATTACCCATTAAAGAATTTATTACTAGTAAATCAAAATGCCTAAACTTCCTGATAGTTGTTATTTAGAATTGTATTTTACTATGCATTATTTTACTCGCGGCAAGACATCACCTTGGCATGTATTCTCATATATTGGTGAATGATTGTTGGATAGGAGGTGATTGATATTTACTATTGTCATTGTCAATTTTTTAAGAGGAGTGCTGCTATCGGTGCTATGTTAAAGCTATCATTTTTTTATATTTACTGGACAAGTTAGAAAGATTTTAAGTCACTAAATGTATGATCAATTCTGTGGCAAATTTCACTAATTAGTACACTGTATTTGTGAAGTGTAACCGTGTTAAACTTTGATGCACTTTAATGAAGGTTTATGCTTTCCCCGCCATATTTTTTATCACCTCTTGTTTGCACAGCCTTCTTTAGCAGGAACGGTTATTTGTATTAGATTTTATTTCTTGTGTTCTGAGCATAATTGAATTTATTTTGAATGCCAAGGTATCAAACTGGAAAAACCTAATCATCTTTACAATACATTGCCTTACTGTATCTGACTTTCCATATCTTTTATCTTCGTGATCCTAGGTTGGCATCTTTGCAGCAACTGTGAGAGGAATGCATCCTATATGTGCTATACATGTACATTTTCTTTGTGCAAGGGATGCATCAAAGATGCTGTTATCTTACGTGTTAGGGGAAACAAGGGCTTTTGTGAGACTTGCATGAGAACCATAATGTTAATTGAACAGAATGAACAGGGAAACAATGTGGTAAAACTTCCCTCCCTACCTCTTTTTCTTGTCGTATGAAAATTGTTATTTAAAATTATGAATTTTTGAATGTAAGTCTTTATCCTTCTGCAGTGCTTCAAGTAGTTTCAAAGTTGTAGTGGTTCGTTGTATTTAATTTTTACTTGTTGCTAACTTCTCTCTCTGGTTTTCTCTTGGTTTACATTTTAGAATTTTTAAGCATTCCCAGGCTTGCATATTAACATGAGCAGACAAGTGAATCTGTTGGCTCAAACATAGTAATCAATAATTTGCAATAGTGGTGCCATAGTGACGTCATGGAGTGGCTCTGCACTGCTACAAGGTTCAAATAGCGGAGTGGATTTTAGTAAAAGGCTGTGGTGGCGGCAATAGTGGCCAAAATTTTAGCATTTCATGTGTTATAGGTGGCACAAACATGACGTGTTTTAGACATCTTGTTCAAAGCTTTAGTGACTGTTTGTATTTTAGCTTTTTAATCACTCTAAATGCTCTTCATCCTTAAGTCAACGACTGAAATACATGCAAAACTCTCCTTCCATCTAAAACAAATAGAAAAAGCGTAACAAAGTTCCAAAAAGGAAAAGTAGAGGGAAAATGCACAAACTAAGCATGTAACATAGAAGAATGCATGTGAACTAATGAGGAAAGTTATGCAAAATGCATGATGCATGTGCTAAATCCTAACACTCCTCATTAAGTAGGAGCATATATATGTACCGAGATTGTTACAAATGAAGTCAACTTGGGGGTTATTTAAGGGATTTGGAGTTGATAAAGACACAAGGCTGTTCTTTTCACTTGAATGAACCTTTTTATTTGATAAAATGACAGTCAATTTCTATAGGTGTGGTTCTTTCATGAAAAACTTGGTTGGAGGAAATTTGTAAAGCAGCTTGATTGTCACAAATTAATTTCTCCCTTAAAGCTCCTAAAGCAACTGCTTTAGCCACTTCTGTTCACTGGTTGATGCTGCCATAGTATGGTACTTGGCCTTTGCTTTGGTTCTAGCAACAATGCTTTGCTTTGTGCTTTTCCACGAGACTAAGTTTCCTGCAATAATTACGTAGTAACCCAAAAATTGATCTTCTGAGGGCAAACCTGCCTAGTCAACATCACAATAACCGTCATCTTCAGCACTGCCCTTATTCTCATAAAGTAACCCTTTCCCTGATTCACTCATGCATCCCTAAGAATATGAACCACAACATCCCCAGGAGACCAGGGTTTGTTAGTGTCTCCCTCTAATTCAGTAGCAGTTTGACATATCCCCTATAAATGGAGTTTTTTAAAGATAAAATGTAGAATTGTAGACGTGAATTTATAATGATATTAAACAGGGACATCTCTTTTTGGCTACTGATAATTATTTTCATGCTTGGTGCAGGGACAAATAGATTTTGATGACAGAAACAGCTGGGAGTATCTCTTCAAGGACTACTACATAGATATAAAAAAAAAACTATCTCTCACATTTGATGAACTCACTCAAGCTAAAAACCCTTGGAAGGGATCTGATATGCTTCTTTCTAAAGAGGAATCACTGGATGAAACTTTTGATGCCACTAACGATAGAGGATCAGATTCAGATAGCTCCTATGAGAATGCAGATTTGAGTCGTTCTAAAAGAAAAAAGGCCAAGAAACGGGGGAAGTCCCGTTCCAAAGAAGGAGATGACAGCTCAGAGTGGGCTTCAAAAGAGCTTTTGGAGTTTGTTATGCACATGAGAAATGGAGACAAATCTGTTTTATCTCAGTTCGATGTGCATACTCTTTTGCTAGAGTATATCAAAAGAAATAAGCTTCGAGATCCTCGCCGAAAAAGTCAGATTATTTGTGATGCAAGACTTCAAAATCTGTTTGGAAAACCAAAAGTGGGACATTTTGAAACGTTAAAGCTTCTTGAATCCCATTTCCTTCTAAAAGATGATTCTCAGGCTGAAGATCTGCAGGGAAGTGTTGTTGACACTGAAATGAGTCATTGGGAAGGTGATGGCAATCCCAATTCATATACGAAAGCTGGCAAAGATAAGAGACGAAAGAACCGTAAAAAGGGTGATGAGAGAGGACTTCAAACTAATGTTGATGATTATGCAGCCATTGATAACCATAATATTAATTTAATTTATCTAAGACGTAACTTGGTGGAAGATCTACTTGAAGATACTGAGAAGTTCCATGATAAAGTTGTTGGTTCTTTTGTGAGAATAAGAATTTCTGGTAGTGGTCAGAAACAGGATTTGTATAGGTTGGTTCAGGTTGTAGGTAAATAACTTATCTAGACAAAAACTTTCTTGCTTTAGTTATTTGCAATCTAAAATGGACTTTGATTTTTTGTTTTCTTTTTAATAATATACGTGGTCAGGTACATGCAAAGCAGCAGAGCCATATAAAGTTGGTAAAAGGATGACAGATATCTTGCTAGAAATCTTAAATTTAAACAAGACAGAGATTGTTTCAATTGATATTATCTCAAATCAGGAGTTCACAGAGGTGATTCAATGACAGCATTTTTACCTCTTCTTTTTGTTTATGATATTCAGTTATGGTTAACTTTTACAGTAATATCTTGCCCACTTTTAAGCTTGGCATGATAATGTTCATTGTAAACCCGCAAACTCTTTGCACATCCTAATTGCATGAAGGGTGATATTCCATTTGATAATAAAGTATACTTCTTGCTGGTTGCTTCAATTGGGCAAAAATAGACCTGCTTAAATTCGTACTCCTAATATTTTTCCATAATTGTAGTTTTTTTTAATTAAAACAACCCATCAAATTAGGCCCTTGAAGACACTGAATTCATCCTTGTGTCACCATTTTAGTCCTTCACAAGGATAAATGTGCTGATGTTTTAGATTTTTAGGGACTATTTTGGTGGCAAAAACTTTAGATGACTAATGAGGTTATAGTGTTACACTAATCTTTGAATGACTTTTTCTTTTTATCGGTAGATGTTAGTTGTTTAGTTTGTTAGTTTTTGTTGGTGGGAGGGCTTTGAACCCACGACCTCTCCCTCCCCCTTCTCCCTTAAACCACAAGGCCAACCTTATAACTCTTTTGAATGACTAATTTGATACTTCCTCCATCCCTAATTATAAGACCCTTTCAATTAATTTATGCCCTTTAAGAAAAATAGTTAATTTAGTTAATCCATTAAATCTGTCAATTATTTGTACTATCATCCCAAAATTACCCTTTTCTTATCTCTCTATCCACTTAATTGCGTCTCATTAATGTTTGGAGAGAGAATAATTAAGTAAGGGTATGTAGGAAAAAAATAAATAATGAATCTAGAAATTAGGAAAGGGTCGTATAAAAGGGGACAAACAAATTTCTGAAAAAATGTCTTATAATTAGGGACGGAGGGAGTACTTGACTCTTAACCATATGATGGTGTGCAGAAATTATTTCTGTATTAGATTTTCTCAGAATTGATAATTTTTACAAATTTAAACTTATGCTTGGATCAATGTATATTTCCTTCCCTAATATATTGATTGGTTTTCTGTTAGGATGAATGCAAGCGTCTCCGCCAAAGCATAAAGTGTGGCCTCATAAATCGGCTAACTGTGGTAAGTTTATGTTCAATAAATTCATTTCAGGTATCAGATGTTATACTTTGTATTTGTACTGAGGACACTAATTTGTGCTTGTAGGGTGACATTCAGGACAAAGCATTGGTGCTTCAGGAAGCTAGAGTAAAAGATGTGAGTTGTTTTCTATACCTTTCATGTTAGCCCTTTGGTGGTGTGTGCTCACCCATCTTTCTAAATTTCCTAATTTCCCAGTCTCTCCTTGTTTCTGTGATTTTATTGATGTATTGAAGAAAATTACCTTCAATTGACAGATGAAGTTTTATTGATGTATAAATTTCAGTACATATGCTGATTGATGAAAATTCAATTCCTATTTAACAAGAATTTTGAGTGTTATCATATCTTCTGTTTGATTACATCCTTCATTTGCATTCCACTCACCAAAAAAAAAAAATCCTTCATTTGCATTCTATTCGCCAAAAAAAAAATCCCTTCATTTGCATTGATTACTGGTAGGAGAGGGGGTCATGATATTCTTTCTGTAATTAAATTTCTGATTGATCATCTCAATCTTAAATCTGTTGAGGCCTAGTAACGGTGCTCAGGAAACTTTTATTCATCATAAAAACTCTTTCAAATAAGATTGATATATTCACTTTGGAAGTTTACTGATTGTCCCAATTATTTTGAATTGTCAAATTGAATTCTTAGTGTATTTTCTTTAAACCCTCATTTCATTTCCTAATGATAATGTCTTCTAAACAACCTTCTGTTACAGTGGCTAGAAACAGAGACAGTGCGGCTGAGTCATCTTCGTGATAGAGCTAGTGAAAAAGGACGCAGAAAAGAATATCCTTTTCTCTAAATAAAAATTCAAATATGATATATCTGGCTGTATTTTGTTGCTTGTTTTTTTTTAATTTCCTTGATGTAATTTGACTTCTTGTGTCATTGCTTGATTTCTTTTCCTCCAATTTAATGTTTGCTTTTCAGTCTTGTTTATAACATTCATCTATGACATTATCAGGACATGGAGATAGAAATCTGTGGATTGTTTTTTGTTGATTCCTTTCATCAATTTGTTGTTGTCGCAGCTCCTTAAATTTTGGAATTGATAATTCTTAAAATGTAATCTTGTCTGAATGAAGAAAATCTTTTAAAGGTGTTTGTAAGTGTACGTTGTGATTTCCTAACTACTTGGGAAAACCTATATCATATTTTGAGAATGAGATATATGAAAAAATTAAAAGTGGTATGTTTGAGGCTGTTGAATTTGTCACATCATATACTCAAATATCTTATGTTTACTAATAAGTTGCTCTATTACTGAACAAATAGCTGTTTTTGTGTGGTGTCTGTAGTGGGTCAGTTTTAATAATTCAGCCCTTAAAAAGCCTTGATATTTAATTTTGTATATACGAGGTTTCTAATCATGGTAAGTTCATCTGTGAATTGTAAATTATTAACTGCCTTCTACCAATTTGGGGACTTTAATTTTTTGGTTAACTGTGACCAAAATAAATAAATACAGAAAGATGATTAATCTATTGTATATGAAGTTTTAAATATGCTCTGGGATCATATCATATTTTGTTAAATAGATGTTTGGACAAAATGCTTTGAAAATTATTCTCCTCCGTCAATGTCCAAGTCTTGTGTAGTGATATTTAACTGTTTTTTTACATTTTAAACAATTTTCATTGTCTTTTCATGTTATCTAACACCAGTCTTTGGATTGAAATGGATAACAATCATTTTTATTCTTTAGGATAATGTTTTGCTGCTCCCTACTACTTGTTTATGTTTTGTGTTGATCCTTCACTCTTCTCTCACGCTCAGAGAATGTGTAGAGAAATTGCAGCTTTTGAAAACACCTGAAGAACGTCAACGCAGGTTGGAGGAAATCCCAGAAATACACGTAGATCCAAACATGGATCCAAGTTATGAGTCTGAAGAAGACGAAAATGAAGTGGATGATAAAAGACAAGGTAGTGTTAAAACAGTTTGAACTAGTAAACTCATTGTTTCTTCGTTTTCTAACATTTGGTGATAATTTCATTTCTGTGCCTGCAGAAAACTACATGAGACCTAGAGGGTCTACTGCATTTGGAAGGAGGGGGAGAGATATTGTTTCTCCTAGAAGTGGTTCTATTTCAAATGATTCTTGGAGTGGAACAAGGAATTATTCTAATGTGAATCAGGAACTAAGCAGAAATTTGTCTAATAAGGGATTTTCAATCAAAGGTGATAATGCTTCCAATGCTAATGAGGCACTAAATGATGCTCAATTGCACCGGGGAAGAGATCGGGAATCACAACTATCTAATAGCTGGGAGAGGCAAAAGCAATCTTCAACCTTGGAAAGTGGTGCTAAAAATACCCAACCATTGGTAGCATCTGAGTCTTTCTCTGCTGCTGTATCAGAAGCTTCTGCAGCACCATCTTCAGCCGGAATAACTCCTCCAGCTGTGAAAATTAATGAAACTGAAAAGATGTGGCATTACCAGGATCCATCTGGAAAAGTTCAGGGACCATTTTCCATCGTGCAACTACGCAAATGGAGTAACACAGGATACTTTCCTGCTGATTTGAGGATTTGGAGAACCACTGAGAAGCAAGATGATTCTATACTCTTAACAGATGCCTTGACAGGGAATTTTTCTAAGGAACCATCAATGGTGGATAAAGCTCAATCGGTGCATGATTTACATTACCCATCATCATACTCTAGGAAGTCTCCACAACAAGGTATAGAAGGTCAAGTTGGAGAAAGACTGTCATTAGATCAAAATGGTGGATCTTGGAATTCACATAGTACTCTGGGTTCTCCGGGACAAACCACAGGAGGAAGTTGGAGATCTAAAGATAATATGAACTCTTTAGCTAATAGAACTTCTCCATTGGCAGTTGAGGTCCCCAAGAACCCTGCAAATGGCTGGGGTTCTGATGCTGGTGTTAGGAATGATGCAACAAATCTTCCTTCACCTACTCCCCAGACTACTCCTGGTGGTACTATGGGGCTGGCTTTTGAAAATAAATGGTCACCAACACCTGTCCAGTTGCCTGGGTCTCTCTTAGGAAATTCATTCCCAGGCAGTCACGGAGGTTTGCAGGCCTCTGTGGCAGTGCACCCAGAGCATGCTGTACAAAATGCTGAAAAAGGCTCAAGTTCACAACCTGGCATTAGTTCAGCTTCTACAGATAATACCAAGTTGCATCCTCAAGCAACAGCGGTGGTACCTGTTGTGGCTTCAGGGGTTGACATCAAAATGGCAGGTGCAAATATGCAAAACCAGGTTGTGAGTAGCCAGAACTCTCATGCTGAAGCTCAAGGGTGGGGTTCTGCTGGGGTTCCAAAGCCAGAACCACTGGCCTGGGGAGGTGCATCTTCTCAAAGGATAGAACCAAATAATCCTGCTACCATGCCTTCCCAGCCAGCTTCCCATGGCCCCTGGGGTGATGCTTCATCTGTGCCAACCACTGTCTCGTTTAACACTGGAAATCCAACTGCGAGTTTACCCACACCTGGATTTCTGGGCATGACTGCACCTGAGCCTTGGAGACCACCGGCTTCAAGTAGTCAGTCAAACATCGCAGCTCCAGCTCCACCCAATATGCCTTGGGGCATGGGCATGTCTGGAAATCAGAATATGAACTGGGGTGGGGTTGTACCTGCCAACATGAATGTAAACTGGATGCCTACGCAGGTGCCAGCACCTGGAAATTCAAATCCAGGATGGGCTGCTCCTAGTCAGGGGCTACCTCCAGTGAATGCAGGTGGCTGGGTTGGACCTGGTCAAGGACGTTCCCATGTAAATGCAAATGCAGGTTGGGTTGGGCCTGGTCAGGGGCTAGCACCTGGAAATGCCAATCCTGGTTGGACTGCACCGGTTGGGAATCCAGGCATGTGGGGAAGTGAGCAAAGTCATAATGGAGACAGGTTCCCCAACCATGGGGATCGTGGTGCACAGGGTAGAGATTCTGGTTACGGTGGTAAATCTTGGAATAGGCAGTCATCATTTGGCAGAGGAGGTTCTTCCAGGCCTCCTTTTGGGGGACAAAGAGTAGTCTGCAAGTATTATGAGAGTGGACGTTGCAGGAAGGGGACTTCTTGTGACTTTCTACACACTTAGTTGTAGGGCTAATTACTTAGTGGCAGAGAAACATCTCTTACTGTACAGTATTTTCCAATTTCATGGCTAAACGTTGTATAAGGATGTGTCATGTATGTAGAACTTGTGCATTGTAGTATCTCGTTTATTTATCTTAATTGTCTTTTGGGGCTTTGTTTTACTTGCAGTTGACTTATGCAAGGGTTAAGTAGTTGAAGAAGTTGAAGTGGCTTTTAGATTAATAATAATAACGGAAAAAATTGAGGTTATTATTTTGCAGAGTCATCTTAGTGCTGGAAAGCATTTATTCATAGTCTTGGGTGACGTTTAGCAGTAGAATGATGATTTCATGGAATAAAATAGGTTGGAAAGGAATGATTTTTTATTACATACCGAAATGAGGCTGTGTGAAAGGGATACACAGGTATGAAACTGTAGGATTGATGATAGTTTAAAGGAATTGATTAGTATTATTTATAGTAAAAAAATGTACTTAAGAATTTTATAGTTATGATGAAGTGTGTTTGAATTTTTTAAGTGCTTAAGATTTTGTTCCAATCAAATAAAGGTATCTATATAAGTAATGAAAAACTTGTTACCACGAATTGTAAGAGTTAGGGGTCACTAACGTAGGTATGGATAATCTTGAAGAGTTTTGGATTTCAAGTGACACCTTTCTTTTGTCTTAGTAAACTTTTCTAATGCAGTCCATTCAAATATCCAAATCATCAAAATTTAAGGAAGGTAGGTTATTTGCTTTTTTTCAATTCCTCTACTATTTTTTCTTGGAAATATGACCTGAGCACTCATGCCATAACATAGAAGATTTTTCTCAATCTTAAACCTTTTAGCAACATAACTCTCAACAATTAAAGATAAAAGAAGATTATCAGAAGCCGAAGATAATTTATATAAGTCATTCCTTAAAGATTCATAACCAATAACTTGGGAGTTCAACATCAAATTTACTTTCCTATCAAAAAAAGGTAAAACTAAAACCATTTCAAGATCATTTCTAAAATGGAAATCAAACTTCTAAAAGATCATTTCAAGATTCAAAACCATTTCAAGATCATTTTCTTCTAAACCATTTCAAATTCAAAACCTAAAATTAGATTGACATCTTCCATTGACTTTACAAAGACTTCAAGATCACTTTTTATCCTTAGCTTACTTTCCCTCGAACTGGACTTACTCAGATTTCTAAATCCTTTTAAAGACATGATAATATGGGTTACCTAGCCACCAAGAATTTATAGGGACATTAAATAGATTAGACTCAAGATATACAAAAGCTAAGTTATTACCTCATAAATTTTGCTTGTTCTCTAGCTAAACCTTGAACTTTTGATAATCAAGTTTCTTACGTCATTTTTCCTTACAATAGAAGAATAAGATATCTTTCTTAAAGACAAAGCTGACTCATTACTTCCTACATTTTGGACCTGACTCTTACATGACTACCCAAAATCTTAATATGTATAAGAAACATGAGATGCACTCTTTATATTTTTCTAGCGTCCCTTATTAGAAGTGAGATTGCACATGACATGCCACATGAGACTCACTACTCCAACTAGCAAGTTTCAAGTGATATAACACACATAAATTAGTCCATTTTTTTAATAAAACATAAACTATTACATCAAACTAGCTAGTTAAACTAGTTAGTTTGACAACCTACATAACATTAAAATGACTCTATTATACTATTAATATATTTTAGAAAAATCTCATTTAATATTAATTTCTAAAAATATTCCAATTTTATCTATGAACTAATGAAAGTGAGATAAAACAAAAAAATATATTTATAATAATCTGTCTGTAAAATATATGATGACAAGTGAGCTCTACCTCTACAATGATAGCACAAGCAAACTCCTCCACCTGTGCTGGCAGTGAACTTCTTTGCACTTGTAATGGGGTGAACAAGTGATATAATCATGAAGTTATGACTAGGATCAAAGCCAAGGGACGTTTGTTTCACGTCATATTATTTTATTCACGGAAATACGGTGGTGAGAATTTATTCTTGGGTATATTGTATTCTCAAAAATGTTATATCTTCATATTTTAAATAAATTCTATTCGCATTAAGAGAAGTAGGTATATAATATATATTCTCAAGAGAATAAAAGTTATTTTCTACAATAACTATCTATTTCCGTTACATTCTACTATTTTCTTCTTTTTCTTTTTACTTATTTTAATTTTTAATGAAATAAATTTTAATTTTTTCTATAATTACTAAACAGCAATCAAATAAATTTATGGTAATAACTTTCCTAGGCATAATATTTTCAGGAATGTAGTTTCCAAAAATGCAAAATTATACCATGAAACAAACACTCTCTTATACATACAACCTATAAAATCATAATGTTTTTGTTACTTAGTAATTACCATTTATTTTTGTTTATGTATATATAGATAAATTTGTCAATAAATACTTATAAGAAAAGTAATTAAAAGTGTAAAATAAAATAAATTTCTTTCATATGATTTAATTTTAACTTTTTGAAGAGATTTATTTTATTTAACTTCTTAGTATTTATAACTGCTTATTAAGAAAATTAATTTTTCTTAATTACTGCTGTTGTGGTTATTTCTATTTCTTTATTTCATTTTTCTTATTGCTTCCTTATTGTATGATATCTTTTCATTTCATGATTGTTGACTTCTTGTTCTTATTCTTCCAGAACATGAGCATGTTATTTCCCAACCTCGAAGTTATTATAATTCTCCACAAGTGACAGACTCACAGGGGAAGAGTATTTCAACAGACAAGTGGAAATTTCCAGCGTAGATGAGATATCAGAAAACTGCAGTAGCTAGTATTTGCGTGCATGCTATATGAAAATACTAATTCCCTTTTTATTCTAAATATCACTTTATTTTAAAGTAGACCAATTCAATGAGAGGGAAATTAGTTGAACGTCAAATAAAAAAAAAATTGAAATATCTCTTGATTACACAGAATAAAAAAAAGTGCAAGCTTACCCAGTGACATGAGGCGTTGCCAGAAACTTGAACAGGGTGGGTAATATATATATATTTGTAAAAACTAAAAAAGACCCTAGATGACAATATTCTAAATTGTTACCGGAGGGGACCAAAGTGAATCTGATGGTTGCCCGTAATAAAATTGCATCACCATGGGTGATTATATTCTGATTCTTGGTCTTAAGTTTGTTCCGTGGATTCTGCGTGGTCCCTGACATATATTATATAGATATGGAAAGTATACGTACGTGATCATGCATGGTTTCAAGTTTCATTGTACTTCTCTTTTTGCAATGAATGAATGATAATGCAAACTTGGTCTTAAGTTTCATTGTACTTCTATGCTACGTGCCTTTGCTTTTTGTTGCGAATTACATGGTCGGCCATTGAATCTTCAATATACACTTCGTAACTTGACATAGACTTGAGTTTACAATGAATTTTATTAGTGTCAACTTTTTTTTATAAAAGTTTTATACGTGTCAACTTAACTATCATTTAAAAGATTTTTTTTATTAATAGAAATCAAAGATAAATATAATTTTTTTTATAACAATTGACACTGTTGAGCTAAATATATACTATTTTAAAAGAATTTAAAAATATTGGTTAATGTTCAAGTTTAAAGTCCATCTCGTATTCAAATTTGTAGCAGTGCCTCTAGTTTTTTGGGAGCAGGGAAGGACACAAAGTTTGTGATAATAACACTTCCAACCAAAATGTTCGCGATTCTATTAACTTCGATTAACTTGGGTTGTGGCTGGAACCTGTGGGGCTTATATAAATTTCACTCTAATTTATTTAACGACTCTTTTTTTTTAAGTAACGTAACGCCTCTCATGCATAGTTTTATTAACAAAAAAAATGTATTGATGTTTTTTTTTTAACCACCTTAAGTTTGCTTTCTAGTGGGATTTAATGTATTTTTAGAAGTTTCGATTCTTTGAATATGAGACAAGTCTTTCATTCGAATTTAATTACACTTAAAATTTTTGGAATATTTTTTTTCCAGGAGTATGTATATTATAAAAATCAATCTAGATTTTTTTCACAAACTTTTGTCAACTAAACTATATTGGTTGGATCTCACATTGGGTTAATTTGTTTGTAGATACCTTTAATTGTTTATTCATTTTTAATTATAATTTGAAGAATTAAAATATATTCTTTGATACATTATTCTTTTCTGTAGGATTTTTTTATTACTACATAGAATTAACATGAAATCCATTAAAGCATGTGAATTTTTTTCTTTATTTAGTAAAATTCTCATGAATTTTGTTCAATAATATAAATACAATGAAAAATGTGTGTAACAAGAAGAAGTCTTGATATTGTTTCTCTTAATTTAAAAAACGACGATGACAAGTGTGGTCTACAATGTTAAAGTTGGAAGAGGATTCTTTACCTTGTAGGTGTGGCAAAGTCCCTTGGCCATCAAAAACAAACAAACTGTCGGAGCTCAATCTCTAACTCTGTAAAGTCCATTCACAAAGTTATTGCACGCTAATAGCCTAACAGAGTGAAGAATATAATTATCGTCATAATTTAACGGAAAGCTTTATATTCCTTCCGTTTTTTTAAAACTCTTCATTTTTACAAGAAAAAGTATTGCCATTTATTATTTATTTTAATATTTAAGAATAATATTATGTATTAATATTATTAATTATAGCTTTATCTTTATTTAATTTTTAAATATTTTATACACCTATTATAAACAAGAGAAATAATAGTGAGAATCATCCTATAAAAATTAATGTAAATGAATATATCAATTATATTTATTAATTTGTTATTAGGATAAAAAAAATTTAAATCCTAATAGTTTTTAATAGATTTAATTTTAGTCTTTCAAATTATTTTATCACTCTTAGTTGATGTAAAAAAATATTTATTTTTAAATAGTCTACGTCATCTCATATTTATAAGATGACACATATTTACACATTTACACATGTCATCTTGAAATAATAATTAATGCGCGATATTTATATGTACGTCTTATTATGTCAATAAGACATGCGTAATATATAAAGATTATTCATCATATTATTCCTTATTGGTGTTACCTTTTGTTTTGTGTTTAAAACTTAATTAAAAAAATAACTATTTCCTTGAGAATATAAATGTATAAACATTTTTTTTGCTCATACATTTTTAAAAAAAATTATTAATAACTGATAGAAACAAATAAAAGAATGAACCGTTAAGTTGAATTTGTGTGATATAAAGTCTGCGGGTACAGGCACCAACCTTATTTTACGTACTTGGCGTCTAAAGTAATCAAAATTGGGATCGATCTTCTAGGATTTGCGGAATGTTAAAGCAGATTAAAATTCTTTGAGTGCATGCACCAAAT
Organism: Glycine max; assembly: GCF_000004515.6. Classification (NCBI taxonomy): domain Eukaryota; kingdom Viridiplantae; phylum Streptophyta; class Magnoliopsida; order Fabales; family Fabaceae; genus Glycine; species Glycine max. The sequence continues at coordinate 645,179 of NC_016091.4, read as the reverse complement.
GGCAAGAACCAATTCCAATTTTTTTACAAGGCCAATGCTTTTTTATTCTCACTCATATTTTATGGAAACCAAATTGGCTTGAGAGGGATTAAAGAAGAACCAAAAATAAATGTGCACCGTCTCTTTTGGCTACCTTGAATGGAGAGATAAGTATATATTTTTGTCCCTTTGGCTTTGTCCTCGACCATGTATGTTTTTGGAATCCACTACTCCACTCCATGACCCACTATACTGTATCTTTTCAACTTCCAATTAACTACTTGTAAAACCCATATTCTCCCCTAAGAATCTGCAACTGCAAAGCACACAAAACTACATCGAATCTCAACGTGAACCGTCTGCTCAATTGTTAAATCTTAAATTTCTGCTATCGATCATGGCTTCTTACCTTTCTTCTTCAATAAGATTCCAGCCGTATACTCTACAAAATAATTCCAATGTTAATTAGTATTAAACTAGATCGATTTGTATGTATATGAGTGGATAAACAATACTCTAATGAATAACTAATACATGCATTCACTATGTAAACATTTTTTACACTTTCATCCAATTTAATAAATTGATATATTTGATGATAAAATAATTAAAGATCATTTCTTATTAGTTAATACTATAAGGATTAATTAAATTTTTAATCCTTCAACTTTTTCGAATTTTAATTTTTAACCATTCAATTATTTTTTGTCGATAGTTTTAGTTTCTCTAAAACAAATTTACTCATTTCAAATCAACTTGTTTAACATACAAGTCATGCAAAACAGGAAAGAACTTATTAAGAGACACATAACCTATGCAAATTATGAGCAAAACGAACCCCTTGTAAGGTTGGAATCATACTTACCTCTAATCCGTTTTATAAAATCTAACTAATTTATTTATCAGTGTCAATAAAATTAGGTAATTAAGTTGGTAATATTAAAATAAGTTAACTAATCCGAGTGACAGAAAAAAATAAAAATAGAAGAAAGGGCCCACTACTGGAAATAAAAGGTCCCTCACCTCAACATTTGTGCATTTGTGGTACTGTTTGCATGTGAGGCTCACTGTCACACATCCCCTTCCCTCCAAATCTCTCTAAACTTGGTTTTCAAGACTCATCACTCCGCATTATAAATAAAAGCCACTGGTGACGGTTAATTAACAATCCAAAATGGCACCTCCCAATTTCAGAGCCTATTCTATTATTCTTATTCTTCTTTTCGTCAATTCAGGAAGCGCCCACAATTACCAGGAGGCATTGTCCAAGGCAATCCTATTCTTCGAGGGCCAACGTTCGGGTTTCTTGCCGCAAGACCAGAGACAGAACTGGCGCGCCAATTCGGGCCTCGGCGACGGCTGGACCTACAACGTCGACCTCACCGGCGGCTACTACGACGCCGGCGACAACATCAAATTCGGGTTTCCGATGGCATTCACCACCACAATGCTGTCCTGGAGCGTCATCGAATTCGGAGACATGATGCCTCCCAACGAGCACCGGAACGCCTTGGTCGCAATCCGTTGGGCAACCGATTATTTGCTCAAAACTGTTTCTCAGCCAAACCGCATTTTCGTTCAGGTATTTTTTTTTTTTTTTTGCCAATGGCTGTTTCGTAAATTCTCCTAACTCATCATGGATCACGGGCACAAAGGATGGACTCTCCATCTCTTTTTGTTTTTTATTATTAACTACTAATCACGTAATACATATTTTTACTTATTCAATTTAATTCTATGATAACTATTTTTCATTACACGTAGCATTATACTGATGGAATTTCAGACTGATGTTTACGAGTTTAATACTAATGCCTAATATTAGTAATTTTAATGTTTATTATAATTCTGACAAGTGTGAAAGGAAGAGACACGAGAGGTATAATTTTAATTTTTATTGAACAACAATAAAAATAATGCCCGTGGCCGTATCCCACTCTCTTAAATCGTCCTGCAATTATTTATGCCCCGTTTCAGTTTATTCATTAATCATATCATGACGTGGCTTTCCATTTTGTTATTTTGATAACCGAAGCAAACGTCAAATTATGTGCCTGTAATCACGAACGACATTGTGTTTTAGTTACAATTTGGATTAGGATTCATTAATAATCATTATCATTACTAGTACTATTTTTTCAAATGGAATTGGTCCTCTTAGTGGAAATTAAAATAAAAATTTACGGCATAATCTGGCCATACAACTACTTTTCATTAGACATGATATTTTTTTTTTGGGTACATAAACATAATACATTTTTTTAAGTTATTTTCAAGTATTTTTATCATTAAATTAAATTTCACGTAGATTTTTCCTAAACTAAATTCTTGAAATTCGTTTTTTATAATTAGAAAATAGTAAGTACTATAAAGTTTTATGCTACTAATTATTTGTCTTTTTGGTCTTGCACGAGTGGACCACTTTTGATTCGAAGTCCGTGAGTTTCATAGGCTTATCACTTTATGATATCAACTGTCCTCATGATTTCAGAATGCGAAATTTCATTTATTTTCCATTTGGATACCTAAACCAGACGAATATACATGACCAACGCGCCAAGGATCCCAGTGTGTTCAATTCCCGTTGCATTTAACGAATAATTAAAATCAGGGCACCGGTTATCGACGTACCATGACAAATATTAATCTGTATCTTAAAAAATATTGGTTGAAGATCTTAAAAAATTATTGGAGATGAAAAATTATACTATCTATAATTATTTTTACGTTTTTCTGTAATTTACATAATTTTTTTAGAAAAAAATTAACCAATATCTTTAAATCACTAGTTAGGTTAAAGCACCAACTGATAAAAAAAATAATTTATGTAGGTGGGTGATCCAATCTCTGACCACAATTGTTGGGAAAGGCCTGAGGACATGGACACAAGCAGGACAGTGTATGCTGTTGATGCACCAAACCCAGCTTCAGATGTAGCTGGTGAAACTGCTGCGGCACTAGCTGCTGCATCAATGGCTTTTCGTTCATCGGATCCTGGTTATTCAGACACTTTGCTTCGAAATGCTGCTAAGGCCTTTCAATTTGCAGATACCTATAGGGGTGCCTACAGTGACAATGCTGATGTTAGGAGTGGTGTTTGCCCATATTATTGTGACTTCGATGGTTATCAGGTAATTAATTCACTTGGGATTGCTTTTTTTCCTTTTAGATGCAATGGACTTTAATAAAAGCCTTAAAGGATACTGTTTTTAAGTTTCAATGCATGAGACGTTGAAAAGGATATATGGTCAATTCACAATGATATTGCCTTTACATAATATTAGTACTAGTAAAAGACTGAGCTGACAACTAAAGACGAAGCCATATATCATGCAAAATTCAATTATACCATGTTAATTTGTTGGTTTTTACTTTAGATATGGACCTATAGGAAGTGTCTAAGGTGAACTTTTGTTTATGGTAAAAAGATCTTAGCATTTAACTAGAAATATTGGATTAAATTTATGATGGTTTTTTACTTTAGATAGACCTATAATTTTTAAGTTGTTGGTTTTACTTTAGATAGACCTATGGTTTTTAATAATTTTAGAAAAATGAGATTAACTTAAAAACTAAATATATTTAAATTTTAAAATATTTTAACATTTTCTTTATTTAATAATTAAAAAGTTATTAAGAGACTACTTAAGAAGATTTAAAAATACTTGTTTCCATCCTGATATTATCCCATTCACATGAGCATGACTCATTAATGAAAGAGTTAAATTTACATGGGTCACGAGAATCTTAGGGTCCGTCTCAAAGTAACACATGTGACTAAAGATTTTTCAATCAGCATCAAACTATATTGGACAAACATTATATTATTTGTAAGCAATATACATTATGTAATTATGTGTCAGAAAGAGTTCATTATTGTGGCAATTTGTGTACTTGGAATCACTTCGATTTGACACGTCAATTGTCATTTACTTTACATTAACAGGACGAATTGTTATGGGGAGCCGCATGGCTAAGGAGGGCCACTCAGGATGAAAATTTCCTCAACTACATTCAAAGCAATGGTAAAACCCTTGGTGCTGAAGACAATATAAATGAGTTTGGTTGGGACAACAAACATGCTGGCCTTAATGTTCTTGTCTCCAAGGTCAGCCTCCCATATATTTTCCCTCTTATGATCATCAATTGAATCAATATTGAAATTAAGTGACCATATATATCATCACATAATTTTCGCATACAAATTGAAGGGGGTATGAATTAATAATCATTTTCCTAACAAAATTTACCATTTTTAGGAAGTTCTAGATGGAAACGTAATGTCTCTTGAATCCTACAAGACTTCAGCAGAGAGCTTTCTGTGCACACTCATACCCGAAACATCAAGTTCACATATAGAGTACACTCCCGGTGGACTCATATACAGGCCTGGGGGCAGCAACTTGCAACATGCAACTTCAATTGCTTTCCTTGAATTGGTTTACGCCAATTACCTATCTCGCACTTCGCAAACCATAAATTGTGGGAACATCTATGTTAACGCACAAACACTTCGCCAGCATGCTAAGAAGCAAGTTGATTACATTTTGGGAGATAACCCAATGCGTATGTCCTACATGGTTGGCTACAGCAACAAGTATCCGCAACATATTCACCATCGTGGCTCCTCTTTACCCTCTATTAAGGACCATCCTCAGTTCATTGCCTGCAAAGAAGGCTCAATCTACTTCAACTCAAGCAATCCTAATCCTAATGTTCTCGTGGGAGCCATTGTGGGAGGACCCGGAGAAGATGATGTGTATGAGGATGATAGGGCTGATTTTAGGAAGTCCGAACCAACCACATACATTAATGCACCATTTGTTGGGATTTTAGCATACTTTGTTGCCAATCCCAACCCTTGATTAGTTACTATAATTGGCGTACAGCTTTTTGTAAATAAAAAACATATATATACTACAGAAAAGATGTCTCTCATCTTGAGAAAAAGCAAGAGTGAAGAGGTTTGCTCTGTGTTGGATACATAGGAGGAATGCTACAGAGTTTCAAGTCCCAGAAATTGTTCGTATCTTTTTCACTGGGAAGCGTGAAGAGCAAAAAGGTCGATTACAACAAGGTTTTTTTTTTTTTTTCTTGCTTTGGCCAAGAAATATGAGTGAGATTGCCATAGTGTGGATTTTTCTTTCTTTCTTTTTTTCTTTTTTACTCAACACATCATATTGTGTGTATCATTCTTGATCATAATTATTTGGAAAATCAAATGTGTGGTTTCCTTTGTCGTGAATTTAATAAAAGATTTAGGCCTTGTTTGAATAAACTTTTCTATCTGTAACTATAAGAAAACAAAATAAAAAGAAAAAAAGGAAAACCTTTTTCATAAGATAAATTAACTTATCCACAAGTTAAAAATAAATTCTGAAAAAAAGTTAATATGAAAAGAATTTATTAAATAATTTATGTATAAATTAATTTTAGTTTATGAAAAAGTATTTTTTTTATTTTATGTTGTTATTTTTCTTCTAATATAAGTGCTCTTAGAAAAAATTTGTCTATAATTAAATTTATAAATGATAAATCTGTGTATGTATACCTCACTAAACACGCGCACTGTTTTCATTTTGCAATTAAATATATATATATATATTGCGATTTATACGCTACGTTATCCCATGCTTTTGGCTACCATTTCTATATTGGTTGCTAAGCCTTTCAAGGTATATATATAATTATAAGAGACTGGTAACCAGTATATTTAAGTATTGGTAATGTTCAAGCTAGGAAAACTTAGAGATTTTTTCTTTGATTGAGAATGAAGGTCTTCAAACCACCGGAGGGAGGCAAGAATCGTAATCAAGAAAAGATTCATTTTTTTTCGAGATAAGTTGTCGGGCAATCAGAATCCACTACGGATCTTATTCAAAATGGAAAGATATAGTGTTCATATCACCACACCATGGAGTCATATTTGAACGATTTACTAGAATCAGAGTGACTTGATTCTTGAATCAGCCAGTAATAGGGGGATTTTGGTTTCCTAACTAGTCTATTATTATGTGGGAATTCATCTCATTTGCAAATATTGCAACCTGCCCAAAATTAAACGGTGCCGCTGGCTACTTAAATGGTGGAAGGATCAAGCAGGAGAGCATTGAATTTGCCAAAGCGTAACCCTGCCACCGTTACTGACTTAAATCATGGGACAAATTATATGTACGACGATTCACTGGTGGTTGAAAAAGGAAAATGATCATGTTGCGGGAGGTATTACTACTATTTGTGTAGCAGTTGGAGAGTGATTAGTACTAGTATTTCAACCACCACAGCAACACCTACCATTACCAATGTTATTTTTCACCAACCCATATTAATTGGTCTCACGACCTCCGCTATATATTTCTGGGTTTGCCTTCCCGCCGCATTCCGCATGCTGTTCTCATTAATTATATATAACACTTTTTCAGGGCTAGGTGATGCTTCACAAGAACACCAATGGCCACTGACCCTCTGACCGGGATGCATGTTAATTGTTGATGCAATTAAGGTCACACAACTCGTGAACTTGGCACCAAAGGCATACCCAGTGTTACTTGAGAATTGATACTATTAACATTCTAATTCAAACAATTAAATTTTTTTTTCTGTTTTCGTCTTTAATTATAAGATAATTTTAATTAATTTGAAAAACAGTTAATCACATTAAATCTACTAGTTATTTGTATTATTATTTCAAAGTTATTCTTTTCTTAGTACATTTTTAATAGGTGTTATTACACATTGATCTTAAATACAAGAACTCATCTTGTTAAGATTTGCTTTTAGAGGAAGGGATTTGATCTCCACCATGACAAGACCCTTCTTGTAGAAGAATATTTTAAGATTAGCATGCGAATAAAAAAATTAATCCAACCTTTCAGTATAGACTTATTCTTTTATTGTTCTAATAAATATTAAAAGGTAATTCCTCGTGGAAACTATAAAAAGTAATTTAAAATCATAAAATTTGATATTTAATTGGATTAAAAAATTAGACAGATATTTAAAGTCACGTGACAATGCAGAGTTCACAAAAAAAATTAACTAAAATTATAAATTTTGATCTTTTATTGAAGATATTTTTATCTCTTTATTCACTTAATTATTTTTCATTAATGTTAACGCTAAGGGTTTAATCCTATGATTTCATTTGTGTTTGATATGAATCATTGTTTCTATTGTGATAACTTCACCTAAATTGAGAAAATGCCTTCATGGAGATGAACGTAATATTTTTTGTCCATTAATCGTTGTTTCTATTCTGTAACATAGGGTTTGCAATTTTCAATTTGTATATGATTCGTGTTAACTTATGGTGTGTTTGGTTTGTATTTTTATTCTCTGTTTTCATTTTCTGAAAACTATTTTTATTTTCAAAAGATTAAAATTCTGAAAACATATTTGGTTTGACTTCTTGTTTTCTGCTTTCAAAAAATAAAAACACTAAAAATGCGTTTTCAAAAAGAAATGTATTTTTAGATTTGCTTAAAATTATATTTCTTGTCACCACGTTTTCATTTTACCCAGAATGAGGTTACTGGTTTCAAACTGAAAACATTGAAAATAAGATTTTATTGTTTCCAGTTTTTGGTTTGTTTGGAAAAATATTTTTACCGAAAATGAAAATAGAAATCCAACCAAATACATTTTCATCATCATTTTTATTTCTAGTAAAAATGAAAACAGAAAATATCCAAACCAAGCATCTCCTTATATTTTTTTTGGAGGGTTGGTTGTTGCGAGAGAGTATGAGACAGAGGTTTTTTGCCTCTTGTTTGTTGCCTTAAGTTAGGTACCATTGTCTCTAAGCATTTGGCACACCCTTTTTTTTTTGTGGCATTTGGCTTTTAGGTTCCATTTCATGTAAACATCTAAAATTATATAATTGAGATATGATTGGGAAAAAGGGGGAAAGGGAGAGGGGGTTTCCTTTGTGCTTTTTGACTTACAATTGACTGAAAGATGGCGAAAACTTCGGGATTTAGTAATTGTTGCAATTAATAAAAGTATCTCAATAATGCTTCTTGAACAACCTTTTAGTCTGCCAATTAATTTTTCTTAATGATTTTCCTGGTAAGTTGGATGAAGCGCTAGACCAACTAATAGAAGCCATGAATCCTCATTCAGGTATGCTTTATGCTACTCAAGGTGCAAATTAAACCCAGACATGATGTTCGGAAGAAAAATAAAAATCACCAGGGTTTCTTACAATAAATTATTAGATGGTTTGAGATCGTTATGATTCTCATTAATTTTTATATGACATATAGTCTAGTATTATTAAAAAAAAAATTAAATAATCTTGTGCCTCACGGAGTAAAGATATGGGCATGGATTGGATCCAATATTTAATTTGAGTCTGTACCTGTATTTGGGACGGCTCTTGCTATTTACATACCATTTTTACTATGAACACCTCCATATCCCTCTTTTTTCCTTTCAATTATTCATTATACCCTTTTTCTTAAAGAAGTACATCCCTTTCGCTTTTTGGAAATGTATTTTTGGAATTACATATACTTATTTCAGAAATATATCTCCAAAAATCATGATTCACAGTTTTAGAGATATACTTTCAAAATATCACTTAAGAATTAAGATGGTAAACATTTTCATTATTATTATACAATATTTTGTATTTTCCTTTATGTGACACTGTGTTTCAAGATACATTCATCACTAACTTAATATATTATACACCTTAATTACAAAGAAAAGCTTTTGACGATGGTTTGTTTCCTTAAAGTGCCACATGAAGTTAGTGATAAACGTATCTTGAAACGTATTGTCACATGAAGGAAAAAGCAAAATAGTATATAATAATGATGAAAACATAATATTATATAATGAATATATAGTGAAGATAGTTTAAAAATAGGGTTTAAAGAATAATAAAAATAAGATTTTAGATAGAATTTAAAGAACACTAATGATAAGATGAAAATAAGACTAATAAATATGGGTATAAGATAAGTGTTAATCATTTTTTTATTTATTTATTGTAAACCATCTTAATTCTTAAGTGATATTTTATTGAAAAATATATACTTATTCCAGAAGTATACCTCATAAATTATAAATTATAGTTTCGGAGATACATTTTCATAATAGGTATATGTAATTTTGGAAATATATTTTCAGAAAGCAAAATGGGTGTACTTTTTTAACAAATAGAGTATAATGGGCAATTGAGAGGTAGAAAGATAGTACGGGGGTGTAATAGCAAGTGCCTTTGGGACCAAAAAGGAGTAAAGTTGGGCTTCTTTTAGTGGGCCTACTATTTATGGGTTGGAATATGGAATTTTGTAATACCAAAAATGGAAAACGAGAAATTGGATCGAGCATCCCTCCCTCCCTAACCCGAGAGTGTTTTGACTGATTTTTTGAGTTAAACGGTAAAGGAAAAAAAAAGTGAAGATATGCAGCTTTGATCGTCAAGTAAGGGCTAGAGCAATATCACGATCTCTTAAGCTTTCCTATAGCCACACAGCACTTTCTATTATTCGTGTGTTCTTCAAATCTTTATAGCGAATTGGGATCCTCTAGAGTCTAGAGTAGAGGAAAAACAATCTTGATTTCTATTGACACTCAAGAAACATCTTCCAAGATGAAAAAGGCTTGAAATGGATACGTTTAGTTTCAGCTGTTTCGTTAATAATTAATAATTAAAAAAACACTTTATTTTTACTTTTTCTTTCATTTAAAATTTTATACCAAATATATTAAAGAAACATTTTATAACTATTGGTAAAAAGCCAAAAAAAAACTCCAACTAACCAACAATTGTCATTCTCTTACTAAAATATTTATGGTATGAAGCAAAGCAACTTGGTATTTCTGGAATGCATTTAAATCAGCGGAGCAGTGTAAGTGCCTTTTGGCATGGGAGGGATTGATAAGGAATGATAGGGAGCAGATCCTGTCACTGAATCAAACAGCTAGCAGCTAGGCCAATTGTAACCTCATTAGTTAGTTTTGTATCCTCTGGGACATAGGTTTGAAATTATTGATATCTTGGTGTTTGGAGGTTAGAAAAAAACCATGTATTATCATCCACGTGTCAAGCGAGGAGACGCGGGGTGAGCTCAGCCTCAGACGAAACATCACTTGGAGAGTTATAAATGCAGAGAGAGGGAATTCATGTGTGGTGGAAAGGTTGCTTGGCGGGGATAAGATTAAAGATTCAACAATGGCCTCTGCTTCTGCTACTCTTCTCAAGTCATCTCCTGTTCTTGACAAGTGCGAGTGGGTCAAAGGCCAGACCCTTCGCCAACCTCTCGTGAGATGTAACCCTTCCTCAGCATCAGCTCTCACCATCAAAGCTGCTTCCTATGCTGACGAGCTCGTCAAAACCGCCGTATGTTATTAGCCTATTTATACTACTAACAACCATAATTAAATGCCAAGGGTGTCTATAACTCAATTGGTTAAGTTATTGTAAATCTATTAATGAAATTCAATTTAGTTCCACTAATTTGTAATATGGTTTGATTATGTGAGTGCAGAAAACAGTGGCCTCACCGGGGCGTGGTATTTTGGCGATGGATGAGTCAAATGCAACCTGCGGGAAGCGTTTGGCATCTATTGGGTTAGAGAACACAGAAGCTAATCGGCAGGCATACCGTACCCTACTTGTGACAGTACCTGGTCTTGGTGAATACATCTCTGGTGCCATTCTCTTTGAGGAAACTCTCTACCAATCCACTGTCGATGGAAGGAAGATCGTCGACGTACTTGTTGACCAAAACATTGTTCCCGGTATCAAGGTCGACAAGGTAAGCCTCCCAATTAATATTACTCTCCACTCTTCCAACTTCAACTAGCATTTTTTTTTTTTTTTAATGAGGAGTGATGAAAATGAAATTTGAAGACTCCAGCCACTACAAGAATAGAAATTTTTTACAAGCAAAAATGAAAAGATTGTTTGGTAGGTGCAGTAAATTGATTATATAAGGTTCATTAAACAGCCAATTAATTACAACATGTACGTAGAATCTTTTATGGGCCAAACAAGTAAAATCTTTCTATAATATATGAAAGCGTATGAATGTTAACACGTGATTTCATTTCATGTACTGTAAACAATAGGGTTTGGTGCCCCTAGCTGGTTCGAACGATGAGTCATGGTGCCAAGGTCTTGATGGTCTTGCGTCTCGCTCAGCTGCATACTACCAGCAAGGTGCCCGTTTCGCCAAATGGTGAGTGTGTGTGTGTATCTCCACAAAAATCAGAATATCCATTGATGCCTATTAATTTTATATTTAAACTATAGGCGTACTGTTGTGAGCATCCCCAACGGTCCCTCTGCTCTGGCAGTGAAGGAAGCTGCCTGGGGTCTAGCTCGCTATGCTGCAATTTCACAGGTAAGAAATATTATGCAAGTAACTATGAGTGATTTTGTTTATTGCATCTAATGGGATTAATGAATTAGGAGAACGGGTTGGTCCCAATTGTGGAGCCAGAGATCTTGCTTGATGGTGAGCATGGGATTGACAGGACATTCGAAGTAGCCCAAAAGGTGTGGTCAGAGGTATTCTTCTACCTGGCTGAGAACAATGTCCTGTTGGAAGGTATTCTCCTCAAGCCTAGCATGGTTACTCCAGGAGCCGAGTCCAAGGACAAGGCCACTCCTCTGCAAGTTGCTGATTACACCCTCAAGCTCCTTCACAGGAGAATCCCACCTGCTGTCCCTGGAATCATGGTACGTAAGACATTCCTTGTTACTGCAAACAAACAATTAACCATGGTAATGACCAAAGTTGTTGTGTTGTGCAGTTTCTGTCTGGCGGACAATCTGAGGTTGAAGCAACCTTGAACTTGAATGCTATGAACCAGTCTCCAAACCCATGGCACGTGTCCTTCTCCTACGCCAGAGCTCTCCAAAACACCTGCTTGAAGACATGGGGTGGACTCCCTGAGAACGTGAAGGCTGCTCAAGATGCACTCCTTTTCCGTGCCAAGTCCAACTCACTCGCTCAGCTTGGAAAGTACACTGCCGAGGGTGAATCTGAGGAAGCCACTCGGGGAATGTTCGTCAAAGGTTACTCCTACTAAGATCATCTTGCCACACATGCTACAGTAACCCAAGGATCCAACATTAATTTGTCTAAATTGTGTTTGTGGTTTATATAGTCTTGGACACTATTTTTAATGATGATTATTACTTGTACCTTTTCTACTTAATGAACTTCTAGCCAATCAATTACGAATCTTGGACTTCAACGTGCACCATCATGTTCGAAACTCTTGGAACTTTGATAAAAAGAAAATTTTGATTACTCACCCCATATTTATAGTTTAACATTTTAATTTTCTGTTAGTTCTAAAAATAATCTTTTTAATTTTTATAATTTACATTTTAAATCTCTTTTAATCTCTATAATTTAAAAATAATTTTTTCCGTTTCTATATTTTATATTTTAATTCTCTTTTAGTTTTTATTATCAAAATATGAGTAATATTATTAATTATAAACAACTACAAAAATATTAACAAATAATTCTTAATTAATTTATCGTAAGATAATTTGTAATAAAAAAATAATTAATAATTTATAACTAAATTATAATTAATTATTTTTATATTTTTTATAATAAGGATTAAAAAATAATTAAAATATAAATTATAAGAACTAAAAATATTATAAATTATAGAGACTAAAAAATAATAAGAAGTAAAAAACTTATTTTTAAACTATAAAGACAAAAAAAAATTAAAATATAAATTATAAATACGAAAAAACTCACTTTATTATAAAGAATTACATTAAACTCAAATCATTAAATTAACCTCCTTACATTTTATGATTTTTAATAAATTTGAAAATATATATTTTTACTTATTTTTCATAATAAAATATTTATTATTAATAATGAGAATATATATTTTATTTTATTATTTTTAAAATACATGAATTCGTTTGTTTATAATAGAGGCACTTTTTACATTTTAAAAAATCCGTAAATATTATGTAAGGCCGAAAAGAAAGAAGCAAAATATATAAATAAAAAAATGCATTTGCCGCTTAAACCTTAAATTATCTGTTACGATATATATAGTGAGCCTGCACGTGGCATCAGAGCAATGCAGGAAGGAACAACGTAATTTACGCACCAAGACGTGGAAGTGATGGAACTCAAGCTTTGCTAAAGCCTCTTTATAGGCTTAATTTTACTTTTGCATGGATTCATGAACGGATGCTTAATTAGTAATTAAACCTCTTGAAACACGGTAACTGGTAGCTAGAAGGTCAATTTCGTTATGTTATTGTCCCAACCAAATCGACTATTCCTGCAAAGCGACTAGGGACCCAAACAGACAGAGAAATTAATACTTCTAGTATTTATAGAATTGACTTTAATGTGAATATTTTTTTATTTATTGAAATCAAAGACATATATCCAGCTTATAATCACTCACCTATTCAATAATTGAGTTAAACTTTATTGATTGTGAATATATTTCCCTAAATGTCATTTAGCAATATATTGTTATATATAATAAATTTGTTAAATTTTGTGATGATTATTGTAAAATTCATCCAAAAAATAATCTTTATTTGGTCAATAATTTAAAAATATTTTTACTAATATGATGATTAGAGTCTTATTTATAAATTTGGGAGAAATGTTAATATAACTTATTATTTTTTTATTTTTAATACTATGTTTATCAATAGGTAAAATTATATGTTCTCTTCATTAATAAATAAATTCCAAAATATTTAGTAATACCCTATACCGAACTAAATTATGTCTTAGATATGATTTTGATGCTTATATAATTTATTTGCAGGTGTACTCTAACTTTGGCTAATCTATGTAATTCATATATTATCAGAAATTTATTGATTTCAGAGTAACTTACACATAGAGAAATTTAACTAGAACTCCATAAGGAAGAACTCTCAGAAAGAAAGAAAAAATTGGTATGAATTGTCAGTGTTAGAGAGAAAAAAAATTCCATTCTCTCTACACATTTTAAGCCATGGTCTTAATGAGGCAACAATAACACATGTTAAAATGAGACTAATTTCTTTTTTTTTAACAATATTTATTAATCTAATAGGTATAAAAAGTTCAAAACATGGATATTAATTTCCCCTGACAAAGTTATTTCCATTCCCAATATTAGTTGTTAGATGTTAAATTTTTGTTTTTGGTGATACAGATATTTTTTTTTTGTTAATGGAACAATTTAAAATTATTATTATTATTTTATTTCTTTCTTTCTTCCTCATCAAATTAATTTTATAACTCTTTCTTTAAAGATAAAATATCTATCTATTTAACATGTAAGAGATTAACTTTTTGAAATAATATTATGATTAAAAAGCGGAATGATCTATAAATATTTTTTCAATATATAAGATCACATGTTTAAAAAATATAAATTCTTTTTACTTAAATTAAACTAAGTATCACGTTCAAAGTATGATAAATAGTTAGCGTGACAGGCGAAAAAGAGCAGGTTTGATCAATAGATCCCCGACGTGATGCACGCTTCAGCTTGTACGGAGCCACACATTTGTTGTTTTCAGTTTCTACTTTCTTGTAAATCTAATTTAACAAATGAGTTCACGCTACAAGGAGGCCCAATTATGTTCACCTACCATGCTGTTTAACACGTTAATAGAAAAATAAACTATTATGAGTCTGTTTGGATTTCTGCTGGCAGGATCTAAGTTTGAAAAAAAACAAAGTTTAAGATTATGTTTAGTTACATCCCAAAGTATGTTTGAGATATTTTTACAATTAATTTGTAAATTTAACTTCATAAATTTTAATCCAAATATACACTATAAAAATATCTTATTATATGATATACTAAAGATGTTTAACTTAATTGATATGTCTAAGTTATTGTCAACTTCTTGGTAGGGATAAAAAAAAATGTTATCATTTGGGGGTAAAGGAAGAGAAATAATTATACAATATAAGCCTATGTGATACATTATTGAATTTCAACTTAATTATATTTTTATCTTTTTTAGGTATCTCAAGTGTGTTGATGGTCCTTAATTTTAAATGTATTTATTTATTTTAAGTATTATAGTTGTGTGATTTTGATTCTTTTATTGAATTTTCATTAAATATTTAACACATTTTATTAATGTGTTAGATGATGAGTTAATTATCACATTTATCATTCAATATTACATCAACAAAAATTGTTAAATATTTAATTAAGTAATAATAGAGGGATCAAAGTAATATAATCATAATGATATTGAAATACTTAATTTGCTTAATTAAAATCCGATGAACTTAAATCACACAATTAAGATTTTAGGAAAACACAATTAAGCTTTTTTTATTAACAGATATTAATTGTTAATTGTTAATTATTTTAATAGTAAGAAAATTAAGCTTAATTTTATTAGAAGTGAAGAAAAGCAAACTTACAAGGTGATTAGCGGGTATAGTCTCTTTTACTTAAAATGTAAATTTATTATATCAAGACTCTTTCAAAGGGAACGGTTCATTTTAGAGACAAAAGTATAAAGTTATACTTATTCTTTTTTTATCAAATTAATAATACACATTAACACACGAGATATAAGATAATAAATCTTCACTGTTTAATTATATCTAAATGATTAAAATTAAAAAAGTACTTAGAGTCACATAATTATTAACTGTTACATGACTTTTAACATTTTTTTTGTTATAATATTACCATTCATTATAAGATTTTGACGGGTAAAATTCATCGCTCTTGACATAAAAAATACTTCAATAACTTGATGCACTTTGTTTAAAAGAATCAATATAACCTTAATCTTTGATGAAAAAAATAAAAATAGAGATAAAATAAAAAATATTATATATATTTTTTTAAAAAAAAATGAAAACTCCTATTTTTTCAAAGTTTAATTATTTTAAATTATAAAGTTTAATTGTTGGTATATTAATTCGATTTTTTCAGAAAAAAAATATTAATTTGATTCTATCACTCCTCATAAATTTAAAAAGGAAAATGAATTTTTCACACTCATTTACCCATTTTTTGTTTTGATAATTTTAAGAGTGTAAAAAGTGTAATGGAAAGAAGAAGGTTAGTGGCTAGGACTTCTCTTGTTTGGTAACGAGAAGAAAAATGATGGAAGTCTATTGTGCGTCTCACAATTTTATTTTCTCTGAATTATGATAAAGACAATAGGACAAGTTATCTTTTAAATAACAAAGTTATCTTTTATGCAGTACATGTCTATTATTTCTAATAATAAGATAAATTATCATATAAGGAAGGCAATGTTTTTATATCAAACTATTTTATGTTGTACCTTACTCATATAGTGATCACTATTTTCTTTGGAAGAGAAAATGCAATGATACCAAATGATATTTTATATCAAAATTTCCACCTAATTCTAACATTATTAAACACCACTTTTTTTTTTCTTTCGATTCAAATAACTTAAAAGTCTACTTATTTTCTTCTTAATTATTTTTATTCCTTTTTTTCACTTTCCAGCCAAGCATTTTAAGACATATCTAAGGAAATAATTTATTAGAATTATATATATATATATATTTTTTATTATAATATTTACATGGATCTCACATAGTCACAATATTATTTTCATTTACTTTATGTAATTCATCATTTTAATGATGTTACTATAAAAATATTAAATAAATCCCACAAATCACCTTACATTTAATATTTTAGTTCTGTGTGAGGCTCCTTTTTCTTTATTTGGTAATTATTTAAATAAACAACCGATTATTAAGAAATCAGTAATTATGTATTTATTTAAAAAAATTAAGAAATATATGGACCAAGAAAATTATACTGTATAATGTTATATTATTATATAAATTAAAAAATGTCAATAAAAATTAAAAATATCAAATAAAATTTGATTATATTTTAATGAACCACTGCAATGCTTTATTTGTTATGGTGAAAAGAAAAATAATAAATTAAGGAAGGAAAGAAAACAAAACACCGTGATTGAAGTTCGTTCCGTTTTCGGGATGTACGTACGGAAGAAAAGAAAGAAAATTATACCACGCGCTTTCGTTCAGTTTTGGATAGAACAATAATAAAACAAAGGTTTTCTTATAAAAAAAAACTTTTACAGTTTTATTTATCTCATTTCTCATTCTTTATTTAAGATATCAAGGTTAAAATTAAATAAATTTTTAATCTCTATAAAGTTTATATTTTTAATTTTAGTTTTTATATTTCTAATCTTTCGTTTAGTTTCATCAAATAAATATCAAATTTTGAGTGACTAAGAAAAGATAAATACGAACAAAAATTTCTAACCTCATAGATTGATATTAATGATGGACAATAAATGAGAAATTAGAAATGTACTTTTTTAAATAAAAAAATTTGAAGTTTTATAAATAAAGAAGTATACTATTTTGATTTGATTTTTATTTCTTTTCATTCTCTACGTAACCAATTTATAAAATCCTCTTATTGTTTAGTACTCTTTTTGTTCAATACACAATGAACGAGATCATTTAAAAAAGGTCAGGGAAGAACAAAAAGTTAAGTTAAGAAAAAGAGATAAAGAAGAGGATGTAATAAAGTGAATGTGGAAATGTCGGAATCCTGTGAAATTGACGCTCCCAAGTTCCAGGTGTGAGTGAGAGAGAAAAGAAACCGACCACACACTCTCTCTCTTACATTGCATGGTGTGGTGCGGTGGCGTTACAACCTTTCTCTTTCAGATCGTGGGTCGTTAACTTGTACCCATTTTCACTACCCCTTCCCCTACTCTTCTTAATCTATTCAATCCCATTGAACAATCTGAACTTTTATGTTTTTGTGCAAGAAAAATCTAAACTTGGACGATACGTCACACGCCTTGTGAATCGTACTAAGATTTTTTATACTATTCTGGGTTTTGAGTAACTCTAGTCTACTCAAAGGTTTGAACTTTGAACTCTGAAGCAGTTAGTTGTGTTGAGTAAGTGGCATTGAGGTGCCTGCCAATGCCATGTAGTGAATTCTGAAGAGACCAATTCGTGTGTTATTTTAGTTTTACTTTTGGGTCGCATTTGTGGTTAAACTTTCAATTGCGGTTCTCTCTCCGTCAGAGGAAGACGTTAAAGGACAGAGAAAGTTGAAGGTAATTTCATTGAGTCGTGAAACATTAATTTCTACAAGAATATCTGACCGTATGTGTTTGTTGGAAAGAAGAAAAAAGAGGGAGAGTGAAAGGGATGGTGTTGTTTGTTTTGGGACCATTGCTCCGTGTAACTAACGATTTATGGTCTTGTTTCGTTGAATTGCGTTCTCAGTTCTCAGACATTGAGCGTTTGCCACGATCAAACTATTTTTTTATTGGTCATTGGTGAACCAAGGATAAAAATATTTTTATTTTTTATTTGCTCTTCACGTCCCTCACCTCTCTCTCTCTCTCTCTCTCTCCAGATGAAGGTTGATAATCTCTCTTCTTTGTTATTTTACTTTCTTTTTTTGTTTTTAATTTATTGAAGAGAAGTTCTAGTCATATAAGGCCTACAAGCGACAAGTAAGAATTGATTGACGATTAAATAGTAATTAGTTACCAGTATTCTGTTGTTCCTGGTCTTTCTAAAGTTAGCTTCTTCTTGCTGTTATTGCGTATTTATTTATGAGCTGAAGTTAATGGGTTGTTGTCTTTTCATTCATGATGTGAATAATGCTCAAATTTAAGGGCTTGGTATTTTTGTGAACAGCCAGCTGTTTTCCTATAACTATCTTACATATTTGGGAAAGCAATAATAGCTTTTATAATTTACAACATCACTTGTTTTCACTTTTAAAAGTGAGAAATGGGAGCTGTTGCTGGAGAAGAGTTAGTTAAATGGGAGAAGATGGGAGGAGTGGGAGGCCATGAGGAGAAGATTCTGGTGTTAGTGAGGCTGAGGCCTTTGAGTGAGAAGGAAATTGATGTGAATGAAACAGGAGATTGGGAATGCATCAATGACACTACCATCTTATACCGGAACACCCTTCGGGAAGGTTCCACATTCCCAAGTGCCTACACCTTTGGTAAGCAAATGCATATCTTTGATGTTGCTATATTATTCATTGTCATAAATTGTAATCAAAATCAAACAATTCTATGATTGCACTATATTGACAAGAATTGGAATCTTAGAACATGGCTTGATTCATAAAGTACGTTTACTGGATCTGTGGATCACTTTACTTTGCCTGGAGAACAAGGTTTAGTTGCTTTGAATAATTTCAAGTTCTCTTGCTTTGACTTTCCATGGCAGAGATGCACTTCTTTTTCTATTTTTCCTGGGTCCAACTTGGGAAAGTACTTAATTGAATTGGTGATACAAACATTTTGATGATTCTTTTTTCACTTGTTTTGATTTGACAAGACTAACTAAGATGCCATTCCCTTTTTTCCCTTCTCTTTTATTTTAAAACGACTGTACATTGCCTCACTTCAAAATGCATTTTGCTTAGTTTTTTTTGTAATGATTGTGTTTTGGAAGCATTGTTGATTAAGTTTAAGATATAATGTATCAGAGGTTCATTTATTATGGATAAAATGTTTCTGAATTTTTATTATGATTTGGTTGTAGATAGAGTATTTCGGGGTGACTGTTCCACAAAGCAGGTATATGAAGAAGGGGCCAAAGATATTGCTCTTTCAGTTGTTGGCGGAATAAACTGTAAGTATATAATTTTATGCTACCCAGTTTCTCGTCAAGACTTCCCAATCAGTCTCCTTTGACTAAAATACGTATTTATACATTCTTTCAGCAAGTATTTTTGCCTATGGGCAAACGAGTAGTGGAAAGACATACACGATGATTGGAATAACTGAATATGCTGTAGCAGATATTTTTGACTATATAAATAAGGTAGCTGGACAGATTTATTGATCTAGCTGTTTAATTCTTCAGTATCATTTTCCACCATAATTCTTGTTTCTAATATTACAAGTCTTGCTAAGAAAAGGTTACCGTGACTTTTTTAGCATGAAGAAAGAGCTTTTGTGTTGAAGTTCTCAGCAATTGAAATTTACAACGAAATTATTAGAGACCTCCTGAGCACTGAGAACACATCACTAAGGCTGCGTGATGATCCTGAGGTGAATGCATTCTGTAATCTATATATATTTAATATATTGAATTGAAGAAGAAATGATATCGTTTATTTAACTGTTTCTCTATTTTTCAGAGAGGACCAATTGTAGAGAAACTTACAGAGGAGACTCTCCGGAACTGGGTGCATTTGAAAGAGCTCCTATCATTCTGTGAAGGTAAAAGAAATTTGCATAACTTTCTTGACACGGGTTGGTTTACAGTATTACATTTCCTGCTATATTCTTGCAGCACAGAGACAGGTAGGAGAGACATACCTCAACGACAAGAGTTCTCGATCTCACCAAATTATCAGACTGGTTTGTGTGTCTTCCCCCTTGCTGCTTAGTACATTGTGTTTTCTATATCTTGTTGACTTATGTTATTGGAATTTTAACCTTGCAGACAATTGAAAGTTCTGCCAGAGAATTCATGGGTAAAAGCAGCTCAACCACCTTAGCTGCTAGTGTGGTATGTTTCAATTTTTAAATTCTTCCTCTCACTCAACAAAAAATGTTTAGAACATTTTACTATTATTTTTGTTTCTTTTCTCTGCAGAATTTTGTTGATTTGGCAGGGAGTGAGCGTGCATCTCAGGCATTATCAGCTGGGGCCAGATTGAAAGAAGGCTGTCATATAAATCGGAGTTTACTCACTCTTGGAACAGTTATTCGTAAACTTAGGTTGTCCCCTTCTTTCTTAGCCTATGGTGTCTACCTTCTTTATTCAGCTTTTAATATTGTTAGCAAACCTACATCCGGATTGTTTAATTCAACTGCAAGTCATATGGATGCCTGCCTCTTATTTTATTGTTGATTAATTAATCATATCTTCATTGTTTATGACTTCACGACCTGTCAGGCTACAAGGTTAACTTTGTGTTTTCTATGCAAGAACTGACTAGCCTATTTTTTCTTTTCGCTACTATCGGATTGAAATTATTGATGTCATCATAGGCTCATACCAGTAAGATAGCCTTTCTTTCAGAAAAGAGAAAAAGAGCATTAAGATAGCCTTTTTATTAATTATAAGACACTGAGTTCCTTTTATAGGGTTGAGTAGGATTAATTAGCCATTTAGTCCCTATAGTTTTCAAACTTTTAGTCCCTGTAATTAATAAGTGTGTTTTTTATTCCCTGAAGTTTATATTTTAATTCCTAAAAGGTCTCTGCCGTTAAATTTTTTTAATTAACAGAGTTAAAAAAATTTAACAGCAGGAACCTTTTGGGAATTAAAATGTAAATTTCAGGAATTAAAAAATCTACTTATTAAACTTCAGGGACTAAAAAATTTACTTATGAACTATAAGGACTAAAAGGGGTAAGTTTAAAAATTATAAGGACTAAATGGATAATTAAATCGGTTGGATATTAGTTAATGTTAACTTCACCAGTAAATAAAAATTTGGGTGAAGAAGCAAGCCGGATATTCATATTATGTACCTCGTGTTGTGACTAATTAGAGAGATCTTCTCACTGTAAACTTATCTGATGGGCTACACTTTCTATGAAGCTGTTCAAATGTAAAATTCAGTAGTTTCTGTTGGCTGACATATGTGCTTGGATGCAGTAAGGGAAGACAAGGACACATCAATTATAGAGATTCTAAGTTGACACGCATACTGCAGCCTTCCTTAGGTGGCAATTCTAGAACAGCCATTATTTGCACTTTGAGCCCTGCACGGAGCCATGTTGAGCAAACTAGAAACACCCTTCTTTTTGCTTGTTGTGCAAAACAAGTGACCACTAAAGCACAGGTTAATGTAGTGATGTCTGATAAGGTATTGGTCAAGCAGCTGCAAAAAGAGGTAGCCAGATTAGAGACTGAGTTGAGAACTCCTTGTCCTCCTTCCACCAATTGTGATTGTGCAGCAATGTTGAGAAAGAAAAATCTCCAGATACAAAAGGTCGTAATTTGCTTTTTTTTTTTTTAATTCATATGATATTCATTTTATGTTGATTGTAGACATATCTTGACGTGGAACTTTGAAGATATTGATTTAGAACTTTTGGTGTATTAACCCCTCTTTTCTGGTTAATTGTCCATTTGTGTAAATTAAACAATACTTATGTCATAATATCTAAAATTGGTTTCATCATTTTCTTAGATTTCGTATCATACCTAAAGCTGTAAATTGGTGCTTACTGATGCATCTTTCACCCTTGTGCATGTTACGTTTTTGTTACTCCTTGGATGTTGATAACATGGGTTTCAATTATTCAGATGGAGAGGGAGATTCGGGAGCTTATTGAGCAACGTGATCTTGCTCAATCTCAGGTTGAGGATTTGCTGCGCATGGTTGGAAATGATCAGAAATCTAGAAAAGTAATTTCTATCTCCTAATTAGTGAACTTATATAAGAAATTATGCCTCTGAATTTGGTTTGCTCTCCTTATAATTCAGTCTGACATTAATAATTGTTGTAATATGCAGGAAAGGATGAACACCTGGGAAGATGATGATTCAACATCAGAGTCATCAAGCATTTACCCTTCTGATTTACGCATTAGAGAATTCAACAATCCTCACTACAACAATGAAAACAGTGAAAGTAGTCCTGATAGTAAGTTGTTTCTCTTCCCTTTGTCAATAGTAAGTAGGCTGCTAGAAATTAATAGTTAGTACCATTCAAGAGTAGAACCACATCATATTTAGTCATTTGATAACTTTTGTTTGTACAGAACACCCTGATGAATGCTGCAAAGAAATTCTAAGTGTTGAATTGGAGGAATCAAGTAGAGATGACCTTGAATATGCTAATCCATCAGTAAGTGACAATGGGGTGTTGGCATTAACATTGTATGGAGAGGAAAATGTAATAAGTCAGGAGATACCGACCCCTGTGAATGAGGATAGGGAGGACAGACAGAACCAATTAACATATGGTGTGTTGGAGCAGAGAATCGATGATTCACAATTGAGTAATGATTCTCCTTTGACTATGTCAGAAACAGTGTCAAATTGTAGGAATCTTAAATTAATAAGGAGCTGGAGTTGTAGGGAATATTACATGACTGGTTCTCCGGAGAAAACGGGAGAAATGCAGAGGACTCCGGCCAGTAGTTTTAAAAAATGCTTCCCTGGAAGACCAGATGGATTGCAGAGAAAGTTCCTTCCATTAACTTATGGCTCTTCCACAAAATTGTCAATGAATGGCTCTCCATCTTCTATTGGAAGCCCCTCTATGGATGAGTTAAGAACCAACAGCATGAGATCATATGCTAATGAAGATGTTACTAGCCTCCAAACTTTCGTTGCTGGGATGAAGGAAATGGTAAAACTTGAGTATGAGAAGCAGCTTGTAGATGATGATCAGGTGCAAATGAATCATTTCAAATCATTTCTTATTTCTTAAAATTTAAGCTAAAAAAATTACACATTTATTATTTTTTTCTTTGAACTAACTGAAATTGTTCACATGCTTGTTCCATTATGCAATATTAACCAGTTACCAATGCAACTATGAATTATGCTTTATTAAAAGTGTTTATTGCTTCATAAGTAGGTAGCTTTACTCTGGTCATTCTTGTTATTAATTCCTTTTCAATATTTATTGTGTGAAATTGTTGCTTGTCATTAGCAAATATAGGAAGAATATTGAACCTCTACTGTATCAAGATATTCATATTGATACTTGTAGCAGCCATGGATAATAAGTTCACACAATCATATTTGTTGCAGCTGTTATTTCATTTTCTATTCGTGTAACGATTCATTCGATGCTTAAAAGTCTCATTTGAAAAGTCGCTGTTACTCTTGAACGTCGATGTTTTTGACTAAATTCTTGTTACTGAATTGTAGGATCAGCAAGCAGAGACAACAACTTTTAGATTTGAAAAGAATATGAAAGATGTAGGTGTGGGTTCAATGTTAGAGGCACCTGAATCTCCTGTAGAATGGCCTCTGCAATTCAAGCAGCAGCAAACAGAAATAGTGGAACTGTGGCAAGCCTGCAATGTATCATTGTTTCACAGGACTTACTTCTTTCTTTTGTTCAGAGGTGATCCAACTGACTCCATTTATATGGAGGTGGAGCTTAGAAGATTATCTTTCCTCAAAGAAACATTTGCCAGTGGAAATCAGTCCACGAACGACGCTCACACCGTCACATTAGCTTCAAGGTTCTCTCTTGTTTCTGTCACATGAGCATCTGATATACATCTTGCTCATGGACACTGCTTAATGTTGACTGACATACCTGTCTTTGTTTGGGGGAACAGTGCGAAGGGTGTTCGGTGGGAGAGAGAGGTGCTGGTCAAGCTGATGCGGAGAAGGCTATCCGAGGAAGAGAGGAAGAATCTCTTCAGCAAGTGGGGCATTGCATTGGATTCAAAGCGCCGGAGGAAGCAGTTGGCGAATCGCATATGGAGCAGCACCGTTATGAACCACATCGTGGAGAGTGCTGCAGTTGTTGCAAAGTTATTGAGGTTTACAGGGCAGGGTAAGGCCCTGAAGGAGATGTTTGGCCTTAGCTTCTCACCACATAGGATGTCATATTCGTGGAGAAACACCAGGGCGTCTCTTTTTTAGGCCTCGTTTCATGTACACCAAATTTATTTATTATATAATTCACTGCTTTCCTCAATGCAAAAGGAACCATTGCCTTTCTCATTTTGGTGTTAACTTATGTTACCTAATGCCTGTGAATACTTGGTCTTGAATTGCCAACTTCACATCGTTCTCCCTCACCCTCTTTTGATACATTACAGCATTATTTCAACGAGTTCAAAACAATTTCAAGTGTTTCGCTGAATATAGTTTCATGCTGCGTACTAGTCAATATGTTTTCCGTTTTCCCTCTTGGTATTATAGCATCATTGCTCAAACTTCAGATATGAATGTATTGTATGTAATAAAGTCCCCAGTCGCTTAGGAGTTAGGCCAGTTTATAAACATCCTCTTTTTTTAATGCATTGAGGTGCTATGTGAAGACGAAATCATGATGGGTGATTGAATCATTCTTGATATGATTTTTAAGTTTTTTATTATAAAAATAAATAAATTTATTACATGTGATATAATGTAAAAAATATAGCACTACTAGCTCATATGTTAAACATGTTTAAAATATACATTCATTTTCCTTTAAATATCTGTGGTACATTTAAGTTTATCTAAAAAAATCAATGATGAAACATTCAAAATTAGTTATAGAAAAAGCCAATGTAATTGAAAGACACGTTTGCATAATTATTTATCAGTTTTAAGAGGGTTTTTATCTTTTGGGTAGAATTTGAAGAGGTTTGTTTATATTGAAAAGGATTCAAATATAATTCACATTCATTTATAGATAAGGAAAGTGTATATTTTATATATGAGAGAATAATGTCATTTACTCTAATTTTATGTTTACTTTTTTTATGGTCCATATATTTGTTTTGGACTTTCAAATGCATACTGTGTATTGAAAAAAATATGATTTCACTTCTTTAAAGTGAGGAAGGATAAATTAAGTAATCTCAGTAGTTAACTCTAGAGGATCCGGAAAAATCAGTTATACTAGCACAAAAAACATTAGAATTTACCAAGAAGCGTAGACAAAGGATGGAGTAAAAATTGGACCCAACAATAGATGGAAAGCCCATTTGAAAAATAGAAGGCCCAATGTTGAGATGGTCTGGTCCAATTCTGATACGACGTCGTGGCGGGTTTGACTTGGAGGTTGTTTGCCTTTGGCATTTTTTCGCCAATCCCTGAGGAGAACTGAAAAAAGCAGAAAGTATGGCTTCGACGGCAGCGTACCTGGCTCGGCGCGCGGCGCAGAAGGAGAGGGTTCGGATCCTCTACCGCCGTGCCCTCAAAGACACTCTCAACTGGGCCGTACATCGCCACCTCTTCTACGACGACGTACCATTCATTCTTTTCCCATTTCCCCTTTTCAATCTCTATTTCTTCCCTAATTCCCTTTTTCTTCTTTTTCAGGCTTCAAACCTCCGCGAAAGGTTCGAGGAGAACAGACACGTGGTTCGTTTCCCTCTTTTCACTTCCCTTCCCTTCCAAATCATCGCATCTCTAACATGGTTTCGATCCACACATCCCTTGTCATATTTTGTACCCTAATTGTTTGTTATTTGGACTATGTATGTTGTAATTAGGGATTTGTGTCACTCGTATTCCATTCGATTTCTTATATGTTGTCTGATGTTGGTTCCATTACAGGAAGACCCTGATACCATTGACAGGCTCATAGCGGATGCTGAAGCTTCCTACAACAAGTGGCGCCATCCTGATCCTTATATTGGTAAATTAACCACTTTGCCAACACTGCTTCGTATATACCCTATGCCACATTGTTTTCTTTCACTCTCCATTGGAAATTATAACATATCACATCCATAACAAAATATTACCCTACTTTTTTTCTTTCTTTTCAAATTCTTAATATCATTCAGACAATGGGTAAAAAATATAGTTGAGAATATTATGTTAATGTCCTCTGATTGTAAATAATTCTAAACATGATTGCTTTAAACATAACTTCACCCCTTCTCCATTTGTTTGGTGCTAGCCTCATTGAAAGTGCTGATGGGAGTTGAGGGTACTTCCATCAAATGATTATTAGGCATATCCTCCGTAGTCAGTATCTTTGCTTGTCACTGTAATCAAACTGTTAAACTTGCAAAAGATAAATAAATAAAAGCCATTATTTTGAAAGATTTAATTTACCAAAGCTACAATATGCCTTGGAGCATAGGCACAAAGGCAAGGTATCGCCCATATTTTAGTTTTTCTGGGTTTAGGGTAGATTTATCTGCGCATGTTACTCTACTCATTGGCCCTTTTCTTTCCTGTTTTGTTATATAGTCCAATTCAGATATTGACTCTTTTTACTCCTATTTTCTGATGTATAATAGTTCCTTGGGCTCCTGGTGGTTCCAAGTTTACTCGCAACCCAACTCCACCTCAAGGGGTAAGTTGTTATGGTTATATCATAGGTTTATCTTTTCCATTTTTTGATAGTCCTACTTATTAATTTTGCTACATTCATGAGCATCACTAAATTCTTTTTCCATCTTCAGTTAATACTTTTAAATTAAATTTTATGTATATACATTTGTGCAGTAGAATTGAGAATTCACGACAAGTTCATTCAATGAGATATACACAATGTCCTGTGCAAGAGGCCTAAAATACCTGCATAAGGCCCCATGTTCTTCTTTTTGCAGGGGGCATTGTGTCTATACCTCTCATCACAAGCATCAGATGACCCAATCATTTGACCTGTCGTGTGAGGGTATTGCACAAAATGTTCCAAATCTGTGTCTCGGTGTGTTATTTAATCACTTTATACACTTTGTGGCGTTTTTCTTTGGAAAATGCAGTGAACTTCCTCATGATTATTAAGTCGTTAACCTGGTCTATATAGCTGGAATAGTGTATCTCATCTCCTCTGCATTATATACTAAATGTGTGTGTGATAATTTTAGAAGTTAACAAGCATTGTTCTCCCCATATTTCTGCAATGGGTACTATTGTTGGATGAGCAATTTTCACTTTTGAACAAGTGATGAAATGTTCAAGACTGGCTAACTGAGATCTTCGGTGGTGATAATAATCTAATCATGAGAATGAAGACTGCAATAAGTTTACTTCTTTTGCATGGCCAACCTCCATAGTTTGTTAGGTTTTTGAAATAATTAATCCTGTCATTCTATAAATCCACTATTGGATATTCACTCCCTGTGCAAGAATATCAAGGTCTTTCAAAAATCTGTGAATTGGTATGCTGTTTTCCACTCTTGATCAGAGAGGGTATATGCATAAAATGTTATGAGGGATAGGAGGAAATTCTCCGTTTGAGTAGGACATCCTTCCTGTATGCTTGCTTTCAATGTTCCTCATTCATTTTATTCTGTATGAGATACCCAAAAGTTGTTCCAATTTATTGATTTGGAATATGCTTATTTCTGTTTGATTTTGTTTTTGTGTTTTTTATGCAGATTGAGATAGTTTATAATTATGGCCGAGAAGATAATGACTGAAATCTGATTTTTTCTTGCATCCTTACAATGAATAAAGGTCTGCAATCAAACTGTTCTGTATTACTAGATTGTGGATTAAATGACCTTCATTTATGTGATGAGCATAAATTGATACAGATTGAGGAGTCCATCCCTGCTTATGATGTTGAAAAATTTTATCACCTCCGAACCAGATGGTACCTTGATTTGAATGTTTTTAAGATTCTGTCATTGATACTTGTTAGTGCGTGTCTGAAATTTTACATAAAACTAGTTGCATAAATTGTCTGCAAATTCTGAATATTGGGTCTTCTCGATATCATTTTAACTTTGTTAACTGTTGAGCTACACTATCACCCTATTACAATGGCTAATGAGAGCTAGTTTAGTACTTATTTTGAGTTCTCAGAACAACCATATACACAAGGTATGGAAAGAAATTGGTTAAATAATAAAATTCTGACTCTATGGCAAGTGCAGAGGAATGCCTCATGAAAAGAATAGTTGACAATCCCGTGCAGAATTGAATATCCAATAGGAACGAAACTCCACCCAGTCGTCTTCAAAGTAAATGGAGGGTGATGTATTTTTTTTTTTCTCGATGCGACTGTACCACAAAAAAACAACAACGAAAGGGTTTAATTTTCCGTATGTAGGGCAGTTGAATCGGTGACGGTGGCATTGCATTATAGCCTAAAACCAATATAGCTACTATAATTGTACAATATGATTCAATGTTCTAATGTATACTTATATTGCAAATTTCTCAATTAAGAGGTTTATAATTTTTTTTAGTATACATTAATTTGGCAAATTTTCTTATAGACAATGGTTGAAGAATATATATTACTTTGTATACTTATAACGCAATTATTCCCCTGCACTGCTACTTCTAAGGAGACTATGTAAAGGGTCCATAGTTGAAGTAACAAAGGTATATGTTCCTAGTGTTTCCTTAAAGAAAGTTGCTTGTGCGGAAGAAGAGTGTCTTAAAGACGTTGAAAAAATTACTTAATTAAATACCATAAATTATTTGAAGACAAATTATATAAAATTATAAAATTAGTTCTCTTCTTTTAATAGTGTATTAAATACTCTTCAACCATTGTCTTTGAAATATTTAATAACAACACTTGTTTTAAAAAAAATATTAAACAATTTTACTTTTTTATTAAAATATATATATTTTTATTAAATATAATCTATTCTGGAATTATAAAATAATATATTTTCATTTTGACTCGTTTTCCAATGCGGCATTGGTCAAAATTCTCCTGACGTAACTGATGTTGGTAGTTTTATAAACTAAAGGATTTAATATATAATTACCTCAAACAAACATACGATAAAAAATTGGTGTTGACTGAGCTTTGGAGAGGCTATCCCTGCGTTGAAGATGTATCCTATGGCGAATAGATGTCGTTTGCATATTGGACATCTCGAATAGCCTGTCATAATAGGATGTTCAAGTCATTTCTTTTGTTGCTAAAAATAGGTAGGTTACTAATTTAATCTTAATTCACTTCACCTACACCATCTTTTTTCTGTGAGCTCTTCCACATATAACTTTGCGTCCAACAGTAATATGATTTTGCTTCAGCCTATAAGATAACTGATACTCGCCCACCAAAGCAGAATATCTAGAGTTCAGACGGACCTTTTTGTGTTCATTTGTGTCTCTAATAGAATTCTTACCAACATAGACATAACTAAGATGAGGAAGATGTTCTCGAACACCACTTCTTCGGGTGCCCGTGCAACAACATTGCGTGTAATTGGGGCTCTCATTGCTATGCCCATGCTGATATGGAGCACCTGCTATGGACATCAAGCCACAAGAGGACCACAAAGACACCCACTAGACCAATGAATTTCGTGGGTCGGAGCGTTGATTATGATTTCAGGTTTCCTTCTTCTTGCTCTGGGGATTCCCGTAATTGCTGGTTTGTTTCTTAGGTTGTTAGAGGAGCTACAATATCAGAAAGAAAACGGCATTCATCAGAGTAGCAAACTGAAAGAAAAGTTAACGAGTTTTGTTGTAATTGAGCACCGTTCTCCTGGAAAAACTACAAGTCTACAACAGGGTATTTTCTCCATTTGTTCTTTATTGTTTAAATTATTTTAATGGAAGCAGTAGATCATACTACACTGCTAACGCGGACAAATCTCCATTCTTCATTTCTCACCTTCTATAAACAAAGATGTTAACTTAGTTCTTGAATCTTGATTGTTGGTATTTTTTTTATCGGCAAATTTTAATTGCCACTTTTTTAGTTTTTATTAGCAGGAGAGATCGAACTCACGACTTCTCCCTCTTTCTCTTTTTTTTTAATCACTCAATCAACCTTAAATCTCCAATTGTTGGTGTAATGTGACTGGAGTATCAAGAATTGGTCGGCTATAGAGGCTTTAGGAAGAAAAGACATTGCTTGCTAGTTTCAAATTTTTTATTGCACAAAAACAGTGATGACATCCGATATTACATTTTTCCGCTGGAAAACCTATAATACAATGTTGACTGTATCAATTTTTTTACTGTTTCAGTTTTATTAATAATAGTCTTTCAAATTAATTGCCAATACAGAGGGAAACATCAATCAAGCAATGAAGTAAATTTCTAATCTTTTGAATATGATCAAAATATTCATGCTCTTTTGGGTTATTTACACTGGAATTAACAATAAGCCTGCAAGAGTGGGCAAACCCTGCTAGGTCTCCCCACTATTATGAAATCCTACACCAGACTGTTATTATCTCTCACTCTCTAGTCTCTACACACATATACACCAACAAAAAAAAAAAATGCTACCAGACCTAAAACACTTAATTGACTGGGTTGTTGATTCATAAATGTTTTTATGATCAAATGCGATTCAAGTCTGGTTCAGTCAATCTCATAGACCGAAAAACGGGAAAGAACTCACTCATTTGGTATATAACTAAATAAAAAACTAAAATGGTTGTGCACAAAAATTAACCTTCAATTCCACAGCACCAAATGAATGTTTCTTCCTCTTTCCTGAAGGCTGAACAAAGGTATGGATGACATTTCATCACATAACATACATTAGATAAGAGCTTAGTTAACAAATATGTTAGATGTGACAGCATGTATGGGTTAGCTATCGCCCTTTTTATATATAGAAGTGAACTAAGGAGTTTTCTGTAGAATTTTATAATAGCAAGGAGGTCTATGTTGCAAACACAAAATACAAGAGGAGTAATTTACTCAAAATATCATTACAAATGACCTTAACAATTTATAAAGAGCAGGTACACACATATAGAGAACGTATTTAGTGAGAACATTGTTTTCTATATAAGATTGAAAGAAAGAAATTTGAATCATAAACCTGTATATGCATGGTCAAGATTAAAAATTCTAGTCACATAATCACTTAGAAAAATCATGTGACATTTTAAAAAACTCACATGATTTGTGTGCGATGATCTCATAGTCAATATTTATTCTTCTCACTCTCAATAAAGAAGATCCCCCTCCCTCTCTTAACACACTCAATATAATTTTATATGAGGGATGGGGATTAAAACCTACCTCCATATCGACATCTTTCATAGAAAATTTCTGAATAACCAAGTGAAGTAGCTATGCATTTTAAACTCGCATTTTAACGTTTTGAAATTTCATAAGATGATTTGCAAAATTAAGAGCAGCAACTGTAGGTATGACCACACATTCTAAACTCACATTCTTGTTTTCGTGGATTAAGGATTCAGCCATAAATCACAGCAAATGTCACTCTCCAAGGATATAAATCCAAAGACCAGTTAAAAGTGCACAATAATCTACCAGCTCAACCAAGTCCCTTATCTATTACAAACTAACAAACATTTGAATTAACTTGTAGTTAATGAGAGTTTATAATTGCAAAATCCTATTATTTGTTTTGATGATAAAACCAAACAGAGCGTAGTGAAAATCCAATTGAATAGAAAATGGTAACGAAAGTACATATACGATATGAGGGAATAGAATGGGAATCAGATGAGCTTGAAAGGGAGAGGCCAAGGAGTGGACCTGGGAACTTCGACCTTGTCCTTGATGCGCTCTATCATCTTCTCTTTCTTCGGCCTAGCGTTACCGTACGAACCCTTGAACCTCTTCCCTTTCTTCGTCTTCTGGTCCCCGCGTCCACACACTTGAGGCACCGCCGGAGCCGCCCTCTCCGCCGTCATGAACAACCTCGCAGCCACGCTGCACCGCTGCATCACGCTCGCACCATTAACGGCCATGAAGCAAAAAGTTGGGGGTTTAAGGGGTGCCAACCAGTAGCAATTCCCTTGTGTTGCTCAACTTCGCGCAACAATTGTAAGTAATTGTTTATGCTTTTATTTATTCTCATATTTTATTCAGTTTGTTTCTTCTTCTTCTTTTTTTTTCTCTTTCAAATTGAGATAATATACTTGTATTCATCTTTTAGTTTAAATAAATTCTAATAAAAAAAATACTTGAAATAGTAAGAGAAATATATAATTAAATTAAAATAGATGAGTTTTAAAGTAATTATTGCTTATGACAAAAATCAATAGTCTTAACATGCATGACAACTTATGATTTAATGTCTATGTAAAAATCATTTACATAGTTACAATCTCATTGTATTAAATTAAATCCTTTTAGATAATAGAGCAAATTAAAAATATAAATTTGAAATAATGATATCAAAATATAAACAATTGATGTTGATATTTGAAACAAGAAAACAAAAAATATATATAAAAAAAAAAGTAAAACGTAAGGACTAAGGATATGTAAAGTTATGTAAGGACGCTCCAACACTCAAATCAATCAAGATTTTAGCATAAGAAAAATGTTAATAATATACTCTCAGTTATTCAAGTATTGTTTTGGTAAAATTTTTTACTAATGTTCAGGATTGACTTAATAATAAGTGAGGTATAAAATAATTTTTTTTAAAAAAATATTAATTTAAATAAAAGTTATATGTTGAGTTTTTTATACCACGCATGAGGCCTTTTTTACTTTACAAAAACTAAAAACAAATAATTTATTTTGATAAATCTAAAGTTTGAGTTTCAGTTATTTTATCCTTGACCACCCTTCAGTAATCTCTTAGGATTTAGGAAGTTTAGATTCAAATTTGGAAATTCGCCATATTTTTTTGTTTTTTAAGCACAAGCGATGGCTGATAAGAAAATATCGGTATTGTCTGTTGATCTTATATTCTTAATTTTGTTTCAATTTCTTGTTTTTCTCTGAGATCACCGTAGTCCTTGATGGGAATTTGCCTTTACTTTCTTGAATTTCTATCTTCTTGCTTTTTCCCCTAAACTATTAGAATAGGATGTTTTGATGTCTTTGCAACGGATTTTTTTTTCCGGATCAGTAAGCCCAGACCATCGTGCATCCACACATCATCGAGGCCCAACCCAGGAAAAGGCTACCCCTCTCCGAACTCCATAAGCCTGAACTAGAGAATTGATGGTCAAATAACACATTTTTGAGTATTCATTGGTTGAATATTGTCAAACTATTAGAACACATTTTTGTTCGATTATCTTTCCGTAGATCTAAATTAAAAAATACTGCAATATAGTAGGTTATCAGGTGAATACTTGAGCCGGGTCTGAGAAAGAAATATGGCTAGATTATTAACATTCAATGTCACACTCAGCCACAATCAACTTAACATTGAGGTAGAAAAAGAAGCCTAGAAGATTATCTGGACGGAAGCAGTCTGACAATACATATTCTTACCACTTTCTACTATTTTTTCCTGTCGTTATTAAAATTATTACACAAAACGGTAAGTATCATTATTGGCTAACATATGTACCAGATATTCGAATGGAATATATATTCTCCTCTTTCCTTCAACTTTTAATTACCATTTGTTGTATGATCTTATTCATATTGGGGCCAACTTAGTAAATCACTATCTAATACTTTGATTTTATATCAGTCAACCCCTTAGGGAATACTTGTTCCCAATGAAAGGCTGAAATTTCGGTTGCTTCTGATGGGGTGGCTCTTGTTTTGACTCATTCTTTTCCTACAGTAAATAGGAAAATGATATTAGTTGGCAGCCAGCTGATTATTTTTCAAGAAAGAAGGGCCATATTACAGAGGGCATTGAGTAGAAGCAGAAGAATTACCTTTCCTATTTCTTTTGTGCGGTAAAAATTCGATGCAAACACTAGCTTTCCCTGAGATGGACGAGCGAAATTTGGTGAACTAGATGTTGTAGAAGACAATGAATTGACATTTGGAACATCGGAAGGCCGTGAAGAATAAACAGGAGGAATTGAGATTCCATCCAAACGTCTACCAGTCCCAAAAAATGGATTGAACTTGCCTTCAAGGAAAATAGCTTATAGATCATATATAAAAATAACCAGATTAAGAATAGGAAATTAGGATTTAGTTATATACACCTTTGTCTAGTGTTTTGCTTGCAGTAGTAACCTTGTAATCCAAGGAAGGAGCAAAGTCCACCTCGCAGTCTGTCTCGATGATGCTTATAGCATTAGCAGGCTTTGTTTCTATAACATCCAAGTAATATTTTTTGTTGTTGTATGTCATCATGATAGTATCTCCAGTAGTCAAGCAGGAAAATTTTCTCAAAGTGGTCTCTAAGCTGCAATGTAAAGTATATGATCAAAATCTAAAGGATATTTAACACCGAGTTAAACAAAAAAAAGTACACCAAAAAATCTACAAATGGAGGGATGCCTAATATTTATATACAGAGATGGAAATAATAACAAAAAGGGATAGAACAAATTAATGAACCTACCATCACTTGCGAATTGCGACTATTTTATTCTTAAAATTTAAGTGTATTTTATATGAACCAACATCCTAAACATGACAATGTAATGATTTGAAGTCAAAACTACCTTAAGAACCGTTGATGTTTCAAGATCCATCATATATTAAATTCTTAAAACCCTGTTATAGCAAGGCTAAAGAGGTCCACCAAAAAACCAAGGTCAAAGAAAGAAAACATGCCCATGGGTTCCATTGATAACCATAAACCCATAACTGAATTGGCATGAAAACAAGGATATGCTTTTGAAGGAATATTGATTTATCATGTTCAATAACTATTTCTTATTTTCATCCAATATATTACGATCACTGACAACTCACATAGCTTTTGGATTGGAAATATCAAAAAAGTCCTTTGTGTGTGGCTGTAATTTAACATATGTTCCCTTTGGAAGTGATACGAATTTCACTCTTACGATGTCTCCCTCTTGCAAAAGCAGATTCTGCATCATCTGTATAAAACATCTCATAAGAAACTAGCATGCATTAAGAAACTAGAAACTTGGAGAACCATTCTACTGGTAACAAGGTATTCATAATGTTTCAGTTCCTCTGGTCCTACCCAGTATGGCATATATATAGTTCCTTCATCTGCAATGAACTCCAGAACCCCACAATGAGAAACCCTCTCAGAAGCACCATTTCTGAGTTCAAACATCATTGGATAATCCATACGTAGAAATGCTGCAAGATTACACTCGACATTACTCTTGTTACTTTTGTCAGTTGGACATCAACATCAGTGGAAAGATTAAAGAATATGCATTAAAAAACTAACCTAGACGGTCAAGGACTGAAGGAGGCATTATAACTGAAGCAGCAACAATCATAACATATTCAGTACATTAGACAGATAACGATACACGATATAAAACCAAACCTGGCTAGATGAGGAAACTTACTTTTATCACCATTTTCAATTTCGGGCTGCAGAATTCATGAAGAAAACAACGTAACAGTTAGAATAATTTTCTGTAAGATATATTTATTATGGATTTTGCAGCTTTTAAGATTATTTGCTTCACATTAAGAGATTAAAGTAATCAAATTAATCTTCCTGTTTTTTTTTCTTTTTCAAAATTTCATCTCTCACCGTTTTATCTTCTACTATTCCAGCTTGCTTAAAAGACTTTATTTCAACCAGATATTGGTATTTAAGCAAACATAAAGTCGAGCAAATGAATTTCTTTTCACTGAGAAGTGAACAGAGCTGACAAATGAGTCTATATGTATAATACAGAACTTCAGATGTCTATGCAAGTTCTTTTGGAAGCACACCAAGTCTGCACTTTGTAAAATCTTTTTCCTACTATACCTCTTCTAAAATGAAATGATTCATGTGCTAAACTTAATACTAGTATTTAATCAATAAAATGTATATTACCATTATTCAGTGTTATTAAACTTGACCCATATATTCCTGGCACATTAATTCAACCAATGGATTGCATTTAATATTGTGCAAAACTACACGCTAAATATCGGATGCTCAACCGCTTCACCGATCAAACAGCCAGCTTGAGCCAAGTTTCTTAACCATGTAAATATTCTTCCCCTTCTCAATCAAACTACACGCTAAAACTCAATCAAATTAA
This sequence comes from Glycine max, assembly GCF_000004515.6. Classification (NCBI taxonomy): domain Eukaryota; kingdom Viridiplantae; phylum Streptophyta; class Magnoliopsida; order Fabales; family Fabaceae; genus Glycine; species Glycine max. Next base: position 608,785 of record NC_016091.4, on the reverse strand, counting down.
AAAAAAAAAAAAAAAAGGAAAACTGGTAACATTTTCCTTCGTTGCATAGGTTATATGCTAGAAGAGTAGGTTGGAGGATACTAGACTCTTGAAACTAAAAAGAAACTACACAACTCATGTTAGATAGTTTCACAAACAGACAGGAACCATGCTTGTAGTTTTAGTTTATCATAGTAATAAACATATTAATGAATTTTAACAGCGGTAATTAGTATGAACAGTAGTAATGAATCATCAATAGAAGTCATCATTCTCGTAATAAAGGAATGCTGACCTTTTCAATAAACGAAGCAGAGTAACATCGAAATGTCTGCTCAAATGATGATGTCCCTTGATACCCATATCCGTTAAAAAACTGCCAGTATACCAAAAAAATGCATCACGGTACTATTTCATTGTCTATGTAATTGTAAAGGCGTGTAACTATAGGGTTAAAACGGGTTAAATCATGCGTATTAAATATTAACTGATAGACTAAAGAATGATTAAAATATGACGATATATAAAGAAATCTTGTCAGAGCTAATGAAATTGAAGTAAATAATTTAGGAATAACATGTTCAACATGATACTAAATAGGAGTATATGTGTAGAGCATACCATCTTTCTTTCCTCCTCTCTCACGTGTCAAAAGTAGGAGAGAGCTTGCAGAACTAGGAAACTAGAAAAACGGATATTTATTATTGTTTTTGAAGGTCGTCGTCATGAGATAAAATAACGATGTGCTTCATGTTTTGGTGAAAGTTCAGATGACTATATCTATATGGTATATGTTCCTGGGTAGCGTCGTGCTTATACTGCTTAACAAGTACGCAAGATCAATAGTAGAATCGGGTCTACTATTACCTTCTCCCTTGAGAATTGTATTCCAACATACCAAAGAATAAAATATCATTTCTTTTAAAAAAAGTAATAGCAAAAGTATATGTATAGCTAGTATTTTAACATATACTAGATAAATTTTTATTTATATAATAAATAATTTTTTTAAATATATAAATTATATTATAATAAAAAATATTCTTTTACATCTATGCATGGAAAAGTTGTGATATGTATTATTTATTTATGTACAATAACGATAACGAGATTTAATCCTAAGATCTTGTATAAACTATTCAAAACTGCCTGCTAGACTGACGGTAATGACTAATGAGTTGATCGATATGTATCATTGTTACAACAAAAGCAACGGGCCGTTCAAGAAAGGGATTAAAGAAGTGCCTAAATTCCTTTTAGGTTTTACACAATGTGTCTTAGAAAGTATGAAATACACTTACCTTAGAATTCTGATCCAAGGAATCAAACAAATTAAACATTCTTTCATATACCTAAACGCATAATATTTAGGATGTAAAATGATGAATACTCGTACCTAACCCCAAACTTTCCTAAATTTGTTGTCATCATTATCCTTATTTGCATTTCTCATTTCTCTTCTTGGCACTAAAGCGGAAGAAGATAGACATATAAAATGCCTAGCAAATTAATACTCCTTTGACTATTCCGTAATTTCCCTTTACAATAATGAACGCTGCACAAAGCAACATTACATAAAGTTGAAATTTCAGAAAGTGGAATATGATACAGCAGTCTCTCAGTCAAAATTGATGAATTCCTCACATTTTAAAGCGTTGATATCTGTTCCTCCTTAACAAGCTGCAGTGCACGATACTAATTAGCGTCATAAAGTGAAAAAAATGATAAATAAAGATTCATTATACAGAATATCCATGATGAATTCACCGTCATAAATAACATAACAGATTAAAATTAGATGCTTTCCGTTTAACTTTTGCCAACTCAATGCTTTCCGTAAAGTTGTGGATCGCATGCAATTATCTAATCGTAAAGATACGCACCCCTTGGCCCCTATGGATTGGTGTATGATGCTGGTACTTGTTCAGTTCATTCAATATAATAATTCCTATCAATTCGATTCACTGTTATTCGACGAGAATTCTATGCCAATGCCATTAGCTTATTCCTCTAACATCTTCAACATTCTCCGTGAGCTGCACACTTCACGTGATGTGCTTGCGAGATTTTCAAAAACGGAAGTGATTTTAGTTTTAGTATTTGGAACTTAAAGCTGAAAAATAAAAGTGAGTAGTTCAAAGCTATTAATTTATTTTATTATTTAATTATAAGTATTTACTAAAATTATTTATTGAATTAACATGTTATTATAATATTTTTTATATAAATTTAACTTTTATTTTATTAATAAACATATATTTTGAGAATATTTATAATAATCAATAGTTTTAACAATATTTTTACTATAAAATACTATTTTTTATATTGTGTATTTTACTGTTAACCTTATGATAAATCTAAAAATATTTCTAATAAATTGAAAACAATGTATAGACATCATGTTTTTATTATGTTAATTAATATAATGGTTAAAATGAATAGTATAATATAAAATAATATTTTAAAATAAAATAAAATAAATCTATCGTCTTTTAATATTAATATCTTGAAGAATAATATTAAAATAATAAAATAATTATTATAAATAAAATAGTGATTAGAATAAATGGCATAATATAAGTATATTTAAAATTTGTGATTAGAATAAATGGTATAATATAAGTATATTTAAAAATTAATAATAAGAATAAATAAATAAAATGTATTATCTTTCGTTATCAATGTTTTATATAATAAAATTTTAAAAAGAAGAAAACTCTTCATTATGTTAAAAAAATATGGATGATAAAATAAGAGAAAAAAATATAATAAAATCTTAACTTATATAAAACATGATATATAGAAAATTAAATAAATATTTAAGGTCAAAAAAATAATGAAAAGCTAGAAAAAAATATTGTAAAAAATGTTACATGTTAAAATAAGTGCGTTTATGAAACACGGTTAATAAATTTGAACAATTGTTTTTTATTAATAAAAAAAACTCAAAATTAGTTGAAATAATGTGTCAAATATAATCTTTATCTAGTAATGGATTATTATATTTATCTTTTGTGTTATTTTTTAAGAAGAATATATTTTTAATTAAAATATGTTTAAAAAATTATAATACATAAATACATTAGTAATGAAAAAAAGGTAAAACATCTAAAACAATACTTTGGTACTCTTAAGAAGCTAAAGTTTCTCGGGAGAAAATTTATAGAAATTTGTGTTGGTCTTTATTTAAATTAAAAATATATTTCATTTGTTTTCTTTTATAAGTAAAAATAATAATTTCACGTTTATTAAAAAAAATTAATTTTATAAAATTGTATCATTTTAATTAAGAAACAAATCATTTTCTTAAATTATCATTTATTGAAATTTGATATTAAACATAAATCTCCTATTAAAATCAGATTTAAATATATCAAACATAAAAAAACAAATGGTGAATAAAAAGATAGTTACATAAAAAAATAAATATAAAATTTACTGAAGATAAAATAATAAATATAAGAAAATTTATTTGTGACAATAGGTATTTTTTGTGACAAATAAATATAATAATTTAAAAACATTAAATAAAAAAACTAAAATCAAAATTAGTACTTACTATGGAGCTTGTTTCTTGTCTTTTTGCCATATGTGTCTCTCCTCCACCAAGATATTCAGTGACCCGTTATCATGAATGTACACCACCAAGTTACATTTAGTTATGTTTTTTTTGGTGAGACATCTAGTTGTACATGCCACAGGAGTATTGAACTAAGTGTATTTTAAAATTTAACTCGATCATATCATTTGTCATACAAGCATGTGGACACAGGAAAAAATAAACAGCATAAAACACGTCCACAAAACTTCTTTTTTTACCAGAGTTTCATGGGATTAATATTTTTTATCCAGAATTTAATCAAACTGAAATTCAAGTTGAATTTAAGTCTTCCCGCACAAACTTAATATGTGTTTTACACGTGCACAAAACTAAAGCACACCAAGTATAACAATTGTGGAACCTTAATAATAAGTTAATATCATAAAAAAATAAAAGCCTTTCAAAGAAAAATATCATCAATTTTTTTAAAAAAAAAAATGTGATACCTTAAACTGTAGACGAGGAAACTTAACAGGTGCAGTGTTTAGATTGCAGCCCTAAATCCTTATGCGTTTATATGAATAAACTTTTCTATAAATATTTATAAGAAATTAAAATATAAAATAAATTGAATTTTTTTATGTTAAAATTAATTTATACATTTTAATTTTTTGAAAGGTTAAATAATAGATATCCAATAAAAGGTAAACGTATAAGTTGATTTTAATTTATTATAAAAAAATTGATTTTAATATTCCAGAAAAACTCAATCCATTATATTTTCTTAATTTCTTCTTTCATAAATATTTTAGAAAAGTTGTCCACCCCAAAACTTTGAAAATGTTCCAAATATCTGCAGCAAAGCATACCAAACCAATCAAGCAACTAACTATAGTGGCATTCGTAATAAAAGAGCATTGCCAAGTGCCAACTACTATGCTTGTTCATAACAAAATTCACGCACGTCCAGTGATTGAATTATCCTCCTCTTATCCTTTTGTTATTCTGTTATTGCTTTGCTGTATGCCAATTTAAAGCCTTGCCCTTTATTCAATAAAGATTCAACCAAATTGAATTGAGTATCATTGTTATCCCTAGCAAGACCACCTTTTATTTGTGAATGAACAATTTGAATCACCTAGAGCAAATGCACATCATACACGACCACAAAAATTGAATTGGACATCACATGGGAATATACGTGTCAGAGCAAGTGAAAGTGAAAGGTGGTGAAAGGATTAAAGTAATTGGGTTTTTTAATTTTCATTTTTAAATTATTCTATTTATTTAAACTATTTGTTTTTATTATAAAATCTGCTATAGGAACATATGCGATAGTAACATGTGATTTGTGAACGTTGTATAAGACGATGCTAAGGCTGGAGATCAAGATTTGTGAACGTAGCATATTTAATTCTTGTTGAGAAAAACTGATAAAAGAACAAGCATAACCGTATAAGTGAAGACTAGTAATTAATGTGCCTGTGTTCAATTATCTTTCCTGTAGAACTAAATTAAAATACTGCAATATAGTTCAATTAGATTAATTTTTGGCCAATGTATGTGCTATGTGGTATGCACCTAATTTATGAAAGGACCGATCTCCTCTTTCCTTAAAACTTTTAGTAGTTGCCGAAGAAAACCACAATACGTAGTTTTGTTGTATTATATGATTCATATAGGGGCCAACTTAGTACATTACTATCTAATAATTTGATCTTATATAAATCAAACCCTCAGAGTTAGGGAATACTTCTTACCAATGAAAGGCTGAATTTCCGGTTGCTTCGGATTGACTCATTCTTTTCCTACAATTATTAGTTGGCAGCAGCTAATTATAGCACTGTCTAAGAGAAGGGGCAGACTGAAGAGGGTATTGAGGAGAGGCAGCAGAATTACGTTCCCTGCAGTTTCTTTTGTACCAAAAAAATCTGATCCAACACTAAAAGTCAAGTCAGATTTCCATGCTATTGATACATCCTCAAGGAAAATGGCTTAGATAATATACAAAAAGAACCAGATAAGAACAGGAATTAAAACCTTTTTCTAGTGTTTTGCTTGCAGTAGTAGGCTTTTTAAGTTCCTTGTAATCCAAGGGAGGAGTAAAGTCCACCTCACAGTCTGTCTCGATGATGCTTATTGCATTAGCCGGCTTCGTTTCTATAATATCTATTAATAATTTTTGTTGTTGTATGTCACCATGGTAGTATCTCCAGTAGTCAAGCAGGAAAATTTTCTCAAAGTGGTCTAAGCTGCAATGTAAAAATCTGCACTTGGTTAAAGTACCCAAATTATAACCCATTAGAATCCTTTAACCATAATTAAATAAGAACAAAAATTATTTTTCAGCAAAAACTAATTTGATCTGTACCCAAACCATAAATAGAGCATGCATGTTAAAAAGAAAATTGCTTAATTACAATACATGGTTATAGGAAATTGCAATTACTTTTTCATTATAAAGAAGTGTTTTGTTTTTCATTATGGTAAGTTGCCATTTGAAACTTTTGGTGCAGAAAGACCAGCTCACTCAGATGTTGTCACGGCATGCGCAAATGTCCATTAGTTTGGCTTCCAAAAGGAAGAAAAGTCTTGCAAATGCCACTGCAGTAGACAGCAATATTTACTATTTGATGGTTTGAGAATAAAACATCCCATAGACAAAGTAAAACCTGTTAACCAACATTCTAAAATTAACCATACATTAGATCTCTTAAGAGAATTCAATATCCAGCATCAAATAGACAGACCTCGAATAGAAAAAAGATTTTGCAAACATTGGCTCCCATATCTTTCAGCCATAAGAACTTAAGAAGGTGGTCTCAGTGCTTCAACATTTAAAACTAATCAAACTTTTCTTCTTAATACTGTTTGCCTTAAAGCTGAAATAAACTAAATATGCACATTAACATTACCATCCCTCAAAGGCATTTAGCTATAGTTACAATACAAGTTTAAGAAATTACATCACTCAGCCTGATTCAACCTCAACCATGTAAACCACGATTAATTGGTACAAAATACAATTCAAGTTTAAGGCCTTGCTCCTAAGTACTCATCTAATGCTTGCATTTCTTGTACATGTCCAACGTTTTGATTTAAACACTTTTGCTCCCGTGGTAACCGTCCAATATTATGTCATGGTGCATACTACTTTCTTTTTTGGATTAACAAAACAAAACATTAGAATCTAAAGCATACAATAACTCCTTTAACAAATACTAATTATTCTCAAATTAGACCATCTCTAATCTTCGGTGGGTACAAATGGCCAATCCCAAATTTGTTTTTCATGGATGATCATACGCCAATTAACAAATCCACATAAAGTTACATTTTTGTCTCAATACTTAATAAACAAAAGGTGAAATGAAAAACTTAACGCGAAGGTATCAAATGGTATATATATAAAACTTCAAGTCAAGCAGACCAGTGGGTAACTCTAATGAGAAACAACGTGCTGTTATTATACAATATCAAATGAAAAAAATGAAAAATGAACCCGAAGAGCAAGTCCTAGTTAGGTGAACTAAGTTGTTAATGAAGTGAAATTTCAAACGGGCAAGAGAAAGAATGAACTCGTAGTTTTCGGATTGTGGCAGCGCTTTTATTATTAATAATAGTAAATAGATTTTGCTGTCAAGAAAATATAGTAAATAGATTCTGCTACAGAAACATACAAAATGTAACAGTAACATGTGATTTGTGAACGTTGTATAAATGAATAAATAGCATTTTTTGAAAAAAGAGATTTCCCCATCAGAGGACTGGTGTGTCTCACATTGAGCAACGGACACTAGTTGCCTACGCCGAACGTCCTCCGATCAACCCCAAACGCAAAGAATTCAACAAATGCAGGACGCCATCCTAATCTCTTCAACCATCGAAGTAACAAGCAAATTCAACCTTTCTCTATTACTACTACGTCTATGAATAAGACGGACCCAAAAGCATCATATTTTACCAACCACATTTTTAAAATCCATTGAGGTTCTGTTACGACATACAACGCCAAAAATCTTAAGAAAAAGGCCCCCCCACCAACAATAATGGTATCAAAATCAGAATCTACCTTTTTCTTTTGTTACGCTATCTCCTCCCCTCACCACACGCGATGAAGCCAATTCAAAACTCAAGCCACAAAAAAAACAATACCGAGCAAAATAAAAGAACTTGCCCATAAGAGAACATTTTTATTCTTAGTATAATAACAAGCAAGGCAACAATAAAATTTGTTACTCTAGAACTTGACGAAGAAAGTCATAGACATTTCATTTGGGAACAAAATGCAGAGAACAATAACTGACTGACCCTGTCCTTGTCCTGCATCCTGTGCTAAACTAAAAACAGCGAAAACAGAATAATAAAAAAAAAAAAAAAAATTGAACACCTCAACAACGACCACGACGAACAACAAGAAGAAGACACAAGCAACAGAAACAAAGGGAATGACTACTGCGAGACAGATTTCAAGCACATATATAAGACCACTGCTCTTCATCATCTTCACCAGCAGGAACAGCAGCAGCAGCAGCAACATCATCAGCCACAAAGGAAGACAGAGGCAGCAGATAAGGCATTCTGTCAAAGGTGCGAGCAAGGCCAGCGGCCAGAACCGCTGCTGCGTTGTCGTGGCTGACATACTCCTGCGCGCGGTGCTTGAGTGTCTCGAACATGAGCTCGGGCTGGTGCTGCATCACTCGAAGAACATCTCCACAGGATGGCCCCGGCACGGCACGCGTCACCGCGAAGCTGTGAGGGCCATCGCTCTGCGACACCCTGATCACGCTGGGGCCGCCGAACAAATTGTGGACTCCACCGAGCGCCTCCTCGTAAGCCCCACCCAAAAACATTCCCAGATAGTAACTTCCTCCTTCCATTTCATGAAGCGCCAAGCTGGACTCTCCGTTGATGAACTTGTCAATCTTACCGTCGCTGTCACAAGTCAAGTCCGAGAGAATACCCCTCACCGAAGGCTTTTCTTCCAACCGGTGAATGGGGATAATGGGAAACACCTGGTCAATGCCCCACGCGTCTGGAACGGACGTGAAAATAGACAAGTTCACGTGATATCTCCGAACCGATTCCGCCGCCCCAACCGCCTTCCTCACCAATTCACACAACCCTTCCACCGCTGCCAGCTGTTCCATACACACCGTCCCCTGCTTGAACTGCTCCACGCACCGCTCTTTCATCTCCTCCGTGTACACCAGGCACGTTTCATAGTCCCCTCGGAACGCCAGCTCCGAGAGATATCCGTAGTCCTCCGACAGCTCCTCCGCCAGGTAATGCGCTGACAATGCCGGGGGAGCTCCTCCGCCGTTTGTGCTGCTGGTGCCAACCGCCTCGAAAATCAAGACCGAATGATGAGACACGATGGCTCTCCCACTCTCGCTGCAGATGACAGGGTGTTTCACGGACCTTCGGTCGCACACACACTGAACCGCGTGAACAACCGCTGCAGCATACTCCTCGAGACCGTACTCAACAGAAATATCTGAGTCACAAGATTTGGAACCGTCGTAATCTATGCCCAGTCCACCTCCAATATCGATGACTCGCATGTTCGCCCCGAGCCGAACCAGCTCGCAGTAGATCTGCGCAGCCTCTCCCACGCCATCAGCAAGCAACGCGGTTGAGGGAATCTGAGAACCAATATGAAAATGCAGCAGTTGCAAGCAATCCAGCATGCCTGCGTGGGCCAGCTTCTTCACAACCCTCAGAATCTGTGCGGTGGTGAGCCCAAACTTCCCCTTCTCTCCTGAAGTCCCACCGAAATGCCCAGAATGCTTGGTTCTAAGCTTCGCACGAAGCCCAATCACGGGCTTAATGCAGAGCTTCTTGCTCAATTCAACGATCAAATCAACCTCCTCTTCCTGCTCCAGAACAATCACGGTGTTGAGCGCAAGCTTGTTGGCAACCAGGGCAAGAGAAATGTACTCCGCATCCTTGAAGCCGTTGCAAATCAAAAGCGCGTCGGGGTTGCCTTTGCAAAGACAGCTCATGGCCAGAAGGAGCTCCGGCTTGGAGCCGGCCTCCAGACCGAACCGGAAGGACGAACCGAATTTAACAATATCCTCCACCACGAACCGGTCCTGGTTGCATTTCACGGGGTAAACTCCTTGGTAATGAGACTCGTACCCTCCAGATTGGATTGCGTAATCGAAAGCCGATTGGAGGGAGTCCAACCGGTTCTTGAGAACGTCCGGGAAGCGGACAATGAGGGGTAGCTGAAGGCCGAGACCACCGAGAGATTTGGGATCGGAGGCCTTCTTCACAATCTTCAGCAAATCGATCTCCTGGTGCGACAGCGTGTCGGAACCATGTGGGCGAACGGAGATGTTCCCGGCGGTGTTGACGGCGAAGTAGGGGCCGCCCCAGCCGTCGACGTTGTAAAGGGCGGCGGAGAGAGACGGCGACCAATGGTTGTTGCTGTTGTTGGTGTCGTCTGCCGTGGCCGGAGGTACGCCAGTAAAGGCGATCGGCGCCGGAAAAGAGATGTCACCGGCAAATGCATAGCCGGGAGGTGCTGCAGCATCCACGCAACAAGCCAGGACAGGCATCTCTAGTGACGGCGACGATCAAAATTGAATTAGAAAATGAAGAAGAAAAAAATAGGGTTAGGGTTTTGTTGATAGGGCTGTGAAGGTGGGGGCTTTGAAAGCCGCCGAGGCCGAGGCCCCGGCTTCCCCCTCAAAAGAAGACAGTGAGAGATCTATTGAAAACGGAGAGAACCCTCTCTTGCTTCCCGAAAAGACTCTGGTATCCCCACGCCTACCGCTCAGAAGGAAGATTGATACAAAATTAATGAACCCAACCCTCTCACCCTGCACCAGATCTGGTGCGGGACAGAGATCTAAGTAAAACCAGACAGAATGCAGAAAAAAAAAGGGAGCGAATACCGGAAACAGGGAATGCTAAGTAAAAGGGTCGAACAGAGGGATACTACGGAATGGAGAGAGAGAGAGAGAGAGAGAGAGAGAGAGAGGTAAGGCTCCTACGAAGGTGCGACTGGGCGAGATTTGCATGAACGTAAGAGCCATTTTATAGAGGGTACCAGCGAGGGAAGGCAAAACAAACGTATTGGGCTTTTTGGGCCCTTCCCATGTCTCTGGCCCTTAATATTATTCAAATTTCCGTGTTTATCACGCTGCCCTCACCAGATAAATAAATAAATAAATAAATATTTATCCATTTTTTAAATAACTCAATTTAAATTTAAATAAAATGTACTCCTGGTGGTTAATATTTATCCATTTTTTAAGATTACTATGTTTTTGGAGTTTAGGACGATTCTGCTTCATAATTGCAATTATCGGCGTCGAGTTGCCGCGTGGCTTCTGCACTGTGGGCCCTCCTCCTTCACCCTTCTCTTTCAAAAGACAGTGTATGCCAGTGAGATTATTAAAGTATAATAACAACTCAGTTTGTTAAATTTAAATTACGTAATATTAACTATATTCGATAAGAACTAATTGAAAACTTACTTTAAAAAGTTAACTGATATTCGAAAACTTTTAAGCTAATTAATTAACTGGTAAAATTATATGTAGTAGATGGACAAAAATGTCCCCAAAAAATAGTTGAAAAAATATAAAATAACAGAAATAAATATACTAATACTTGTATCATATTTTTATATACATTTTAATTTATAATTTTATTTTTTTAATTACTTTTAAATTTTTGTAATTTTTATTTAAAATTAAATTATTTTCGTAGAATTTTTAGTTTTAATTATTTAATTTTTTTCATACTATGTAGTTTACTATTAATCTTATATTATATGTTAAAAATATATACAAGATATTATACTCTTATTGTTATGTTAATTAATGTAATAATTAAAATAAATTATCTAATATAAATTATTTAAAAATAAGAGAAAAATAAGTAAATCTAACATTTACCTTCAATTTGGTAAAATATAATGTTAAAATAATAAATTAAATTAAATATTATAATAATTAAAATAAATAGTGTAATGCAAAATATGTATAGGAGGAATGAGTAAAATAATAATAAATATTTATTTTATTTAAAAGGATAATAATTATTTTGAGGAAAAAATAGGATAAAGTCTTCAAAAAAAATTAAAAAAATTATTTTTATAAAAAACATATAAAAATGTGTTTCTTAAAGAAAAACATAAAAATATTTTTTTTAAAAATAGCATAAACAAACTGCCCGAAATATCGCCCTGATTTCAATTTTCAGATCCAATAGGTTTGTACAGGGAGTTTACTGTTAAGGTGAGATTGCAGTGGACGGCTTCGATCGACCCGCGTCATCATAAGTTAGTAGCCGCTTGTTATTTTGCCTTCGATATTAGTACCAACATGTAGGCGTATTTATTTGACTGCTTCACATTCAGAAATCAGAATCAACAACTTTGTATGAAATTATTTAAACAAGTATTTTTTTTTTAAATAGAGATTTTACAAATATAAAAATTTATTGATATTAATTTGTTAATTTAAAAAATAGTGTTGTTTGTGGACCCTATTAACTGTGGGGCCTCAAAACCCATGGTTAACGGTTAAGTAAATTCTTATTCATTTTCACATGTGATCTCAACACTTAACTGTTAAAGTTGGAATCTTGGATACAATCACAGGATATAAATTGAATGTTCTATTGTAAAGAATGTTTTTCCTATTGTATTTCTAAATATTAGCATCAAAATTATCACACATTTGATAAATAAAATCAAAATTATTGTAAATATTTTATAACATATCTGTAAAGACAAAAAAATTACAAAAACGTATGATAGTATTTTATCTTTTGCAGATAATACATTTTAAAAAAAAGGTTTGCACATACATTTATTAAAATAATATTAATAAGTATAAATTAATGAATCTAATTTAGTATACATTTACTAGATATTAATAACATAAAATTAACATTAATAAATATATACTAAAAAATACACTACCGGTAATAAATTAATAACATATAGTACAAATAATAAAGTTATACATGTATAATGAGTGTAATTTATTATACATATAATACAAATAATAAAGTTATACATTGTTGGACCTTGTGGCCTCAATAATCTTAATAGGAATAGGCTTAAAATGCAAAAGAAGCAACAACAATCAATTTAATAATGTTCTTTAAACATGAAAGACAAAATTGATTGCAATAACATAAATGAGATAAGGAAAGAGATAATGCAAATACAGTTTTATACTGGTTCGGCCACAACTCGTGCCTACGTCCAGTATTCAAGCAACGCACTTGAGTTTTCCACTATCTTTGTAAAATTCATTACAAAGTCTGAACCACACAGGGACAACCCATCCCTTGTGTTCAGATGCTTTACAACAAGAGACTCACAGTCTCTTAGCCAATCTCATTGAATAAGAAAAATGGAAGAAGAATTCTCTCTTCAAGAGAAGAATATTACAATGAAGATCCATGGATGAACTCTTAATGGATGTGCAAGTGTTTGCCCAAGAGTTCTTTGAGAGAGCATTTGACAATGAAGTTCTCTTGGAATCTCTCTCATTTTCTTTTGAGAGGATAAGACATTTTGGACCAGCAAAACTCTCTGTCTAAAATTCGTGCCCAAATCACCTATTTATAGGCATTTAATGACCATTCACAAATCTAATGAAAAGATGTGACTATTGGCAGATTTTCTGAAAACTTTCCACTGGTGATCGATTACAATGTTTGTGTAATCGATTACACAGTTATAATTTGAAGGGTTATGACTTTTGAATTTGAATTTCCAAAGTTTCGTTGCTAGTAATCGATTACATGTTGAAAATTCAAATTCAAAACCTTTTTCAACAGCTATTTCTCAACCCTGTTTTCTGGTAATCGATTACACTTCCTGGTAATCGATTACCAGAGCCTTGCATGTCTTGAAAGCACTTTGTTTTAAGGCAAGGCTTGGTCTTTAGTGAATCTTAAGACAAGGCTTTGTTTGTTGAAGCAATCTTGAATTATTCTTGAAGCAAATGCTTATCATTTGAAGCAGCCTTGTTAGATTCTTCTTTGACATCATAAAAATCATGTATACATACATTCACATTCTCCCCCTTTTTGATGATGACAAACATGTGATTTCTTCTCGACACCATCAAAGCTTGCATGATTTACATCTCCCTATTTCTCAAGCAAATTCTTCTTGATATCATCAAAATCTTCATGATTTACATACATATATAATGAGTGTAATTTTTTGTTTTTTCACAATAATTGTTATTCTAAAATTATTATTTTGTATTTTTTATTAAAATTATAATTTTGAGTGTAATTTTTTTACTTTTGAGAATAATAATACAATTATGATTTGTTTTATTTTAATCAAAATATTATTTATTATTTACTTTCATAAATTATAAAAAAAAACATTAAATTAGAGGAAAAATATTTTTTTATCCATGAGAATCAAAAATAATATTTAAATATATTTTGTTCAATCAAATGAGTCAAACCCTCTTACTAGGAAAAGAAGATACAAAAACATAAAATGAACAAATGATAAATAATTTATAAAAAAATATATTATATTAAAGAAAGAAGATTAAAAAAGAATATGAAATTATAAAGAAATTTGTTTGTGCCAAGGAAATCTCTCAACCAATACTATCATGACAAGTGTCAACTACTACAATTCCTTTGAAGGATGAGAATCAATAAAGTATTATTTCTGAACTCTTAACAAAGTATTCTTTATATATATGTATGATCGAAAATGAAAATCTTAAAATAAATCAATTGAATGTAAATAAAAAGACTCTATGACATAACATAGTAGATAAAGAAATTATAATAAAGACTTTTATTCGCTAAACAAATTATTTATAGCATTGTCTTTTGTTGATATATTAAGAACATATTCATAGCATTGTCTTCTTAAACTTCAACACATGCACGTCAGGGAGAATGATTTGAAGACGTACTCGACTTTTGACAAATGCTATGTTGGAAACAATAGTTAATTTTTTTTATTGAATAAAGAAGAAAAAGACGATAACACACGTAAAATAGAACAAATATTCTACTCTTGACAAATGCTATAAATACTTTTTCTTATTAAATAAGGAAGAATAAAATGGAAAGGCATATTAAACTTAATTTAAAGATTTTTTTAACGGAATTTTAAAATGAAAAGGCATGTATATTGAAAACAAATTATTAAAAGACCATTACAAGAAATTTGTTATTTCAAACGTAAAGTCGTTCAAAACTCTCGGTAATATATATAGAATTTTAGATGAACTATCAATGGTCAAACATTTATTTGAAAGAACCACGTCAATTTATTTTCAACATCTAAAATGAGGTCGTTGGTTTTCCTGGTAATGGATGGTTTATGCTAAATTCTCTCGCTATGTCCATATAAATTTTAATATTTTTTTAAATACCAATAATTAAAAATAACTTTGGATCGTTAAATAAGAACTTCATTAACGATAAAATTGAGCTATGGTTATATTTTTAATTCTCAGAAGTATGTCAAAATTTTCATTTTAATCCTCACAAAAAATATATTTAATTTTATATTTTATATCTAATAAAAGAATGTAATTTGAACCTTTATTACATGTTTTTGAGATTTTAATGAAAGATTAAAAATGTATAATTTTATTAAATATGATGATAATTTTAAGAATGAAAAGGCAGCGAATGAGGGAGGTATTTACTATTTACATGAGGTATGCATGGGGAAGTTGTTAACCGGGCGAGGTTGATGAATGGATCTGTGCATGTGTTTTTCAATTTTTCCCTCATTGGTTCGTTCCCAGTGAATAGTAATCATGATTGATGAATTACGGATATACTTTGCCGGCCAAAAAGGGGATCCTGCCTAAATTCTATAATATTTTTTTATAGACTATAAATATAAAAATAACCAATTTTTTAATTATAACAAAATTTAATAATCGTATATAATTTATAATGTAAAACTAATTTTACATTAAAGTGAAACTTTTTAAATAATTTATTGTGAAAGCCATTAAATTTATTATAACATATTTTCTCGTATAAAAAGGCTTTAAATAACTTGTTTGTTTTCTACAAAATAGGATTTTTTAAAAATTTAATTCTTTTAAAGTTTTTTTAATCTTTTAAATATTGTTTTAGTCTATTGTCAACTCATAACATTAATTATGATGTGACAATAATATAATAATTTATTGATTTGTTATATCATTAAAAATTTTAATATGAGTCAATTATTCATCAACGTTATTATTAGTCATTATTATGAAACATTGTCAATTTGTTATATCATTAAAAAATTTAATACGAGTCAATTATTCATCAACGTTATTATTAGTCATTATTATGAAACATGGTCAATTAATCTTGTTACTCACATCAAATACTCTAAAAACTTTAAAAAATTAAAATCAAAACAACAATAAAAATAATTTTTATTTTATAGAAACTATAAGATTATTTAAACCTATAAAAAAAATATATGGCCACTTTCTTTCAAATGCATTAATAATTGACTTTTTATATAGTTAATTTTTTGTGAAGTTTATTTATGAGACATTCACTTATTTTTTTATGAAAGTAAATATATTTATTGGATTATTAGCAATATAATTCCTATTGAAAAAACTATTCACTAAATTGTAAGTAACGTCCTTTTATACAATTACCTCTTAAATCATTTAATATCTTACTATGAAATAAAATTTAAATTTATGATATTATTAATTATAATTAACTGATTTAATTATTTTTGTTAGTATTGATGAATTAAGTGTTTATTTAATATATATAAATTCACTCAAAGCCATAAAGCATGTCGATAGTAAATAGTCTTTAAATTCCCAGATAAACATAATCAAATTAATATAAAAAACTGACAAAATATTTTGATTGCAAACTCAATTATTTATAACCTTTAAAACAAAAGTAACAAATTACACAAAGAAAATGCGATTAAATGGTGCAATCAAATACTTTGTCAGCATAAAAAAGCACTTTATCAAAAAGAAAGGGAAGTGCAATTCTCTAAAGACTATAAAATAAGAAATAAACTATTTTAAAAAAAGAAAGAATATCATTATTTTTTGTCATAAATATTATAAAAACAATATAATTTTTTTATCAACAAATAGTAAAAGAGATAAGAAAAAATGGTTTTGGATAGAGTGAACCATTATTTATTAAGTAATGCATGGCGAATCACCTAAAATGACTTGTTTAACATGTTATGTTAGATTATTTGTGTATTTATTTACCTTAAAAACTACTTTTCGTATTTATCAAATGGCCCTTGAAACTTTTATTTTTATCACATAAGTCATCTTTTTGACTTTTTCTCTCTTTGACTTCTTTTTATTTAGTCAACCTCGACATTTTATTTATTACATGTTCATTACATAATAATTATATGCACAGACACGAAAAAGTATTGGTTAACAGTATTGTTAGTATATTTATTAACAAACTAAAAATAAAAATAAAATTATTAAAATAAAAAAATCATAAAAAAAGTTACAGTAGTTTAATTTTGTGCATCTCAATAAATATTTTGTTTCTTTTATTTCTTTTATTATTATCCCAATAACACTTATTAGCATTATTTGCATATAAAAAATATTGACAAAAATGATTGATATTTAAGGTTTTTTACACAAAAAAGTAAATATTTTAAAAGAATTAATATTTGTTAAGGAATAATTTTACTAAAATATCTTTATTCTCTCTTTTAATTTCAATAAATATATTATTAATTCCTATAAAACAACATTATTTATTACATGACAAAATTTGAATAAATAGTTTAGTATTTCATTGAAAAGTGAAAATATTAATTAATTTGATTTTTTTTTCAAAAACTAGAATTACAGAAATTTTGAAACGAAGGAGCAGTGGACACTTTTTATAATACTACTCGTATTATTAATTAGTGAAATGAAATTATTTTAAAACATTTTTTTAAAGTGATCTTTGTAATATCTTATATGACAATTTTATTGTAATGTATTTTTCTGATTATCTTGTTTTTGATACGAGCTTATTATTTTTTATATAAGAAAAAATTATATATTAATAATGTAAATTATGATCGAATCATAATTTATTATATATGATAATTACTTTAAAAATCTTATTAACACATAATTATGAATTATGAATGAATTGACTATTGAATTTTTTTTATTATCAAAACTTATTGCTTTTTTTATAAAAAAAAAATAGACTGCATCTATGTATGGTGGTGGCATGTAAAAAAAAAATAATATTAGCAATTACATTTTGAAAGTGTCAGATGGACTAAAGATGGCACATGGGGCACATTTTAATTATTTAAAAATGCCACATGATTAAAAAGTCCAGAGTAAATAAAAAATTAAAATTACTTAAATAATATATTAATCATAAAATAAATAAATAAATATTCGTTGGATTCCCTTAAAATTCAAAATTTTCATGCAAAACACAAGTTTATATATTTTAGAAAACATCTAAATATATTTTTAGTCTTTTAAATTTGAGATAATTTTAGTTTTTATTCTTCAATTAAAAATTACTCATTTTAATATTTCAAATTAGTGGATATTTTTTTTAGTTCCTCGAGTTTATTGGCAGAATAAAAGGAACTAAAATCTATTATTTTTAGTATCTTGAATTCACTTTAAAAATTAAAAACAACATTTTATGAATTTGAGAGAAAAATAAAAGTAGGTTTTTATATGGGAGAACAAAATAAAAAATGTCTTGTATTATTGAAGATATTAAAAATATATTCAAGCCTTTAAAAATAAATAAAAGAGAAAAATGATGGAGATTAGGAAATAATAGAGTTTAATTATTTTGAAATTAAACTTTTCATATAATTACTGTGGTGATTTTTTATATGCAATTAAGTTAATAAAATGGTGGTAGTAATTTATAATAATACTATTAGTTAATAATAAAAAAATATGAAGACGAAAAATAACCTTCGTGATTATAACAGCTATTTATTCGGTCATCATATTTATGAGCACCACCAAAACTGGTTTCATAACTCGGCATTGAACAGTAGAAGGTTGGAGTAAATAAAAAAACTATTAATATTTTTATAAGAAAAAGTTAATAAAACACGCCCATAATGAATTAATCATTTAATAGCTTCACCAACGCAGTTACTTGTTGTCTACGAAAGATACGTCTTAGCGCTAACTCTGATTGACTATTTGATTGCGAGATTCTATTATCTAATATTTATACACTAATTGAAGCTCTTAACTTCTCTCATAGAATGTTCCACTCCTGACTTTGCCAATTTTGCTTTTGCTTCACATTCGGTTTTCTTTAGCCCTAATCAAAGTTCAAATACAATAAAACCACTGAAAATTCACTGGCACATGCATTTGGCTAAAATATATTGGGTTAAAAAGGAATGACCACCTGTTGGATTAGATTGAATCCGTTCAATTTGAATCGGTTTGGTTTAGATTAAATTTTGTTTAATTTAAGTCTATAATTTGATTATAATCATATTTATTATTAAAATTATAAAAATAATAAATATTTTTTTAAAAAAGAAAAGTGATTATAATATTATGCGTTTTAATACATTTAACTTAAATTTATTTTAACTACTAATCTAATATGAAATATGGTTCGTTTCAAGTTAAAAGTTAAAACAAGTCTTATATTATAATTAGAATAATAATTGATGAGTAACGTTAAAATGAAAAATACAATAAAATTACTATGGGCTAAAAAGCCAAACTCCAATGGTTAACAAATATAAAAAAATAATAAACCATTTTAATAGTGTAACATCTTGAGTCATGATAATGTTAGGAAATTAAAAAAAAACGATAAACTAGTTTTCAATAAACAGTATAATAAATCATAATATAACAAATATTTTTATCATTTTAGAAATACAAATTTTATTTTATTATATAGAATGTATCTGTTTCAAAAATCAAAATTTTATTCCCATAAATATGAACATGGGAATGTAACATTCTTATGTCTGTTATAATTTTTTAAAATTTATTCCTTGAAATCGTTGGTTGTTAGAAACATTGTAACTTTCTTTTTAGATATCTTTTTTTTATATTTTTATTTCAATAAAGAAGGGTGAGTTTCACAGAAACATGAGAAGTTATTTTCTAATATACACATAACTTATTTTTTATTTATTTTTATTGAATTTTAAAAAATTGTTCTAAAAATATGAAAACATAACCAAACACAGTTTCTGAATATACTCATAAATAAACATTAATGGTTATCATATTATTAGAAATATGATTTATGAGAATATAATATCATTCCATGATACAATTATTATATAAATAAAATACGTAGATTTATTTGATATTTCATTTTTGTTATTATTATAAGAAGCATCCACAATAAGGTTTAAACAATAATTTTATTTTATATTTGTTGAAAATAACTAGTGTAATAAGCTAATGCGAATAGGATTGAAGAATCCATACGCCAGATAAAAAGTCGAATCGAATCTCAAGGGTTAGCTCTGTTTGTAATTATAGCAAGGTGAATGCAGTGTCTGTACCAAGGTGGCAGCGTGTAATAATCGCGTAGGAATCATAGACAACTTTTGGTTGTTTTGTTTTGCTCAAATTTCAACCTAGAAAACCATAATAATAATATTTTATCATATGGTATTGTTAGAAAAACTTTTTAAAAAATGACATCTTTGAAAATGAATCATATAAGGTAAACTGCGGGTGATTGTATTCTATCTTAATTTTTCTTCTGCAATGCAAATCACTTTGATAAGAAGACAAATTTTTCTTAATAGTTTTAAAATTACACTTAATATTATAATATTAAATTAAAGAAATATGTAAAAATTGCTCTCAATTGAAGTAAACAAAATGACGTGATAAAGAAATTATTTAACAATCACATTGCGTTCATATCTTAAATATTTCAAGCTTACCAATTACGCTAGAAATTCATTAAAAAAGAAAGATTTCATGCATAAGATGTGAGGCATGGGACATCCTTTTTACTAAATCACAAAAATGCGTGCATCGTTTTTTGTTTTAAATTTGAGTTATTAATAATACTTTTGTTTAGAACATAAATATTTTATAGTTGTAATAATAATTTTATTTGAGTGGGATATAAATTTGATATTTTTTGGAGATTGTTTATTGAGAATAGTAGTGGAAGAGAGTGAGGCAGGGCCACGAGTAATGGACCAGATAGGAGGAGAATAATAAAAGAAACGTGGGGCCCAGGGATCTGAATTTCCTTTATATGCTAGGAGGCCCACAATGGGGATCAGATTGCAATTAAGTGGGCCCAGTGTGTAAATTCTTGATAACTTGTGGGCTCCTCGCGGTTCAGTCTTTGCTCACATTCACATTGGCCATTCACTTCCGTTATCCTCCATGTGTCATCTCATCTCTCGAGACTCACGCATCCACTACTTACTTAACCTACTATTATAGATTTAGGTATATTTTATATTGGACTATATATTTTAATTATTTTTATTAAATGTAAATTTTATTTAAATATTTGGTAATTATTTTTTAAGAATAATTTTTACTTTTTTTAAACATTATTTAAAATAGTATTTTTAATTTTTTAGTTATTTTTTAAAATAAATCATGATTTATTATTTTTTTATTTTATATTTTTTAGCTATTTCAACAATTCTTTTTTTTTTTAGTTTTCAAGTACTAACTTTCAATAATTTTTCAGTTAGTTTTATAAAATATCATTTAATATTAAAAATAAAATACTAAAGAGAGTTTCTTTAAGATTATTTTTTATTTATTTATTTTAAATATATTGTCTTGCTAATTTTTAACACTTCGGATAC